>NW_024366703.1:6887025-7331054 GCF_014805655.1 Passer montanus
CGGCCGAGGTGGGGGGGGCGGCGGCGGGCGGGGCGCGGCCGCCGCCCCGATGACAAAGGGATTGCGGGCCCTCCCCGCTCCCGGGACGCGCGGCCGCCCGCACTCACGTTGTCTATCACGACGGGCTGGTTCGCTATCACATCGTAGGACTCCATGGCGAGGACCCGCCGCAGCCGCCCGTGAGGGAGCAACAGCCCAGCCCTCGGCGGCGCATGCGCGGAGCGGCGACGCGGCGCCGCCTGGGTGATGTATTCCTGCCGCCGCGGCGCCTGCCGGGAGCTGTAGTCCGACGCTGCGCAGAGTCAAGCGCGGAGGCGCGCCGGGAGCGGGGCATGCCGGGAGCTGTAGGCCGGCGCCGGGAGCGGGGCATGCTGGGGACTGTAGGCCGGCGTGGGAGCGGGGCGTGCTGGGAGGCGGAGTGCGGAAAAAGGGAATTCTGCGGGAACATCCGCGGCCGAGAAACCGGGACATGTTGCGGTCCAGGAGATAGCTGGGTGCTTCCACCAAAAACGCTGCATCGCAACTGGCTGGCTTACGCTTAAAAGATTTCCCCCCGCCTAATTTTTTCTAATAGGAAAGGAAAAAAAGGCGATCCCATCAATGTCTGTAGTGGGGATCTATGGCTAAGAAAAGCGGGTTTTTGTCCCATAATTTCACCTGGTCATCTTTACGAACTACTGGTCATAACACACCTGTTCCCTCCACGAAATACCACTTTCTCTCCATTTTTGAGGCACAAGAACCACAAAAGTATTTTCAGTATAAAGAATGCATATCAAGAACATATTGGTACTGAACAATAAACACATTTTCCACTGACTAAGTATTCTAAAAGCACTTGGAATAATCGATGACTGAAACTCTGGGTCTTGAAATTAATTAAAATGGATTTCCATGCCAGTGAGCACACCTGAAGGCTTGACTCATCTGTCTTGTCCCACATCTCTCCTGCAGACATGGACTTTTCTCCTGTAGCTCCTGCCTTTAGCCCCAGTAGATAAGTCTCATCCCAGATATTCACCTTCAGCAACCTTCCCCATTCACCTAGTCTAAAAGAGGTAGTTTTTGTACAACAGGATTGAGGGGTTTAAATGAAGGCTGGTGTTGTATCACTCCAGTGAATGCCAGGAGATGCTCATTATCAGTGTATGGAGCCTTTCATACATCCATCCTCTGTTACATTCACCTTCTCAGCTGACTGTAGCTGACTGCTCGGGCAGATGTCAGAAAAAGTGGTGTCATGGTAACAGGACAAGTGAAATATTTTTCACTGCGGGAAGTGAGGACACCAACTGCTCATCTCCTTGATCAGGGGATTGTCACTTGGCTGAGAGCCTGTCAGCTTCTTGACCATGTGTGCTCTCCCAAATGGTGTCGTGAGTGCTTTTAGAATAAACTCTCACCTATTTAAGTGAGAAATGCGAGCATGTGTGCCCACCCTCACCGCTGAGCACTTTATAGCTCTTTTTTTTTTCTATTTGCTGATTAACGCTCTATAGCTCATTTATTTCTATTTGCTGATTAACACTCTATACTAATTTTTTTTCTATTTGCTGATTAACACCGTATAGCTCATTTATTTCTATTTGCTGATTAACACTCTATACTAATTTTTTTTCTATTTGCTGATTAACACTGTATAGCTCATTTATTTCTATTTACTGATTAACACTCTATACTAATTTTTTTCTATTTGCTGATTAACACTCTATAGCTCATTTTTGCTCTGTTTGCTGATTAGCAAGCAGGACCCTGCTGTAGCAGAGGCGTGTAGGACTACTGCGCACACCTGAGGACACCTGGCTTTGCCTTTGCCCGGCCACAGCAGCAGCTGCGGCTCAGGAACGGGCCGGATCTCAGCGCGCTTCGCGCACAGCCCGCGGCCAGAGCCCGCAAACCTCACCCACGGGCAGCCTCCAGCGGCCTGCCAGGGCCCTGCCGGCACGGGGGAGAGCAGAGGAGCTGTGTAGGACTACTGCGCACACCTGAGGACCCTGGCTTTGCCTTTGCCCGGCCACAGCCGCAGCTGCGGCTCAGGAACGAGCCGGATCCGCACGACCCGCGGCCAGAGCCCGCAAACCTCACCCGCGGGCAGCCTCCAGCGGCCTGCCAGGGCCCTGCCGGCACGGGGGAGAGCAGAGGAGCCCTGAGGCTGCAGAGGAGCCCTGAGGCCGCAGGGGCCGGCGGCGGCGGGACCCGCAGTGTCCGCTCCCGGCCCCGGGGCTCCGCTCCCGGCCCCGCTCCGCGTTCCCGCCACCGCCGCGCGAGCGCCTGGCGGGAGCGGAGCGGGTTCGGCACCAGCTGGGACGGGCCGGCACCAGCCGCCTCCGGGACATGGAGGGCGTGCGGCCGGGCGGGGGGCCCCCCGCGGGCGGGCCGGGGTCCGGCTCGGGGTCCGGGTCCGGGTCCTTCCCGTCGCTGTTCCCGCCGGGGCTGCACGGTATCTACGGCGAGTGCCGCCGCCTCTATCCCGACCAGCCCAACCCGCTGCAGGTCACCGCCATCCTCAAGTACTGGTGAGGCGGCCTGGATGGGGCCGGGGTCTGGCGTGGGGCTGGGGGGAGCCGCGGCCGGCTCCTTGTGTGAGGTAGCGGAGGGTTTGGGAGGAGTAGCGGGAGAGGTGTGGGGGAAGCGCCGGGGCTGGGGACGCTGCACGGGGCACGGCTGGGGAGGGCTGCAGCCGGGGGAGAGGGGCTGCGGGCTGTGTGAGGGGTGGGATGCAGGAGTTTTGGGGACGTGCAGGGGTCTGGGGAGGGAGGGATTGGGGTGCAGTTGGTTGCCTAGGGCGTGTGTTTGGAAGGGGCTCCTGGGGAGAATGTGCTGGCAATAGGAGAGGGTCTGGGAGGTGTGCGCTGAAGACAGGAGAGTGCATTGGGGTTACTGGGGTGACTTGGAGGACCCCTGGGTGAGGGGCTGCTGATGAAGGCCCAGCTGGGGCAGATCTTATGAAAAAGGAGAGCTGTTGCTCGGTGGAGGTGTTCCCACAGAAGGTGAGGGTCTGGAGTTTTCCCCTGGGACTGGAGCGTGCCAGCACCGAGCCCGCTGTGGCTGCCTGCAGGCCGGGCTACCGTGAAGCCCACGGGGCAGTGCCAGCTCCTCTGGCCTTACGGAGCCGTGCACTATCACACACTGGGAATCTGCTGTTCAGCGTCTCTGCTGACACGGTGTCTGACACCAGGAACAGCAGTTGTTTATGTGGGAGAGTGGCATGAAGGAAGTTCTTGGATGTTTAGCTATCAAGATAAGTGTCTAGCGTCTAATCCCGTGTGAAGAGGAGTTCCTTTTGCTTTTTGCTATCGCTTAGCTGCTCAGCCCCCTCTTCTGGGGCTAAGGAACATGATCAAGTCACCCCTGAATGTTTGCTTTATGTGACATTGGCCAGTCCCTATCCTAGCACTTGACAAAAACTAATAAATACTCAACTTCTTTATTTACAGCTAGTTTCAACCTTTATCTAATTAGAGTCCTGAGCAAGAGCAGAATAACATCCTCCCTGTGTGCTGCTCTGACAGACACAGCTATTGCTGTTGTTGTCCACAGAAGTGTTGTTTTTAAGTGATTCTAGCAAGAAGTTTGTCTGTTAGCCCTTATTGCCTAGGGGCATATTGTATTAAAATGACACAGTGGGCTGAGATAAGGTGTTGCAAATCTGAGACCTCCAAATATAAATAATTTCTTAGTCATGTGTGCATATCAGTACTTTGGTGGTGATCTGATCAGTCTTTTTTTTACAACTATGTGTAATCTTAGATACTCATGAAGCGTTTCCAGTCACATTAGCACTTCTTTTCTACCAACAGCTTAAAGCATACTGACTATATTGGCATAAGATTTGTGGGGGTTGAGGGGAATTTGGGCCTATAGTGAAGAATGGCGAAGACCCTTGTTTGGGAAGAAACCTTTTTGCTTAAGGGATTGATTAGAGTTTTGCTGCAGTTGGAGCTCAAGCCCAAACACTAAAAGAATTGCTGCTGGCAATGATGGCAGGTTGCAAGAAGTAATGTGAAGGCCTGTTTATCCTGCTCTTTTCCACTTAGGGGTTCCTCCAGCCGTTAGCTCGGCCAGCAGTGAGAGCTGAGAGCTTCTGTGTAGAGGTGATCTTCCTATGCTGTCCTGTGCAGGAAATGCTTGTGTGAGGTACAGCCTCCATGGATGCCACAAGTTCTTTTTCCCCTGTTGTTGGGTGAAACTTGGAGCTTGGTTTTGTTAAGTCTGGTAGAACGACTCCTGCCTCAACACTCTCTGCTAATTTGTCCTACGCTGCCTGGGCTGCCAGCTATTAGCTGGTTTAGATTAGAAGAGGAAATGGCTGAATGAAGTTCCCTGCCTTAGGAGAAATATTGTAACACTAATCAGCTTGTAATTATATGTATCAGCTTCTCTACGGTTAACAGCAATTTGTTTTTTTTGTTCAGGGAGCTGAAGTTGTAGTCTTTGGCTTGCAGATCAGAGCAGATCCTAACTGTGTAACATTGGACAATCTGCAGAACTCCGTGCCTGTTGCATAAAGGGATTTAACCTTGTGGATTATTTAATGGAACTAGTCTTTTAAAATGCTATTTGCATATCTTGGGAAAGAGCTTGGGATCCAATCAGAACTAAGAATTTCTCTCTGTTTTTGTGAAGGCCATGCACCAAGATGGAGTTTGTCTATTGATATCCAGTATCCACTTGTATTATAAAATATGGTAGAATATCTCAAACTGAAATATCTTGTTGCATGGAATTGCTGGTGAAAAAGCAAATTAGTTCTTTTTTTTTTCATGATAGGTTTTGAAATAAGCATAATTTGGGCTCGACTACTGGGTTTTTATCACCTGTCTTAAATTTAGGCCATACTCTCAAAAACCTGTGCAGTGAGCTGTGGTCTGCAGCCTTTTGGGAATCACAGACTACTTCTGAAGGGTTTGTCAAGAGGTAGCTGTGAAGAGCAATCTTGTTGGCAGCTGCTGGGAAGTGACTACAAACAATACACTAAAGACTTTACAGGGTGAATGAATTAGGAGTTTTCCAATGTCTTTCCGTTGTGGGTCTCCTTCCCCTCTTTGTTTTGCGTTTCTCCTTCCACACAAACTTCAGAGTGCTCCTAACATCAGTCAGAAGAAGACTCTTGGTGCAGATGCAAATACAGGGTTTCCCCTGAGGCAGCCCTTCCTGCTCCTGAATGAGCTCCATGAATAGAGAATGTAACAAATTTGTACTGTACCTCTGGCTTTGAAGTCGGGCTCTTCCTAATAAAATCCTCCAACGCTTCCAGCTCTTTGTGTGAGTGCATGTACTGATATGTAGATTGTGAGACAAGGTCGAACCCTGCCGCGGCAGCCGTGGGCGGGAGGAGGATGTACCACGGCAGCACAGAGCAGTGAAACCTGCCACCGAAACTGGATGGATATCTGTGCTGACTAACCTTTGGGGAGCGTTATTGCCACGGCTGTGTTACTGTTATTGCCATGGCTGCGAGCTGCAGGTAGCTGCCTTAAAGCTCGTGCTGGATGCTTGTGTAGATGCGGTGGTTTTGGGATAGGTGTATGGCTTGGGTATGTGCTTTTCAACACTTAATTACTCACTGCTGCAGGCTTTTAGTCTACATCTCTTCCAAGCCTACTAGATTTCTCAGTGAGTAAAGATTGTGTGACTGGATCATTAAGCAACATATGAACCAGTTGGTAGTGAACTCTGGGCAGGACTGAGCTAAGCTCCACCAGGACGCCTGGTGCCACATTGCTATGGCCATTTCTTGGTGGCGTGGTGCTGCAGGTTCTTCAGCAGGTCAGTCAAGGATGCAGCCCAGTCTGGCCTTTGGAGACAAACACAGGCGGCCTTTGGAGACAGGATTGCTGGCAGGAGTGAGGGAGAGGTGTCTGGCCTGCCTGGGGCTGTCCTAGGCAGGACTTGCCATTTGCATCAGACCTGACAAGTATGTTTGAGTAGCCCTAGGGAAAAGCATGTACCCATGGAATAGTCCCTGTCCTGAAAAGAGCAATGTAGAGGTTTCTCTTGTGTGTTGTCAGTGTCAGAGTGCCTGTGTCAGCAGTGTTCCAGCATTGATTGTTTGACTTCTAAAGTGTTACTAAACCCAGTTTGGAAGCAGGTTTTCTTTATGTAGGAGATGCTGGTTGCTCAGCAGTGTTCCCTTCATTGCAAAACCTACACAACTGCTCTGACTGCTGACTAACCTCTCACGCTGGTCAGTGCATGAACCTCCCTCACTCCAGAGTCCTCCCAATCCACCTGTGCCACTGCTGGGGGTGAGCTGCTCATCCCCTCTGTCCTGCCCCAGTATCCTGGGCTGCATCCTTGACTGACCTGCTGGAGAAGCTGCAACTGGTCTCGGTCACCACAATGGCCTTATATGACTTAAGAGGGGGAAGCTGTCCTATGTAAAGTCAGTCATGCTAGTCAGCTGCTCTGGTTTTTTGCCAGAAGCAGTAGGAGCAAGGCAGCACAGCACACCTGTGGAGAGGCCTTTTAATGCACCAAGCTGATGAGCTGTTTTGTACAGACTTGATAAGGTTGGGCAACAGGAGGAGGGCAGAGCATATTAAATAGTGTCTCACTGTCGCTAGGGCTGGATCCATCTGTCCAGCCACGGAGACTGCATATCGTGATACACAAACCCTCAGGACAAGTGAAGGAAACACAACCATGCCCTGCAACCTGCAGATGATTGTGTCAGCATCTAAACAGACAATAGACACGAGAGGAATTTATGTTTAGAATCATTTATGTGTAGAATCATTTATTCCGGTGAATGGGTCGTGTGAGTTTGAATTTTCTTGTTTGGAGCAGCTGGGAGTTTTACTTGAAGACACAGTGTGTTGTAGGCACAAAGTGGTTAAACAGCTGCTCAGCTGTGCCATAACTGCTTGTGGTAGGTGTTTTGTGATTGACAGGGCAAACAGCAAAACAGTCCAGCATGTTCCTTCCTTCAGCAGGGAGTTGTCCTGTCTTTGCTCTGACAGAGGTGACGCGAGTGGCAGGAGGATGTGTTCTGCTCTCTGCTGGCACACAGCCTCAATTCCCTGTGCCTTGTAGCAGGAAGGGTGGCTACAGGCTTTGGTGGTTGCTGTGTAGCATAACCTGCCTGAACTTTTGAATTATGTTCTTTTAAGGAAGCCATTCTAATGCTGATGCAGAGGGTACAGTGGTACTTTTTATTTATTCTTGGTTAATGCAAGTAGTGTATTTTTAGAAATTTTGCTGCTAGTTTTACTGAATCAGTGTTTTTCTCCTCCACTGTTTGAACTATTTTGTTTGTGTTCAGAAGTATGGATTGCTCTCCTCAAAATGTAGTAATTTCAAAATCTGCTTGGAATAGCGTCACTTTTTTTGAGGTATGTGCCTCTGGACTGAATTAAGAGTTTGCAATGCAGATACAGCCATTGCTCTTTTACTAGTACAGTTTTTCAATTTTCTCTGTGTTTTGTGGAATCTTTAATATGATTTTTCAGAGGTTTTTATGCTTTAACATTAAAAACATTTTTAGCATGTTCCACACATGTACTTTGTCTTCCTGTGCTCAAAGCTTTCTGAATTTAACCTAACCTTTCTCCTCTTTTTTTTTTTTTTTCTTAATAGGTAATTTAAATGTTCTAATTTTTGTTTTAAACCAGGTCTTTGTACAACCTCTTCTAGCACCTGGGGAGACTTGCCCTTTGTCTTGAGTGAACTGACTTACCCAAGAATTTTTCTGGTTTTTACGCAGGTTGGGAGGACCTGACCCTCTGGACTATGTTAGCATGTACAGAAACCTGGGAAACCCAGCACTGAATGTTCCTGAGCACTGGCACTACGTCAGCTTTGGGTTAAGTGACTTGTATGGAGACAACAGAGTACACGAGTAAGTGTCATTTAGGTTCTGTAGCTGTGTGTTGAGTTTTGTATTGCATTTTGGGGGTGTGTAGGTAAAACCCAGTCCTGCTGCTCATATTATTTGAACAGCTGGTTTTCTGTTGAGAACACCCTAGCCCTCATCTCAGAAAAGATGACGTATGCCTGTTCTTGCATGTAGAAGACATTCTGTGTTCCCCTCTGCAGGCTTTGAATGCAGTATATTTCCTTTCAGTTTTAAGTTGAGTGGGTTTTTGTTTAAATTTGTTTTAACTTGTTGGGAAATTTTCTTTTAACTGTCTGTTCTTGTTGTGTTTTTCACACTCTGTAATCTGTTATGGTCGTGCACTTAAATCCTGACCCCTCCCTGTACATGTTAAATGCCTTCCTCTGGAAAACTGCTGTAAGGGCATTTTTGCTGTTGCTGGCACAGCAGTGTTACTGTCAGCAGACTGCCACTCCGGTGGCTACAGTATAAAGTGCCAATTTGTGTAACAGAAGCCTAAAACTCTTAATTGTTTGACTGTTTTTTCTCCAGTGATTAAATTATTATCTTAGGTTGTTGGTATGAATGGTTTCTAGCAGGAACTTTGGATTAGACCAAGCAGGCAGCATGAGCTAACCCTATTCTTGTCTTTCATTAGCTGACCTTACTCCTTAAGTCCAGTTCAAGTGAGTAGTAGTAGCCAAACCCTCCCGATTTTGGGGCTGTGAACGTGGCCTTTTAACCAGCCAGAAATGGCACAATGTTTCTGCTGTAGCTGTTTACCGAAACTATCTTTGCACTGTGTTACAGTTGCAGGATAAATGTCCTTGATGAATGGTGCAGCAAGGGCTCCAGTTTGTTCACACAAGCTTTCCTCCTTTTGTTTGTCTTGGTTAAGATTCAGCCACTGGGTTTTTTTCCATCAAAGTGCTTCTCTTGCAACAGCAGCAGTTGGGCAGTTTATTTAACTTTACCCATTCCTCAAGGCAGTTTCTCCTTTTTTCTCCTGTTTTTGTGATTACAGAACTATTTTTCAGAAAACAGAGTGTTTTCTGGAGTTCATACAGGACCCTAATGTCACAGAGATCTGCCTGGGACATTTAAGCAACCATTAACAACAAATCCCAAACAATAGTTGCAGGGGCAGAGGAAAAGTAGGCCAGTGAAAGAAATGAAGCTTAAGGCTTCCTTCTCTCCCAAGAGATCTTAGTGTGAACACCTAGGCATTCACATGGTGCTTTTGTTCATAGATCAGGTGTGTTTCCCTTGTATCTGTGTGCCTGGAACAGCATCCCCAGCTTCACAGCACTGTGTCCTTGTGTTACTTGCCCTGAGATGTTCAGCTGTCTGCAGTCTGTCACCTTTAATTTGGCCTCATTCTTGGAGCTACAAAGCTTAATAGTATTTGTCCTGTTGAGTAGATTGGCTCAACCTTATGACCAAAAGTCTTAATATACAATTATGCATGTGGTAAAGCTGTCAAGATCTACACATCTCCTAAACGCTGATCTGAAGTTACCAGCTGGTATGTGAGCACTGTAGACTGGATGAGAGAAGATTTTCAAAGGAGCTGAGCACTCACCAACAGTTCTCACTTCCAGGAGCAATTGCTGTTTGCTAAAACTGCTCTGGAAATTTGATGGCTGTTGGAATTGCACATCACCAGCCCAGCCCTGGGTGCACACTGTAGGAATGTGGTGGATTTTCCTATGCAATCAGGAGGTTCTTTTTCTCTGACAGGGAATTTCATAAGCTTTATTTAAGAAAATATGTATCTTTTTTGCTTGAAAGGTTTTGGAATTCTGCTGTCCCAGGTAAAGTGTGCTGTAGAATGGTTGGCAGGAGCATGGGGTTGCATGGCTGTCGTTTATATCTTTGGTATATTTCATTTAAAACCAGTGTGGCACTCTGCTCAATTGCCCTGGCCTCTGGAGACAGGAAAGGGCTTGTATTTCTTTTTGTTTCCAGCTGTCTACAAAGAGTGCAGAGCTAGATCTGCTTGTGACAGCAAGGTTCCTACAACAGGGATGTGCTTCCATAACCTCGGTGTCCTTCCTACTTTAGAAAGGGAAAGATAGAACACTGCCAAAGGTCTTGTTAATTGCCCGGTTTGGGTAACACAGCTTACTTCTTGTGGACCTCTCATGGTAATACAGTACAGTCTAGAACAATTATAATGCAGTACTAAATGAAAAGGACTTTTTCATTTTTTTGAGTGAACTAACACTGAATTGGAGGCCCTGTATTTTTATTTATAATGGAATAGCAAACAGATGTAGCAAATAATGTGAAAATGTTGACTTTAATTTATATTTTTTAATAAGAACCTGAAAAGTCTGAAGTAGAGCTCTCCCGGTGCCTCCTTGTTGACAGATTTATTTTCAGTTAAAGCAGCACTGTTTCCTGCTCTGCTTACGTATCAGCTATACTCTGCTTACAGAACCAGTCTGGTTTTAGCAATCTGTAGAAGAAAATGGAAGAAATCTAAGAATTTCAAACAAGGAAACCTTTTTCATTTAAAACTCCTCAGTGTTTCATGGTATAATGGCAACCATGACACCAGCTGTGCTGGGCTGATAGCTCTAAAAATCCTAAATCATGATGTCATGACAGCGTTAGGGAACCACAGGCCTCTCAGTGGGATTTCATGCCAGGCTGCTTGCATGGAAATAAGTCGCTCCAGTTGAGCATGTTGCACAACTTGAGTGGCAGCAGAAATCCTTCCAGGATGCTTTTGCAAGTTATACACCATTTGTAGCTTTTTCTATCTTCTTTCTAATCAAAACAAATGTGTGACTTCTTGAATCTATTCAGCAGGGTTAAAGTAGGGCCTTTTTTTCAGACTGTTCTTGCATTCTGAAGAGATTCTGCGCTGCAGTGGTGAGTGTGTGCAGCCTGCTGGCAGGAAGCTTGTGGCCAGTGCAGTTGTGGAAGAGGAGATGCTGAGTCCTGCACTCTTCTCCACCCTTGCTGGCAGCCACTGCCCACAGCAATGCCAGCAGCAAGGAACGTGTCCTGTGTGTCTGCACAAAGCCAGTGCCTCAGCTGGCAGTTGCAGGTTCGTGCTCTGATGCCAGGCCATCACTGAGGTCAAGGGACAGATCATTCCTGCAGTTTACAAACGTTATGGTGATTTCTTCCTTGGTGGAGTACAGGTGCATAAGGAAGGCAGCATCAGCAGGTGTAGGTGGACTCAGACTCCGTCAGTGGCAATGCCAGCTTCAGCTGAGTGCTGCCTTTGCAGCAGCCCTTGGGAATCTCTGACCCAGGAGGCAATGGGCAGAGCCTGATGCATAGGAAATTCTACCTGCCGATGAGGAAGAACCTGCTTACTGTGTGGGTGATCATGCACTGGAACAGATAGTTCTTTAGTATCTCCACAACATCTCTGGACAATCTGGACACAATCCTGTGCCCTGTGCTCTGGGATTACCCTGCACGAATGTCCAGAGATGCTGTGGAGATACTAAAGAACTGTCTGCACACAATCCTGTGCCCTGTGCCTGGGACTACCCTGCACGAACAGGAAGGTTGGACCAGATGACAGTGGTGCCACAGTGTTTGGCAGCCCCAGGTTGTGCTGGCACAGGTTTGCAGAGCTGTCCAGGGACTAAGAAGAAAAATGTGTTTTTCCCAGACTGGGTTCTGACTTCAGTTTGCTCTAAGGCCAAGGTTTGAATCTCCACTTAACTGTTCCGTAGTTCGAGTGCTCATTTTTTTTCTTAACACTTTAAAGAAGTGCATGGAAAGTGAAAACCATGATGCTATAGAATTCCTGAACACCTTGAATAGTCTTATTTGTATTAAAATTGCAGGGTTGTAATTCAGAGCTGGAATAGAAAGTAAGGCTTAAATTATGTATAGATTGAGATAAGATTTTTATTTGTGGTCTTCCCACATCCCGCAAAGTGACATGCCAACTGTGTTTTGATGTTTACTACATCAGCTTCATACTGACAAGGGTGGTGGGGTTTGGGGTTTTTTGGTTTTGTTTTCTTCCCTGGCCCCTAGCCAGGAGCCGAAGTGCAGATCCATTTGCATAAAACCAGAGAGATTACAGCTGCCTTCATCTCTATTACAGATGCAGGGTACCACCCGCTGAGACAACAGGTTCCAGCTTGCTGTGGTCCTTTTGATTTGTGCTGCTTTCCATTTGGATCAGGAGGGAGCGGTGCATGCCGGGATAACGTGTTGTCTCTGTGGGTGGTGCCTCCCCATTAAAGGTGAGGGTAAGCATGAGCCTTTCAAGATCTTCAGTCCAGCTTGTGTTCTGCTTGCTTGTATAGATCCTCTGAATGACCTTAACTTGTAAAAGGGCAAGGATGCTTGTTAGAGTTGGGAGGAAGAAAAAGGAGCGCAAAAGTGGATCAGGTAACCAATACAAGGCTTGCAGAGGGGTGGATGTTTTCTGGAAGGCTTTTTCTGAGTATAAAAGGAGTTTGAAAAGAGTATTTAGAAAATAGCCTGGAAGTTGGAACGAGTGCTCTCTTTCTTTTGAGTGCGTGCTGGCTTCTCCTTTGAACCTGCATGTGAATGTAGGATGGAGTGGTGCTGACAGCTATCACTTTAGTGGCCTCTTAGTTCTGTAGCCTTTCATAAATTTAAAAGCTCACTGCCCTCAGCTTGCCAGCCTTTAGCCTTAAATTTTGCTATTTAATGGGTCCCTAAGTGCTTTATAAACCACATGCCTAAAGCACTGCTGAAATATTACACCAAACTCCAAGGTAACTGAATGCTTTTAAAATGGTGGAGAGTGATTCTGCCCCTCTTTGTTTTCATGATAAAACAGAGGGTCTTTTTGGTAAATTAGAGAGAAGTGGTAGATCCATATTTCAGAAAACATTTGTGAAGTTCAGCATGTCTACCTTGAGAGATTGCTGCAGGTGGAGCATCTGCCCCAGCTAAAGGGAATTACATGGAAGAGGATATCAGTGAGCATCATTTTAGGAAAGCAGTACAAGAGGTAGAATTTGGAGGAGAGAGGGTCCAAGGTGGGCACCATACTCTGGACTTCCTTTTTCTTTCCAGGTCTTGTTTGCCTATCAAAGACTGACCCCAAATGTAATACTTATTTTTTTCATTTGGTCTTCTGTTTGGGGCAGTGGGGAGAGGGAGAGGCCATAGAATTAGGGAGCTCTGTAACAAAAAAAAAAAGTGTTTTCTTTCAGTGATAGTTTATTTGAGAATCTGTCAGGGTTTAGCTGCACAGCACAATAAAATCTGTCTTTTAATGGATGTTGTTTGTGACTAGATTTTTTTCATACCTATAAATATGAGATATGAGTTATAATAGATATGAGTTAGAATATCTAATAATATAATAGATATGAGTTAGAATGAGCTTTTCTTAAAATTATGGTACTTTTAACAAGTCTCACCTGTGAGATTCTCTGGAAATACAGGTGTGCTTCTTCTGAAACTTGCTTACTGGGAACACCTGTAGATGCTTTTCTTCTGTCTAGCTATTTGTTTTTGCATACTTTGCAGAAATGTGACATTTTTGGGACAACTCTTGCTCTGAAGGGCTGGATTGAATTTGACCAATGCATTCAGACGTTTTAAGGAAGCACAAGTGTGATCATGTAGGGTTCAATTCTTTATTTCCCAGACAAAGAAAACAAAAACCCAAACAGTTAAACCAAGCATCATACCTATTTATGTGCCACACGAGGGTGTCCCTCCAGTGGCTGCCGTGCACCAGAGCCCTCTAAGGTTTCTGCTTCACTGCTGGAGGCAGACCTCCCCTGAAGCTATGCTCACTGCAGGGAAATCTGATTTTCCCTCCTCCAAGGCATGGTGCACTTGGCTTCCAAATGTCACTTGCTGGAGGTAGTTAGTACCCTTAATGAAATGGAAGATGTGGGCCACCTACGGAGAGCAGCGCGCTTTGTGCTGCGGTCTATCTGTGTTTACGTGCAGGGGTTGTGGGACAGAGCACTCTTGAACTGTGCTACATTTGGAATGTTTTTTTGAAGCATTGAAGGAAATTCATTTAACGTTTACAGCACAGTAGTTGAATTTACAAGAAGGACTGTTTTCAATAAAAGAAAAAACCTTGGAAGAAGGTTTAGTGCTGAGCATTGAAGGCAAACACCACTTCCTGTTCTCTGGTGTGTCTGCATCCTGTTAGGATGAGCCTCTTGCTGCCATGCAGGGAAGGGGCATAGTGCTTAAACTGGATGATTTTATGGGGTTTTTTTTGCCAACAGAACTTCCACATTTATGATCTTGGCACACTGGAGGAGAGTTGATCTGAGACATGTCTTCCTTACTCTGATCTCCCAAGTTGGGTTAGTGCTGAATGATGTGGGAGAGTTTGCAGGCTCTGCTCTCCCAGCAAGTTCAGTCTGACAGGAAGAGAAGTGAATGGGGATCAAAACTCGGTGTTCTAGTGAAAGATTGCTTTATGTGACAAAGATCTGTTTATGATGTTTTAAAAATTAAGAATTAAAAAACAGTCAGCTTTTTTTTTAGTGAGACACGAAGGTAAAAGTATTTCTGGGCGGTGCAGCCATTCCAGCTGTGAGATCATTGACATTTTTTAATCCATTTGCTGCCTGGAACAGAGATACTAAAAAAATAAAGGTTTGACGAAATAGATCCAAATGCTGTTATTCATACCTAATCCCCTTTGTTTTTTCCTCAATGTGTTTTTAGTGTTGGGAACATGCCTTCTTGACTAGTACTAGAATAGTGCATGTTTCTTGATGAGTCAGTGGCTACAATTTGTAACAACAAATTACCACTGGTAAGAAAGTTACCAATTTTATGTGAAATTTGAGCTATTGGAGTTTCTCTCTTCTACCCTCCGTGGGGATGACCTAACTCAGCTGCCTCTCTACTGTCATCTCAATTTTGAATCAAGGCCCAATAGGCAGTGACACCAGGCTAACAAAAGAGGGCTGCAAATCTTGGTGGTCTCCCATTCAGATGGTATTGCCTTCCTTGGACAAAGGGGTGAGTAGGGCTCCTGAGTGCCACTCTGCCTCTCGGGATGGTAAACAAGGAACGGATCACTGGTGGGAGGCATTTTTTCATCACTTGACAAAGCTGGGTAGATGGGATACCACCTGACAAAGGGCTGAGGTTTAAATGAAGATTTTGCAAGGGCTCTTAAGAACAAAAAGAAAAAAAATAGGCCAGAAAACTGTTTTTTTTCAGGATGTAAACAGGGTGGGCGGAGGTGAAGGGGGACTTGGCCATTCTTGGGGAGCTCTGATTTAAGCTCAGAGGATACAGACAAGGGAAGGAGGGAAGAGTGCACAGATGGCTCATTGTTTTGTCTAGCTCAGCATTCTTGTACTGCTGAAGTGAAGGGCAATTGTTTTAAAATCCTTTTTGCAAAAAGTGCTCTTTGCTTTCCAGCTATCCCTGGTCCCTGAGATGCAAACTGTAAACCAGAGGGACTGGTCTTAAATGCCCATTTGTTTTGGAGGGTCAGTCCAAGGGGCCCTGGGCAGTTGCTGGGCAGCAAGGCATTGCTTCTATAAAGGAATGGGGGGAAAAGAGTACTCCTGGGAAAAATGCACTGCAGCATTTGGGGAGGAGGCGAGAACAAAAGGATGCACACGGAGGGGCTGATGCAGACCAGTGTCTGGCTTGGGGGGCTTTACCAAAGCTATGAATTGTAGCATGAAACTGGCACATACCTTACCTGCAATGAGGTCTGATGTATAGTATAGTATAGTTTTCTTAAAGTATTTCACTCATTTTTTGTAGCAAATAATTCATTAGTATAAAGAAATACTGCAATTTCTGTACTGTTATTCTTTCTACTTCTCTAGTTGCACTGGCACAGCTCCTTCCCCTCCTCCCCTGTAAATTGTTGTGGCCTTTCTGGAGCAGGGGCCTTTTTTGGCATAGTCGACAAAAATAAACCATAAAGGCAGCTGTTGTTATGAATAAGGCTCAACAGGGGAATTTTACCAGTAGAACTACAGCAATATAATTATACTGGTAGACTAGTTACAGTAAATTTCCTCATGAAGACAAGCTTTAAGTTGACATTTCCTAGCTAAGTTGAATCCATATGTATAACCTTATTACGCAAAAATAATATGTTTCTGGGCCTTGAATTCCTTTTTTACCCAGAAGAGTAACATTAAGCAGAAAAGCAAAGAATTTAGTGCTCAGAGATAGATGGGGGATTTTCTCCAACAGATTGGTTGTGATGAGCTGTATGCTGACCTCTGTGTTTTTTGCTGGGCAGGTTATTCCTCCAAAAGTGGTCACGAACACGAGGAGAGTGTTCATGCTTGCTGGACTCAAATGTAAGCAGTACTGAAATATGCTGTAAATTGACATCTCTCTCCTAACTTTGCTCCTGTTTGAAACACAAGCTGAGCCATTTTGCAGTTCCTGTAACTGAAGTGGTTTGACTGAGAAGTAAAACTATTTTGCCACTATTAAAATTTTTAGGGGTAAGCCTGGAGCCACTGAAAGGATGGTGAGGGAATTACACTTTCTTTCCTCCTTTGTTTGATTTTTAAGAGGCAAAGATTTATTTTATCCTTTTGGACATTGTCTTACAACAAATGGAATTCATGTAACATTCACAAGCCCTAGAAGTTTCAAGTGCTTCAAAGGAAAGATAGTTCCTTAGGAGAAGCTTAACACTTAAAGGCAGATTAAAAAAAATATCTGTAGTAGACTTTTCATTGCAGATGTCTCATGTTTCCCTTTTGGGAATCTTTCACCAGCAGTCCAGTGGTTTCTTTTCCTTGGAATTACAGCTCAAGCTCCAAGGACCTTTTGCTGCCTGGTTAATTGATTAAGATCTCTCATGGTGCTCATCAGTATATTTTTAAGTGTACCCTTTGCAATGAAATGAGACTATGTAACAGCTCACCAGGGAAGGCAGAATTGTCTGGGTTTCTATAACTGATGAAGTGAAAGATCAGGGATTGAATTTGAGATCCATCAGGATTGGAGAGATGTAGATGGGTTTAGGTTGGAAGGGACTGTAAAGATCTTCTAGCTCCCATCCCTGCTAGACCAGCTTCCTCAAAGCCCCATCCAGCCTGGCCTGGAGCACTTCCAAGAATGGGGCATCCACAGCTCCGCTGGACAACCCTGTGCCAGTGCCTCACCGCCCTCACAGTGAAGAAGTTCTTCCTAATACTTAATCTAAACCTACACTCTGTCAGTTTAAAGGCATTCCCCCTTATCCTGTCACTTCATGCCATTGTCAAAAATCCTTCTCCAGCCCTTTGAGCACTGAAAGGCCTCTCTGGAGCTTTGTCTTCTCCAGGCTGAACAGGTCCAACTCTCTCAGGCCTGTCCTCAGTCCTCTGAGCATTTTCATTGCCATCCTCAGGTCTCGCTGCAACAGATCCTTGTTATTTTTAGGGCAGGAGTCCCAGAGCTGGATGCAGCAGTCTAGGTGGGATCTCACCAGAGCAGAGTAGAAGAGCAGAACCACTTCCTTCAGCCTGCTGGCCACACCTCTGGTGGTGCAGCCCAGGATACAGTTGACTTCCTGGGCTGCAGGTGCACCTTGCTGGTTCACACTGAGCATTTTCCCAACCAACAATCCGTGGCTGCCTGTTTGCAGGCTTTCAGAGTCCAGGCTCCTAAAAGTTCCTGAATAACTCTCTTTTATGCCCCGAGTTAATTTATTGCATAGCTGAGAACTTAATTGTATGAGAGTCCTAAAAATGTCCTCATGTATATGCTAAGGTTGCATTTTGTATGATTTTTCTTAAGGTATGTTCTTTAACCAGCAGGAAAGTAATGGGAGACACTAGTGTTTATATTCTACGTAACATACTGGAGTCCTGATCCTTGCCTGAGACCTTTAGGCAATGCTGAAAAATGCTAACTGTAGCTGTCAGTGGCTTTGAGGTTTTTTCATATTCTTTCCACCCTCCCGTACTGCTTTTGAAAGGCACTTTTGTTATGCGAATAGGTTCCTCCCGGCAGCTGCAGAACTTTCCACAGTAGGAGCTAGGAAGGAGCCAGCAGACACTGCAAGGAAAGTTGGTGCCCTTTTCCCAGCTCACCAAACACAGCAGTACTGCCCTTCCCAGCCACGCTGGCTCAGACTAACCCTTTGCTGATGTTCTCTTGCCTGGTGAGGTTGCAGCTGAGCCTTTAGGTGAAGTTGTGGAGATGTATTACCATTCTCTGTCTATCAGAGGTAAGGATTCAGATCCGATAGAAGTGGGATCACTGTGCAGATGGAAGTTTCTCTTCTCTAATGCACTGTGTCGTGCAGTGACTGTGTGCTTTGTTGGCAGAATCACCTCCAGCTCAGGCCAAATGAGAGCACTGTTCTTCTGGGCCTTGTAGAAACGAAGGATGAGTAGTTCTGAAGTGCAGCATAAATAAGCAGCTTAAGTAAAATGTTACAGATCTTGATAAGTTTTCTTTATCATTAGTGCCTTCACTCTTGTTCTGTGAATGCAATAGTAAATCCTTATTGTACTCCTAGCTTTTCTTTCCAGATCCTTTCAGTGGGCATTAAGATGATGCAAGTGTGCTGCAACTTCCCAGGCTTTTGCAGTGAAGCTGTTTGCACTTTCTTTGTTAAGAAGCACAGCCTCACTTGTGGTGCTGGTTGTGGTGGTTCAGAACCTGCTCTCAACACCTCATCCGGGCTGGGACTAATTCTGCAGGCCATGAAGTGGAAAGCCAGAGTAGCTCTGTAGAGAAATGTGTGTGAGCCCTTGAGCTGAAACACGTGTCAGTAGTCTAGTTACTTGATTACACAAAGATTTATTTATTTTTAATAAGTTGCTTTGGAAATCATGAAGAGGGACCGGTTTGGTCTTGTGAGTTTAGTTATAACTGTAATGCAAGAATAGACCATCACCTACTGGTCTAGCTACATCCAGACACCATAAAATAGAGGAAAAAAAATGTTAACTGCCCTCATATGAACATCTTTTGCTGAAGTAGGGAGTGACATATCCCATGCAACCTCCTGTTTCGTATTTGGTTGTTTTAGTCATTTCCCGTGTTCTGTATTTGTCCATGCTGTGCAGAATGTGGAGTTAATTTCCCAGCTTTTGTGACCTTGATAGATGGAGCATATAAGCATTTCCTATATGATGACTGTGTCACATTACTCTTTGAAGCAGGGAACTATCATTATTTACATCTGAGAATCAAATCCCTAAGTAACTTGTTGAGGAGGATAAGAAGTTTGTAGCAGACAGGAGGTTCAAACTTAGGTTACCTGGATGCTGTTTGAGCACTTTCAGAGTATTCTGAAGTTTCCTGTTAACAATGAGGCAGATGGATCCCTTTGGCACCTACAAGGCCTTTGCAGTCTTTTGCCCTTAATCTGCAAGCACTATCCCTACAGGTGTGACTGTATGTTGGCACTCTCCAGAATGAGACAGTAATGCTTCCAAGCCTCTAGAGCTCAAAGGGATTAACTTCCAGCAGCTCAGCATGATCCTGTCCTCCTTCCAGACGCTACCGCTTTCATGGTACGGACAGCAGAGCCTCAAAGAAGCAACCCCTAGATTGCCTTCACTTGCAGTCCAGAATGTTTAGGTGACCAGAAGACTAATGGTGGTTTACTTTAACATACTGTTTTGTAGGTGCTTGGGCAGGAGCTGAGTATAGGAACCACTTCTGTCAAAATTAGTTTAACTCAAGTGTTTGTGAATTATCAGCTATGGGTCCTGCAAGCACAATTCTGGGTACAGAGATTAGTAGCAGAAGTTCATACCCATGTTCTTGGCCATGATGATTTGTAGGATCACTTGGATTGGAAGGGACCTCCAAAAGTTTCCAGCTGATGCTTTCTCAGAGGGCTGAGTTCCCTGGATCACATCTCTAGATCCAATTCCAGAGTTTGATCACTGTCTAGTGACACGATATAAAACAGTTGTGCCTGCAGAATTATGAATAAGGTTGACTTGACTCTGTGGGTTTAGAGGAAAAAACAATTTATCTCTTGTATCAACATTTTTTATTTACAGAGACAATTTTGTAAAAATGAAATCTAAACTATGAATCTCCAGGTTTCAGGGACAAGATTGTAACTGGCTGAGTTTCAAAGAAGCCGAATAGTAAAATCTGTGAAATCAGTGGTGTGTGTGTGGGAGTGAAACTGTACCTTGTCTCCTCTTCCCCCTCTGCCCTGTAACAGCTCTTCCCTCATTGAATGGTAGCTCAGTGACACACAATTCTGTTTTCATACTGGCCAGCACAAATCAATTCACAAATTTTTACTCAGCTCTATCTCAGTGTAAGCTTTGTAAGTGGATCCTACATGAGTATTTCAGAAAGCTGAGAAACTCCTCCAAATAACTGCAGAGTGAGTGCCTCTGCATCTGTTTAGATTTAAACGTTGGAATAAATCTCTAAAAACAATTTAACTTTCTAGAAGTGTTTTCCATTTGGTTGATGGCTTACACATTTGATATGATGTACTGCAAGAGCAGTCTCTAAGCAGCAGCTGCCACAGACTGATATCTCTGAGCCCTGGGTCACTCACTTTCCAACTGTGATTTTACATGAACAGAAATCTTTGAGCATGTGTTCGTTTTATGTTTATATTTGCCCTGCTTATGTATGAAGTTTTTCTTAAATCAAGCTACAGAGGAGTCCAGTAAGATTGTGTGTGCAAGTTTGGGGCTGCAGGAGCTCATGGAATTTCCTGCTAAGTACTCTGAAGAGATAACCATCTGACATCCAGATAACCATCCCTTGCTTCTCCCAAACGTTTGTATGTGAATGAATACTTATTTAAATGTCAGGAGACAATCCAGGAGAATATGTGAGTAAGCTGGTAGGTTTTGGCTGAAATTACTCTTCTGGATATTTTTTAAGCCTTTTATGTAAAGGGTTTGCTGTGCCTATTTTCTTATGGAATTGCTTCACAGGAACCTCCCAGCATGCTGTCAGGGTTCTCAGATGAGAGTTTTATACAGTTTGACAGCTGCACTAAAAACAACTGCTTCCTGTTAGGCAAGATGCTGGAAGCACTAGGTAGGGTCTTTTTTTTCTTTTTTTTTTTCTTTCTTTTTTTCCTTTTTCCCTTAAGCTCTGGAATCTGAGGGTCATTTGCTTATGGTGAGTAGAAATTGCACAATGCACCTGGCGCTTGAATTCAGAAGACTAACTGTCCATAATCTTGTTTAAGGCACATCAGCTCTTGCCTGACGCCCTTCCCAGGAGATAAAGACACTGAAGTGTTTAGCTCATTGGCTGCTGAAGTCTTCTTTGGTTTTGGACAGGAGACCACCCTTTGTGTTGCTTGTTAGTGGGCAGTAAAAGGCAAGTGATTCACATCTCAGGTGATTCAAGTGATTTTCAGGGGGCACCTGTGAAGTCAGTCGCTGGCTACCTTGATGCTTTTTGTGACACCAGTCCTCTGTGTTGCTAATAGTAGTCTCTTTGCTACCTAACAGAAAAATCTTCTGGGACAGGTATTAGCTCTGCAGCCTTAAAACACTATTGAGGGTTGGACTCTGAAGTGCTTTGGTCTCCTCAGGCAGTGGTGGATACTGCCTATCACCTTGGTCTGACCATCTCCTCAAACTTGGAAAAGATGCCGAGAAGCTGTTCTGGAGTACTGAAAGCTATGGATTGGCAGTTATTCTGCTGAGGATTTTTTGGTGGGTGGGATGGGGATTGTGGGTACAATTAAAATTGGTAGTGATACAAGTAAGAGCAGCATTTTCTGATGTCAGGTTTAGAAATGTAGTGATACTGTATTTCTGCAGCCTTCAAAATGGTATCAGAGTAGCTCACCAACAGCAAAAGAGGTAACTGTATTTGTAGAAGATGTGGAAAGATGCAATTAAGGAGTTTAAGTAACAGGCATCTTAAGTGGTTTCACAAAGCTAGTGTTGAAGCAGCTGAAAACTGAGTCTGAGACAAGTCATTCCAGAGTGCTGTGACCTTGCTTCCCAGAAGAGAGTCGTTTTATCTCTCTGAAGCTGTTGGGAGTGCAGCTGTGACTCCTGAAAGTGCAGTCCTAACTATCCCCAAACAGCCTGAAAGGGCTTTCTTGTTGATCTCAGGCTGAAATAATCAGTGATTTCCCTATGTAAACTCCCTTTTCCAAGGATTGGTTCACCTAATATATTTATATGCACATACTCTTAAACTCTCAAAAAAATAAACACCTAGTACACTCTGCTCCTTGTACAGAGCTGTGTAGCTTTCAAAAGCAGAATTGCAGAAATACTGCCATTTGCAGTGCAGTGGAGCAAACCTTCCCTTCTTCCTTGCAAAAGTGAGAATGAAAATGCTTTGGCATATAGCTTTGATTTGAACTGAAAAGCCTCTGGTTTTTCAGAGCTGCTTTTAAAGCAAAGGGCTACTTTGGCTTTTGATCCTCTTAAGCTGGGTTATTTGATGTGAAAAACGTCCTGGGTACTCTGCTGCAGAGGGGAGCAGCTTTTCAGTTCTCTGTGTGTGGCTTCAGGAGAGGGTCTGGCAGAGTGTGGGGTGGTGGGGGGCTCAGGGGGGCCTGGTTGCACAGCTCTGTAAATAAAGGCGCCTCTATTTCTTTGGATTCTTTTGCTGGAACTAAATATCATGATCAGTGAAACTCTTACCTCATTAAAGGAACAAGGCAGGCTCCCCCGGCACATGCGCAGTGCTGCAGTGTGGTTTGTTCTGAGCTGATTTGCTGAACAGATAAAGGGAGTTTTAACCTAAGAATGGCATGTAATGTATGACCTTGGCTTTTGAAAGGTTTATTTTTGTTCTTTTGACAAAATAAGGTTTTAATATTAAATATGGGGTTGGATTTGACTTGGCAGATACCAGAGCCTTCTATTACTGCTGTAGTCATAATATAAAACTATCTGATGTGTGCCAATGAGCATGCAGCAAGCCAAGAATTTCTCCATCAGTGTTTATTTTTCTGAAAACTTACCCAGTTGCTTTGCAGTTGGGGTGGCTAAAAAGGTGATGTGTCCTTGTGTTGGAGGGAGCAAAGCAGTGGTGGGCACAATATAGTCCATGCAGACTCTTTATACTTAGCATCTTTAGTTTTGGGGCAAAATAGGGGTTCCCCCCCTGCCCCTTCGTGTTTTAGAAGTGTTTAGAAGAAACTTTCACTCAAAACTCCAGGGCTCACCAGAACCAAGGCATAAAACAAACTATGTGAAATATTCAGATCTGTTAGTACAGAAATTTAATGCTGTACTGCAGCTTTCAGTTTGTGTAGCCGGGGCCATGCAGGGATACAAAATACTAATTCTGAGGCTTTCTTCCTGCACATGTTCCATGTCAGATCATCATCTTACGGTAAAGCTGAGGTGCTTTTGGACTGCTATGCTGCAAGAATTTGACTAAAGAAATGACCTGTAAGCTCCAATGTCCTTTTACTAAATTTGCTGTAGTTTGAATTGGTTACCTTCAAATTTACACCATTACCACCCTCCCCCCTACAAAAAATGAAAGCACCAAACAAAACCCCCTACTAAACCCCGAAAACAAACAAACAACCCCCCCAAAAAAATGAACAAAAACACCCAACCAACCTAACCATGACCAGAAAACCTACATCAAACCTATCATCTCATTTCTCCAGCTCTCAGAGAAACCAGCCCCAAGTAGTGCCAGAATCTAGTTTCTGTAGATCAAAAGCTGTAGTCAAAGTGTGTTGCCTCTGCAGCTGGCACAGGAGTTGTGTCAGGATGACCTGCTGGGAATGCTTTCCACTGGAAAGGGAGCAGGTACAGGTAGCAGAGAACGTGGGGAGGTCTGTGGAAGAGTTCATGGCTTCCATGTGCTTTAGCAAGATTTCTTCCATCTGTGTATTGTTACCCTTCCACCCAGGTTTTTTTGTGAAAATGAGGCTTGTTTGGTCTTTTTGTTCTGGAAATATTCTTAGGGTTTTTAGCTTGTTCATTGACTGTAGCTGGATGAAGGTGGTTGATTTTCTAGAAATTTTCTGGAAGTTTGGGGGAAATTTGGAACTCACAGGAGGAAGCAAAAGTTTGAAAATCTGCAAGCCTGCAAGATGTGGTGGGGTTTTTGTCCAGCTTTTTGACATCCTCCTAAGATTGTCTCAACTGCTTAAGCACTTACTCTAAAAGGGAGAGACCCAGTGTTTCCACATGGAATAGAGAGGAGTATCTCTGTCCTTGGGAGAGATGATAAGCCATTTGTTCTTTCTTCCATTCGCACATGTATCTGGAGATCTTGGGTTTCTAACTAGGAAAAATAATTTCCCACGCTGTTTGCCTCTCCACTAGCAGACTGATACATCCTTATCACAAATTTTGAAGCTGGGGCCAGTGTGAGCACCTGTAATAAAAAGGATATCTGTAAGAGAAGCCAAGTTGCATAACTTGGCTATTGGATAGTTCTCTGTGATTTTCCTATTCCAAGGGTCAACTGGAAGGTTGTAGGTCTGTGCAGCTCCTGAAGCTCATGACTGCTTCCATTCTCAGGTGCATCCCCCAAACCTCATCCAGGTCCTGGATTATGGTCCATTGTTCGATGACAGAAATTCCGTGGCATCTGTTGAAAGTACATTGAACTTACCTTCAAATACAAGACTTTTATTAAGATTAAAAGCAAAACCTTTGGCAGCAATACTGACAAAATTACTATGCTAATTACATTCTAAATATTAATATTTCTTTCTATGAAAGACCTGTCTAAATTAAGCATAAAGTATTTCCAAAGTAATCAAGAGTATTTAAAGCCACATATGTCACAATTTCCTCAAAACCAGATTACCAAGCTAAAATTAAACAGATCAAAGACTTTCACTTTATTGACTGTTACCTCAGAACAGCTGCACAATGCAGGTGAATAATGTTTTTAAATTTTCCCTGTATTTTTACCAACTTGTGACCATTAACTATTCAAAAACATTTTAAGTCTAATCTTTAAATACAAGTCCCTTAGATGCGAATAAAATTCTTCTAATATTTAACTGTTAATTTGAGAATATAAGCATTGTATGCTGCTGCATTTTCTGAGTGTTCTTTGGAAGATACATATTGAATCTTTGGGGATTTTAAAAAAATCTTATAAGGAAAGTAGCTTAATGCTTGTTTCCTTACCTTTTTAAAAAATTTAGTAGTTCTCTGTTTAAGAGTCACACTACCATATGAACAAATCCATTTAAGTAATGTTACCTGTCAGCTTTATTGCTTTGTGACTACTGGTGTGTTGTGACCAGCAATGTTCTCCTAAATACAAGTGTTGCTTTAGGTTTGATGGATACTCACCTAAACACTTCTGTTACTCCGTAATTTTCATATGGATCAATGTAAAGCATGTGTGGTCTTCTTTAAACAGTTATTTTTGGGAAGCAGAGGTCCAAGAGTTTAAAAAAAAGCCTACTGAACTCTAGCTCATTTCATATTAGAAATAAAGCTGTGTTGTTTCAGAACATGCCTTGAAAGGAGGAAATTCAATAGGGAGCCATCTTACTTTCCAAAAAATTTAGCTGTGAAACATCAGCTCGAAGGCTTTTTGTTAACTTTGATCTTTCTTAAAACTGACCCATTCATAATGTGTTTCAGTTTCTGGTTTATGCTTTTTCCTGGAATCAGTTCTTGAAAATGATCCACTTTGAAGCATTTTTATTTCTCCCTTTAAGAAATATTTCTTTTATTTCCTTACTAAGTGATATGTGAAACTAATAAAACACTATAGGGATGCTGGTTGTCCAAGGTACAGCTTTGCATTTGTGAGGCTGCCCCTGTCCTGTATCTGCCAGTTAGGTAGATCTGCACGTGTGGTTACAGAACAGAGGATCCACTGCACATCCAGATTCCACTCCCTGGATGGCTGGTTCTATGAGGAGAACACTTTTCCTTTTTCCATCATCCTAATCTTAGATCCTGCTGTGGTTGCAAGAAGTATGTAATGACTTTTTCTTTTTCATTGCCTCCAGGTTTACGGGAACAGATGGGCCGAGTGGTTTCGGGTTTGAGCTGACGTTCCGACTGAAGAGGGAGACGGGGGAGTCGGCACCACCCACCTGGCCAGCAGAGCTGATGCAAGGCTTGGCCAGATATGTCTTCCAGTCAGGTACCACAGGGTTAATGCACAGCCTTGCTTTTTCCTGCTCTGCTTCTGAAGGGCCACATCTGGTACAGGGTGTGACACTTGTCTCATCAGCACTCAGTCACATCTTGGGAATTGTCTTTGTGTGGGAACCCAAAAGAGTGTGTTCCTTCCTCCAGCCCGGCTAGAAGGGACAAAACCAGTTGTTGTAAAGGTTACTGCAAATCCTGAGTATTGAAAATCTGAAGTTACATAAGAGTCAGTAACTACAGAAAGTCTGCCCAGTGATTGTTTCCTGCATAGCTGGTTCACAGAATTGCAGATTCACAGAATGAACTAGGTTGGAAAAGACATTTGAGATCAAGTCCAACCTATGATCTAACACCTCTTCATTAACTAAACCACGGCACTGAGTGCCACGTCCAGTATCTTCTCTCAGAAAGAAAAACACATTTGCTTATCCTGAATGGCTGAGGAACAGCCATCTGATAAGGTCTCACTTCTCAGCAGAACTTCCAAAATTTGGAAGTTGGAGCTCCATCACAGGCAAATCCCTTCCAGTGGTCCTGCAGCCAAGCAGTAGCAATGCATATGAACATGGTGTTGCTGAGATGTGAAAATGTAAAAGTTGTAAGGAATGCTAAGGCTGGGAGGGCCAAGGAATTAACATTTGTGAATCATTACTGCTGGTGGAGAATTGCCAGAAAACTGGGAACCTGGGTACCTACAAACCATCCTCTTGCACTGTTCTTTCATGGTTTCATATACATCAGTAGAGTGAATGATTTAGTGCCAGCACATGAAAACCTGTGGAATGGCTGATGGCTAATGTACTTGAAAGGCACTTTCCAGCATCACAAGAACCGAATGAAAATATTTAAAGAACATTTTTTAACCTGATTTGAGGTCCTTTACAGGTAAAATACCTTGTAAATAGATGATTATTGAATTTGTAGCATTTGGTACCTGCTGAACTAGTTCATAAATTGCTCAGTAACTTCTGATTCTGCTGATGGTTTTTAGTCAGCTGGTTGACTCTCAAAGGGAAAAGGTTTGGGTAAGAATAGGATTGCTCTGCTAACCTCTGTAACAAATCTGAGGACGTGCCAATCTTGTGGGTATTTTTCTGAATATTGGTGGACATAGTTCAGTGCCAGCCCAGATTATTGCTTGTCTTTTTGTAACCTTTGTTGTGTAGCTGTCTTCCACAGTTACCATCCAAAATTTGTCTCACTTCTCTGTCTTGATTTTTACAACTATTAAGCATCTAAATCTATGAGACTGTCATTATTTTTTACATTGTTTGGGATTCCTATCCTGCCTAAACTGTATTGCACAGCAGCTTTTTGGTACTGAACATACAGTGATGAATTCATACTCACATTTTCTATGCAGTGGTCACAGGGTCTGAAGAAAACATCTGTGTCTGAAGTCTCCCTCTTAGATACAAAGTAATGTATGTGTTATGTGTAAACTTATACTAAATATCTTACAACCTATTTGGAACATTTCAAATTTCCTCGTCCAGGCTAGTTCTCACAGCAGTTGCTTGTTGGTCACTGTCTTTTCATGGGTGAGAGGAGGTCTGCGGAGTGAAATGGGATTTGCAAGGGTACTTAAGGGCAAACTTCTTGGTAACTAAGCTGGCAGGCAGAGACTTCCTTTGTTTGGTTCCTGTAAAAATGCACTCCCATCTTTTTGACCTCAAAGCCAAATAACTGTTCTTAGAATGAAAAGAGTGGTTGTGTCCATGCTTATCAATCTGGCATGAACCACCCTCCAGTGTTATCTTCTGCTTATCCATGCTGGTTTTTACTTTATATCCACCATGACTCTTTAAAGGCACACTGAAACTCATCCATGCTGATGGATTCTAGCCTCTGGGTGTTTAGTTTTCAATTTGCCTTATGAAAAACAACAGTGTATGAATCATAAATTGACTTCTTTCTTTGACTATGTAATTGGGTGTGAGCCAATACCATGCTTACCATACAATGGGCAAACCACATGCTGGGTTACCTTAGGAAAAATATGAACAGCAGACAGAGGGAAGTTATTACCTCTTTGGCATGGCACTGGGAAGGGCTTGCTTAAAATATTGTGTCCTGTTTTGGACCTTTAAGAGATACTGAAAAACTGGAGAGTGTTCAAGGTGGTCAGGGTTCTAGGGCATGTGAGCCCTGAGGAGAGCTGGAGGGAGCAGGGCCAGTTTAGCCTGGGAAAAGAATGTGCAGGGTGATCTAATTGGAGCCTACAGCTGTAGGGAGGGTAGTAACAAGATTGTGGGGTCAAGCCCTAGATAGTACATCAAAGGGCTACAGCTCTGAATTGCAGTATGGGAGGCCCTGGAAAAGCTTCAAGGAAAACTTGCTCACAAGGAGAGCGGCAAAGGACAGGGAATGGTTTATAAGAGAGATTCTGGAACTCCATTCCTGGAAAGGTTCAGGACTTAGCTCAACAAAGCTAAGTTGGTCCTGATCTAGCATTGGGGATGGCTCCACTTCAAATAGGGAGGCTGGACAAGAGACCTGCAACAGCCTCTTAAAATATTACAGAAGTGTTAGATTTTGGGCGTTTTTTTCATGCTGCTTTATGCTCTTCAGCAAGCAGCTGTGTGTTGTCACTGACTGTTACCAGCCATTCCTTGCCTTGCATAAAACAAATCTGTATGCTGTTGCAACAAGGGAAAAAGCTCTAGTTTTATTTTAGTACAAATTTGATTATCACATGTCTCTTTTAGAAAAGAATTTTCTCAGGCTAAAATAGTCTGGTTAATAATAGACATCACATTAATCCTGACAAGATGATGCATTTAAAAGTAAGACTTGTAATGGGGCCTGTTTTATCATGTTTCTTCTTGATCTTTCAGGACAATGCCAGTTGACCACAGCTAGATGCAGTAATTTTCTAATTTAGTCAAAGATCTCTCACTCCATTGCTCTGAAGAGTCTCCAGTACTCCTGCTACATCTGACATGTCCTGCTTTATTTTCTTGTACTCCCTGGAGCTGTCTCGTCTCAGAATGGCAGTATCCAGAGCAGTTCCTGTGCTCTTCCTGATGTCACTCCTGGGTAATCAGGCACCCAGTCCTCAGCCGTGTTACTTTCTTTTCTGTCTGGTAGAGTTTCCCCCAATGTGACATTCTCATTCTGCAGAGCCAAGTGAGCTTCTGCCATTGTTTTTTTCCTTTTTTTTTACAGGACTTCTCTATTCTGATGTTGAAACTTTAAAACTGTGAAGTGTTTGAAGGGTTGGTTCTTCTGAAGCCCATTGGGCATGAAGCAGGCTTGGCATGACAGCATTGTTTTACATGATGAAAGGTTTCTTTTTGCTCAAGTTCTTTCTGACTGTAGTGCTTAGAGCATTTGTCAAATGAAACTCTGGTAAGTGTTGTTTAACTCTAAAGTTAACTCTAAATGTTGTTTAACTCATGTTCTTTAATGTCGTCCTCTTCAGTTGTTTAAAAAAACCCCAAAAACTATGGTGTCTTTTTAATACTCCAAAGTAGCCTTAAAAACATTTGATGAACTGAAACAACTGAAATAAAGCTTATGAATCCACTGTGAACAAGAAGCAAGAAAAATAATAAAATCAGCAGAAACTTTTTGGATAGGCTCCAAGCACTTTCACATGTCAGAAAATTGTTTACTCTGAAAGCTGTACTAAGAGCTAAATTCTTATCTCTTGATAAAAGCCAACTTTTTAGTTATCATCGAGGTGTGCTGCTGAGTGCAGCTCAAGCTGGGGGAGAGTAAGGTGTAGTCATACTCCTGCTGAGCCTGAGCATTTTCAGGTGGTGATGACTGAGTTAAATATTCACCTAGCAGCTACTGCTGTCTTAAATATTATTCCTGTGTATTGCCATTGCAAAGCATGTCTCATTGCAAGTGATGTATTTTTCTAACAACGCTTCTAGGCAAATGAATGTTGCATTCCTTTGTTTCTCTCTCTCCTGCACTGTGGCAGTGCTTTAGAAAAGCAATCTTCTGCATTGAATTTCAGACCTCTTTCAGCCTTGGCTTCTCTGTTCACCGTAACAAGCGCTTGGTGCTTTTGATTAAAGGGCAGTACTTACCCTCCTTCAACAACACCAAGCTTTCAAGTTCTAAAAGTTTTATTTGTGGCTTTATCTGTTCTTAATTTTATCACTGTTTGACCATGACCACAAATTCCAACTCTGTTAGTTTTAAAAAATCCCCAAACCTTCAAACCTTGAAAATGAAACTTTACACAATTCCGTGACCTTAGCTTGTCATGGTTCATGGGTGTACTGCAAATATCTCATGGTAGAACAAATTTATACTTCAATTCAAATGAGAAGGAAGAAACACTCTTCCTACAGAGAGCTTATCCAGAGCTTACTACAATTGTTAACTCTTTATGTACTACAGTATTAAGACCCTTGATCACTACAGAGGGACTACCTGAAATTAAAGTGTATTTTTTTTCTCTCTGGGATAAATTTATGTTGTTTTCAAGGGTCAGTCTGATATATGTCATGAAGACAATATATAGATGTAGTATAGGAACAAGTACATGTGTGTATGAGCTCTTGCTGCTTCCATGTTTTTAGACTGAAAGAAAACAGCTGCAGCTGTCAGGTACAGGTTTGGAGAAATTGTCATGAAAACTCATCGTGCATAGAGCCTAAAGATAATGATGTGGCATATGTCATGTTATATTCTCCACAATGCACAAGCTGTAATGGGGAATGAGCCAGAAGTATTATGAGGATGTCCGTGAATTAGAAGTTTGCAGGTTGGCTGAGTTTGATGACATTTACCCCAGAACATATCAGCATGAGAAGGCTGAGCCCCTGCTGGTTTAGGGGAGACAGGTAGCACCACAGAAGCCTGGAAAACTGGCAAATGCTGTTCTTCACATCCCATAAAAAAACCTGTGTCAAAACCAAAACAAATTCCCAAAAAAAAAAAATAAATTCTAATTAGTCAATCAGATCTCAGGTATTAAGAAACTGCTAAGAGAAACAAACCATCCAGAAGGCATCCACAGAATAATGGATGTTCCAGCATGGATTTGACAACAATAAATCAGAAGAAAGTAAGTTACAGGTACCATAGGAAGCAGTGAATGTTTGTTACCTTAATACTACTGAGACTTTTTGTATTGCCCCAACAAGTGTGTGAATGAGCTGAGGAAATGAGATCTTGGTGAAAGGTAAAGAAGAGGGCTGCAATACTGGTTGGATATTTAGACTCTGGGTAATTGTCAGTGTGTAGTCATCAGCTACAAGAGATGGGTAGAGCTGGGAAGTACTGGTGTGCAGTAAGGGCAGGGAGGCACAGCAGGTCCAAGGTCTTCTCCTGACACAGGAATAATCCAGTGCAATCAGTTGGGGGAAAGCAGCAGTTCTGAAAGGAGATGAAAACTATTTGGAGTTACTATTACCAATGAACTGTGCCTAAACCAACACACTCTTCATGCTGAGAGACAGAAGTGAAATTATTTTGATGTATAAATAGAAGTGTTCTGTGTATTGCATATGATTGGGTCCTATACTGCAAGGGAGAGGGAGAATATTGTATTTCATTTTGGGCTAAAGGCTTCAAGTCAGATGCATCCCAGTTGGAGGGAGACTGGAGGAGAGTAGTAAGAATGATCCAGAGGTCCAGAAAATATGACCTGTGAAGGAATGATCAAAAGTTACATTTGTTTAGGCTAGGGAGGACAAAATGGAAGATGTGAGAACAGTCTTCAAATATGCAAAAGTTTGCTGTAAGGAATAAAGTAATAAATACATTTTTCATGTGCCTACTGGGGACTGGAGAGACTAAAAATTCTGTAATTTAACTACTAAAATTTCTGTAAAATAGGGTTAGGGTTTGTCATTAGGAGAACTTCTGAATGGCAAGTGCAGTGACACATTTGGATAGTGGCAGATTCCCAATTGCTGCATATCTTTGAGAACAAATCAAACTGTTCTTTATGGATATTTTCCAGGCAGAGTTTATCCTTCCTTTAGGCAAGGGCAGAGTAAGAGCCTTCTTAGTCTCATTTATTATTATAAATATGTCTTGAATGACTAAGTATTCTTTTCAGGTCTTCTAAATGTAATTTTTTTTATTCCATAAATATGTAATTTATCTTTTCTCACAGTCTCCTGATGACTAGTGCACTGAAAGATATTTAAATGTGACTTTGATGTCTCAACTAATTGAAAAGTTGAACTTTAATATTAGACTTTTGACTAGCCAGTAGTAGGAAGTTGTTTGCATCCTGGGTACTGCAAAATAGTAATAACAAAATGTGCAGGCAAAGTATAACTCTTACACTAAAGTGGGGCTCAGTGGGATTAGGGGATCTGATGGGGGTCACAGACCTGCAGCCATCACCAGCAGGTCCCTTGGCACCTGCTGTCCTGCCATAACCACCAGGCCTCGGCTTCACATCTCCTGGGGTCCAGAAAGCTTCAGAGCTGTAGCCTCTGTGACTCTTTGCTTGCCAACATGTTTTCAAACATTCTTGACACAGGCCAATTTCTGTGTGTAAAAAGGAAAAAACCAAAACAAGCAACCAAACTCTAAACCTAAAACAAACTCCTTCCTTCCTTGAATACAAATGAAGCTTCTCTGGCTTGTTTGTAAAGCTGTTTATTTCTTCCCAGGAGGATGACTAAAGCCAAATAAAATGTGCCAGTAATTCATACACATTTTTCCCTGACTATACCCTTATCTTTTTCTTCCCAACCCCAGGCCGATTTATTATTCTCTTCTAGTTGCTATGGCTCTGGAAAATATATATTTTTTTCTATCATCTGTTTATAATATTGACCCGTTTCCAGTGTGGAGCTGGCCTGTCTCCTCTCTAGTATTCCAGGATTTTAGATTAAAATTGTATGGAGATTAACTGTGTTTTTAGCTCTACAAAGAAGTATAAATCAACATCAATTTCAGTTCAACAGAACCTGTTATGCAGTGAACTCTGCTGCGTGAATGCTGAAACTGTAGCACAGTAAATTGATGTAGGTGAACAGGACACTCAACCAAGTGTGCAGGGGCTGCGTGCCTTTATTCTGCAAAGGGGTATGGAAACATTAAGTCACTGGTTCCAATTTAACCCAAGTTTGTCATGGCCAAAAGCTCTCATCATCTGATAGTTATTCAGCGGTCCATGAGAAATTGGTTGGGTTTTAGCCTAATTCCTCTTAGATGTTTCCCATAAAACAAGCTGTTCTGTGAGCAGCAGCTCAGATCGAGCCTGGGCCTTTGTATTTTTGTGCAGTGTCCTGCACTGCTGCAATAAATCCCCTTCTCCCCATCCTGCTGCCTTTGAGCTCACCTCCCCAGTACTTCCCATCCCTCCCCCGTCTCCTAAGCCAGCTTTGTCACATCCCCTGGCTTCCAGCTGGGACGTACGTGCTGTGAGTGGTACCAAATGATGTGCTGGCTGACAAAACAAACCAGTTGCTGGCGTGCAGAGTGGTTGGCTGATGAGCTGGGCACGACAGGCAGCTGTCAAGCTCGTGCTTTGGTCCCTAACCTGTAGCTGGCTTCCTCTGGAGCTGGATGGCATTGCTGATGTTGTTGGCAATGGAATTGCCAGATGTAACTCTTGTAAATTGTCATGAAAGGCGTTGCAGTGAAGTGCTGGCTGCAGATAGACCTGGCCCTTTTTACTCCCTGTTGTAGATCTGGGTTCCCTTAGTAATGTAGGTCCCCTCTGAAGGCTTGCAAAGCTTAATATTATGTCAGTTTGTATGAGTGTAATTTTGTTACCTCCAGAGTCCGATGCTTTTATCCTCACTTGTGAGGCAGGGGTAGACCCAGCTCTCTTCTGTGGGTGGCTGCAGAGGCACAAGCTTGCCAGTCCTTGGAAAGCAGCTTTGCAGTGGCCTTGGCCATGCCTGAGTTTCCCTGGCTGTGAACTAGCACGCAGCTGGTGGCCTGTCCTTCCTCTCTGTGAATCCTCTCTTGCTCAGAGTGGTTTCAGGTGTGGGTGGTAAACTGGGAGAGGGCATAGAGCAGGGACACAGCTGCAAGTGCCACCACGTGTGTGGTGTGCCTGTTCTTCCTGGCAGCACAGATGGAGTTGCATGGCCTTAGATTTTGTGTGATTACATTGATTTCACTTCTCTTCCTGTTTCCAGCAGCAAAGGTGTTGCCCCTTTGCAGTACTGGAGGCCCCCCAGTGCCAGACTCAGCCCTGCCTTTTGCCCTGGAGCACTGTCACTTCATCAGCCACTGATGGGATAAGCTGGCCATTATTTTTGCTAATTCTTACGGTTTTAGTGAGTAGCATCTTTCTAGCCTTTGTGACTTGCTGGGACCTTGGGCAGCACTACAGAATCTCTTCCCCATACATTTAATTCAGCTGCAGCATAGAAAAGCCTCTGCAGCCCTTTGGCCAGGTTTGAGAAGTGCAGGATGATTTCCCAGGAACATGAGAGGAAGGGACCAGCACCACTGCTGAGTGACTTTGCCTTTTGCTTCATTAGCACGGGTGCTCTGAAGCAGGGCTGGGCATGAGGCTCCTCCCAGTCAGAAGTACAGCAGTAGGAAAGCATGACTGGAGCCCCAGGAGTTTCCAAGGACACCTGTACTCTTATTTTGCTTGGAAGATGAAAAATCTATGTCTTATATTGTCATTAAGCTAGTTATATAAATTAAAGTATTTTCTCCTCTGCCTCCCTATCTCCCACAGTTTGGGCTTTTTTCCTCTCCTGCAGTTTGTCTGGATTCATGATTATTTCCTGTGTCTTGCTGTGGAAGCCACTGTTGTCTCTCCAACTTCTAGTTCTTGGCTGGGAACAGGTCTCTGACCTTCTCCAGCCCCAAAGGATAGGTTCACACTAAGGCACGGAGAGACTTTGCCAGGAGCAAAGGCACAGAAAGCCTTTGTTGCTTATAAAAGACTTTGTTGAAATAGAAGGAAAGCTGTCTTCCCCTAGACTGCTTTACTGATTACATAGTATTTCCAGGCAGTAAGTGAGGGATCTCAGTGCTGCCTGAAAGAGAAGGCTTGTTTGTAGCTGCTACTGCAATTTAGATAAAGTAGGTTTAGGCCCAGTTTGAGTTGGCGAGATTTCAACTGATGCTGTCCCTTTTAATTCTGTCAACTCATGTCCTGTTCCTGCCTGGGAACTGAACTTGGCTTGTTGTTTTTCAGCTGTTCAGTACAGGTCATTAAGTTGGTTTTTTAAAGAAAAAGGAAAAAGAAAGGGGGTGGGAAATTTGTCTTCTGTCTGTGTTTTATATCAGCCCATGTGCCCTGATACTGCTCCCAAAGGGTCAGGGATGGACACAGTGCCAAGACTTGTAACTTTGATACAGGATTATACTTAGAAATGCACAAGTTATTTTAGCTTTCATATTGCAGGTGGGCTGCTCTTGGGAGAGGGAGGGAAGAAGCTGGCACAGAGACCTGCAGGAAGCTGTGTGACGCATCTCTGTGCAGGGCTGCTGCAGCAGCCCCAGTGGCAGAGGGACAGCCAGCAGGCCCCATGCCCAGGGACGCCTGGATGCTGGCCCTGAGCAGGTGTTTATCCAGAGTGGCTGCAGTTCAAGATCAGGACTGATCTGGCTGTTTTCTGCCCAAAGTGGAGGGGAGCCGAGCTCTCTGCAGGAAGCCTTTTCTTCCATCCTACCCAGAGCCTCCCCACTGTAGGGGAGTGAGGAGGAGCCCACATGTTGGAGACCAGCAAGCTCTGGGAGGAAGAATATCTCTTAACCCTGGAATAAAGGAAGCAGGGGAGAAGCTGCACATGGTGAGCCCTGCCTCGGATAAAGGCTCTGTCCCCTGTACAGAAGGAGGAATGCAGAACAAAAGAAACAGCATGGGGAAGGCAGAAAACTCCCCCTCCTGCTGGTGTGAGGTCCTTTGGCCTCTCATATATAAGGTCTTTGTCCCACCCGGCCTTTCCTGGGAAACGGAAGCAACTGCTTTAGCAGTTAAAAGCTTCTGCAGAGAACAGTATTGCCTCCTCCTATGGAGGAGCTGAAAGCAACAACACAGAGGGATTGTTCTGCAGTTGCAAGAGCATCCTCTCTCACTGCCTGTGTGCAATTGTTTGGGATGCACAGAGCAGAGTTTGAAGGTTACACGTACTGAGTAGCCTTCTGAAAAGGACTGTGTTTTCCCTTGACAGCTGCCAAGCCCGTGTTAGATGAAACTGCAGAGTAGAGTAACTGCAGATGAACTGCAGAGCTGGAAGTTGGGTTCACTGTTACATATCCACCTTCTTACACATTCTATTGAAGATCTGTGCAGCAAGTGGTGCTCAAACTGTGCTTTCTGACTAACCCACTCTGCCTGTGAGAGTGGCAGTGTGCAGAGCTCATTACAGACTGTCTTCTGACAGCCTCAGAGCCAAAGATCCTTTGCAGCAGCCCGCTCAGCCAGGAGGCAGCAAATGGGCACAGCAGGGGAAGTGTTTTGTTCTTGGTGGGAAAGAGAAACTGGGAGAGTATATGCAGAGGTTGTGGGCAGCCCAGAACCTGAGGGAAGTGGACTCTTGTTCTTTTTGATTTAAAATTAGGGGCTTAAAGGAGTCTTCTCAGAACACTTGGGATGGTATTTCAAATGATGCTCCATAAACAAGCTGTCCATTTTGCATTTGAACCATAAATACAACTCTTGGAATGGAATAAGTGTGTTTTTCTTGCAGTGCTGTAATGGGTTGGTAGAGCTCAATGGTAACTATTTTATGCAAGTATGTGTGAATGCAGAGTTTTTCTGTTTCCTGCCCTTTGGCCTCCTGCTTTGCCAAAAGTTTGGCCTGTGCAAGCTTTAAATTCCTGAAAATATAAGGGAAAATAATCAACCACTGAGAAAAATGACACAGTGCTCTCTTGAAGACCTCTGCCCTCTTGTCCGTTACAAGTCCCAGAACTAATGCCTGAGTAATTAGAACCTTTTTCTGAAAGGGCTATAATGTGATAACTTTGTGGATGTTTTGTCACAGACCATCTCCCCTTTCTTGCTGTTTCTTAAATAATTTTGCTAAAACAGATACCCTGGTGCAGTCTAAGAGTCTGTCAGATGTCTGTGCTGTGAAGGCTATTCAAGGAAGCTGCTTGTATGTTCTTTGGGTTCTTCAGAGGCAGATCCTGCCTTTGCTTCCCCTTCAAGCTCCTTGAAAGTTCTTCAGCAGAAATATCTTATAGATGCATATCTAGGGGAAGATCACAAGTGACTGTACAACTGATGGTGCTCATGGGTCCATCTAGGTATCCTCCCTTCTCCGTGGCCTGCACACGTGCAAGTATGTAGAAGGTCCAACAAGGAAAAAAATTTTTCTCACCTGCTGCAGTTCTGTTCCCTCACTGAGGACATTTAAAGGTTGCCAAATGCTGTGGGTAGCAGTCTTTGTTCTAGTTGCACCTGGCTTGGAGACATTCAGGCAACTCCTGGCTTTCCTGTGTCGGAACGCAGGATAAAGTTTTTAAATGACAGGCAAGTATCTCATCAGACTGGTCATGTGGGGCCACATGATGTGTAAATAAACTGTCATTAAATACCTGTTTTGAGCTGAGTTCTTATCTGACAGGAGATCCTGCTGTATCACATCCTTTCTGGCTCCTGGGCCTCCACCCCATCCTGAGGCTATTCACTTTGTGAAAGTGTTGATGATGTAACTTCCATCCTTTAAAGGGGTGCTGCAAAATGCATCTCCTTCAGGTGAAGGATGCAGAAAGCTGGTAGCAGTGCAGCACTGCAGGGGTGGAAGGGTCTCTTGCCTGACCAGGAGGTCAGAATTCAGCAAGTACATCACTCCTGCTCCCTTATGGTTGCTGGAACAGGAGCACGGAGAAAGTAAAAGGAAGACTGGGGGAGGTGAAAGCACCCCAACCCTGCAGTACTCAAGGGTGATGGGCTGTAGAGGAGCAAGAGCTTGGAGCAGCAAATTTCTGGGGGACTAAGAAGGGGCAACTCACATCTGTGTTCATTTTCTTTTTCTGCCATACTCAACAATGCCAGCTAAGTCCTTTCATGCTGCCATGCCTTCTTCCAGCTTCCCCTTTCTGGAGGAGGGAGCCATGCAGATAAATCTGCAGATGGGTGAGGACTGTGTTGTTGCAAAAGCAGGGTGAGATGCAACCTGCCCTGGACAGTGCTTATACAAAGGGGACATCAAACATGTGCCAGCTCCTGGTTCTGCTGATTGTAAGGGCTGCAGAAGCCTGAGGGGAACAGAGCTGAATGAAGTTGTGGGGAGGAGAGGAAGTGTGGGAGGAGGTGGCTGGTGGAGCAGGCTGTACGGAGTCAGGGAGAGGACAGGGGGCCCACCACTTGCAGAGGGTGGGAGTGTGCCCTGGGCACTGGAGTCACTTGCTGGGAGCCTGCTGAGAAATTCCCAAAGTCTGCAGTCATGGAAATTGTGTGTACATGTAGCATGGGGCAGGAAGAAGGAGCAAGCCAGATACGCAGATCTGTAAGGGATGGAAAGAAATGTCTTGGAAAACAGAAGGGCTAGAAGGGGCTCAGAACCAAGTTGGTTACTGTACAATATAATTTAAATTTGTTTTCTATAATGTTGCACTCTGCAGGGTGGGAGAAGGCATCTGGGTGCCTGGGATCCACTTTGTGATAAGAAAAGCAGCATTTGTAACTCCATCAGTGGAAGCTGCAGTACAGTGAGACACACTTTCCATCATCCTACTGCCAATAGTAGTGATGACTCTAAGCACAACACAGATAAGTGAGGAATCACCTTGCCCTGCTGGTGATGTACCCTGGGAAGGTGTGGGGGGGGCTCCTCACTGGGTTTTCAGTTCAAAGAATTAAATGATCAAGTAAGTTTATATTGTTTGCATAAATTGATTTGGCTCTTTTGTAAGGGTTGTTAATTTTCCAGACTTAACACCCTGGAGCTGTGCAATAATAATTTTTGTATTTTCAACCTGCAGAACTATTTTAAAAAAATAAACATGCTTCTCTGCTTTCTGAAACTGTCTTCAAACCTCAGAGGTCAAGCAGTCCTTACAGTACTGATAATCTGTTTTTTTCCCTGCTATTTTTTTAAAGAACCTTTTACCTAGGCCCCTTGTTTCTAAAAGCCCAATTTGAATCCCTGCAGTGGAGCTATTGTTTAATTGTATTCCTGGGATTTAATTCTTCCTAAGGGATCTTCTCTATGCTGCATGTCTGCAGGAGGCAGCAGCTCTGTGTGAATTTGCACCTCTTTGGAGTGCCAGGGCTGGGGCAGTTCCTGTTTCCAAGGCAGGAGATAAGGGGCAGCAAAATTGAACTGAAAAAGAAAAACAGAGGAAAAGCATTTTTAAATCATAGTGTAAATATATCACAGCCTGAATTCTCCTAATTCCTTGTATATTCTTAAAACATGTTCGTCTTGACTTGAAAACAAAATTATAAACTAACTGACAGTGGGCCCCACAGATTATATCCCAATTGTTTTTTCCCTTTACCAATCCACATGTGCAGTTCTTTGTAGGTTAGGAAACTAAGCTCGAGACTGAATTTAACATTAATTATCCTAGTTTAATGTGGCTGGCAAATAAGTCTAAATGAAGTCTTTTTCTTTATAGTCTGTTTTTTTTAAAATTTTCATCAATATAATGGGTTGCAATAACAGTCTTGCTTTGAGATACTTAGGCACAAGTGAGTCTAAATAAAGTCTTTTTCTTTATAGTCTGTTTTTAAAAAATTTCATCCATATAATGGGTTGCAATAACAGTCTTGCTTTGAGATACTTAGGCACAACTTTCATCTTTAGCTTTTGTATCGATTTATTATAGCTAACATCTTTGCATGCATGCTTATATTTATTATTGAGCTAGTTAGAAATATATTAAGTAGGTCTGGTGAAAAATATAGCTAGTACATTTCAATATTGGACTCTGTGTTTGCCCTTAGTTTCTCTCAATTAATTCTAGCTGTTTGGTCTGCAAAATGGTACTGAAAAACAGCATCAAATCTTACTTGTGACAGATTGCCAGATTACTTTTTTTTTAACAAAGCCAGACTGAATATTAAAAATGTGTTGGAGAAAATGCATTTATATAATAAATTATACAGACCAGGCATGGGGTAATGGCAATGCAATAAATTATGTTGTTTCTGTAAGTATTGGATAAGCTGCATTCAATTTAAATGTCTGGCTGCATCACTGTCATGCTGGTCAGGAATTCACTGGGGGCCTTTTTAACATTCCTGCACCCATAAGTCATGGAGTTAAAATCCTTCTTTGCCCTCAAATACACAATTTCTCTGAGTTATGCGGGCTGACATCTGTGACTTGCTGCCTGCAGTTTAGCTGAGATCTCTGAGTCAAAATGCAGGTTTGTAGCCCTTAGAGCAGCCAGTTTTCACACTGCTGAACACTGTGGATAATGTAGGTCTGGCTCTGTGAGGGATGTGGTCATCTTGTTTGTGTGCCAGCATCCCCAGTGCCACATGCTGATGCAGATTTACTGGGGTGGTTTTCTGGTTGGATTTCTCCTTTATTTTTAGACCAAGGTAGCAGAGAATTGCCAAGCATTGTACGAGCATAGCTAAGCAACATCACTGCTCTGAGAGCATGATCCAGGTAGCCCTGCTTTTGCAGGGGGCAAGCAGGACTGTTTGTTTCAGCATCATCCTGCACATGTCCCCAAATAAAGTGACCATGTAATAATGGCCTGGCTTTCCCCAGAACCAGGAGAAACAGAAACATGCTCTTGATGGATATGAGTTTAGAGTGGCTGTTTTCCCAACACCAAGCAAATGTAGTTAGTTACTTAGGGCTTCTCCCACTCAGTGCTGTATCGGCTTCTAACCTGTAGCACACTGTCCAGGTGGATTTATCTGGCCACTTACTGACCACAGTTTAACCCTTCTGTTGCTGATTTTAGCTGGCATTTGGAAGGAGGAGGTGTCTTAGAAGAGGTACAGATGAATGGTCAAGCTGCAAATCTGTTCTTCTAATTTTAAAATTTATCTCAAGAATTACATGGCAGGACCATGTCAGAAGGGGACAAGTTTCTGGCCTCTGGATTAACCAGGGTGGTGCAATTTCAACTGCCTTGGAGCCAGAGGGGCTGGGGACAGGAGTCTGCATGGACAGGAGAAAGGCTTAAAGTTGCCTTGCTGTCTTCTTGCTGGTGGAACAGCATCAGCTCTTTGTTTTCCTCCTTAAGTTGCCAATGCACATGCAAGAGAAGATACTGGACTCCCAGATGCCCAAAGACTGTTTGCCATCTGCTCTGGGTGCAGGGTAGCCAGCTCACTGGAGGTGTTCCCTGACTCACTTTCAGCCTGGAGCTGCCTTCAGGATGGAGTTCTCTCTCAGCTCCAGGTACTTCTCTAAGTTTGCTGTTCTTTTCCATTTACTCCCTGTGGCAATTAAGGGAGTAAGGATTCATAGAAGGATCCCATATATGCAAAGCTGGCAGGTTTAAAAAAGGAATTGAAAATACAGTGGGAAGTAATCTGTGTTTCTCTCTAGAGCTAGGTAGCACCACTTGAGCATAGATTGCATGCATTATACTGTTTATGAAACATCCCAAGGCCAAGAATATGACTTGGTTTTTATTTCTTTAGACATCAGCTCTATTTAGTCAAATTAAAGGAGGGAGGAGGAATTCACTCCAAGAAAATACGTGAGCCAAGTTAGACAAAGAAAATTCACTAGCCTACAGTGGAATGGTTCCCTCTGAGTTATTTCCCCAGTTCTCATTACAGAACAGTTGGATAGTAAAGTTAGGAGAAATTGTGCAGCTGAATTATGACTGTTGCTGCGTGAAGGAACCTTACCTGCTTTATGTGAGCTGTAAAAGAAAATTGATAATGACATTTTAAAGACTTCAAAATATGGGTGGCTTAACAGAGTGGTCTGGTATAACTGCTGCTTTTGCATAATAGAATAGTACAAGAGCTGGTCTATGGCAGATTTAGAGACTTTTCATTTTTGTAGAGCTAGAGAGAGGCTTCAGATTTGCTATTATAAATTATGAACTAAAATAGTAAGTTTGAATTGAAATGCTTTAACGATTTCCTTGTTGAGTTCTTATGAAATCAATACCTCCCTATGAAGCAGTTGGATTTCATGGAATCGGCAATCCTCACCAGTAAGAAAGAAAAGTCAGTGTTTTTCGTTAAAACATAAACTTGCAGGAAAAGAACCAGTTTCAAAATTGTGAGGATGAGTCACCTTGCTGTGCTAGGTTTAAGGCTTGTTAGTTAGTGCCCCTTCCAAGCAGGAAGGGTGCAAGAGTCCCAGAGGGTTCCATGAGCCAGCCTGTGTATTTACAACACATCCCTGCTCCCATGGAAACTGCTGAAGGATATGAATTTATCCTGGGGCACACTGGGTACCTTAGCTCATCCTGTCGTGGAGGGAACATGAAGTCACCTCAGGTTTACCACGAGGCAGAAGCATTCAGCAGCAGTCAGCTTGTGTGCAGTAAATCAGAGCCTTAGTTTACTCTTGAGGATTTGCTGATTTATCCATGGGCTAAAAAAAATTTGAATTTAATTTTTTAACATATTTTCTTTTAGTTCCTTTGCTTTTAATTTCTCCTGTTAGATAATTTCTGTGCTTTGCCACCTGTTTAATGGATTTGATAATTACCTGGTCATGTCCTGGAACTTTTTCTGATGACTGCTGTTTTTACTGTGGTCACCTAAGGAGACGAGGCTTATCCAGTGTGGTGTTCTCATCCCTGTCCTGTTTTGAAAATGTGAGTGTGAAAGGTAGGAAGGGAGGATACTCTCCCTGTTTCCAGCATGAGGCAATAGAGAGTGATTATTTAGCCCTTTGTTTCTGTATTTTCTTAGTTTTTGTGGCTACAAGTAATGTAATTCAGGCTGTTCTCAATGCTGCAAGTGGAAAGCTGGGCTTCAGGGTGTAATTCCAAATTTCTTGAACTCCCACAGGTTTTAATTTGGCTTCGTGTTATTTGCAGAATTTTTTTGGTGTGATTTAATTGAGTAGTCAGTGTGAATTTTGTGGTGTTCGTGTGTATGCAAGGGAGAGGGAGATTTTCTAAGTGTTCAGTGTTCACATGGACATAAACAGGTGGGTTTCCAGCAGAGACATTTGCATTTGAAAACCTGCTCTAAACGGGCTGGGCTTTCCCAGGAGAAGCAGCACCAACAGTGAAACACAGCGATCGATCAGCATAGAATTGTGTGAGCATTTGATGGGCAAAATGTTGTGGTATAAAGACAGCGCCCAAGAATAAGCTCTTTGTGGCTTTGTTTCATTCCTGAAAACTGTGACTGAGACGCTTTTATCATTTTAAAAAAATTAATCAGCCACATTTTGTCTAACTTGGAAAATATCACAAGATATCCCTTGCAACATTCTAAGGGCCGTTTCTTTAATCAGATTTTGATGCTAAAAAAAATAATTTTATCATTTGTCTGCTTATATTTCCTCAAGTCTAAAAGTAAAGTAATATTTGAACCAGCCCTTTCAGTCCCAGAGGTGGAAGCGTGTAATTTAATGTGCATAACGATAAACTCTTTGAAGCAGCTTGCATTCACTATGTTTTCTTTCTTTCCTAATTTTAACTAAGGAAAACATTCCCTTACTTATCACAGCCCTTCTGTTACATGCCTCATTTTTCAGGCTAAGTTCCTTATGGTAATTAGAGTTTATTTTAATTCTTAATCAAATGAGCTGTCCAGGAAATTAATCTGAAAAAAACATATATATATAACAAATGTTCAAACCCACACCAATGGGGACACCCAGTGGAGACACACTGAGTTGCCCAACATTGCAGCCAGGAGCGGGCCAGCAGCTCCTCATCAGAGACAGAGGATTGCAGATATTTTTAACCACAGCAGTTCTGAGGGAGCTCTCATTCGTTTACCTGCCTGCTGCTGAGGGCTGCCTTTAAGCATCCTGCCTTTGCTGCCACAAGTCTCTGCTTGTCGTCGTGGTGATGAAAAATGTCTCTTGGAGAAAAAAAAAATCTGAAAGGATTTTTTTTACTAAAAATTGTCATTAAAGGAATTATTAATAATAAATTTGGTCCTGATGCACAATTATCGCAATGGGGTGTGCAAGCACCCAGTTCCTTGGTGGTGTTTAATGTGACAGGGATTGAGTTGCAATTCCTAGCAATTCAAAAAGTTTTTCTCTTGCTGTTGCAGACACTGACATGTTCATCTATTAGCCCTGTAGATATTTAAGGGGTGTCCTGTTGTGATGTGTTTGAAAGGTGGTGTGGGAAGGCTAGGTGAAGATCCAGGACCATCCAGGTGCCCAAGGAGGGCACCTCTCTGAATTGGATCCTGCTCCTGTAGCATGGGAGATGCTTGTCTTGACAGACAGCACCTCAGATAACCATTGTTTTCCAGTCTGCACTGGAATTCCTAGTCCTCCTCCAGTGGGCAAAGCCTCCTCTCCTGCTGTTCTAAGTGTGGCCTTGGGAGAGACCACAGCAAGGACAGCAGCCCAGACTGCCTTCATGGACAAGCTTGGTCAAGGAGAGGGGCACTGGGCCTGCCACTGACTTTGGAAACAAGCAGGCAGCACTCAGTTCATCCCTGGGGCATTACCCCTATCTTAGGGGGCAGAATGTGGATTCCAGGTTGTTTATTTGTATGTACAACAAAGCTCTGCTTGGACAAGCACAAGACCCAAGATAAAAGCAGTCAGCTAGGCAGCATTACCACATATGCTCCAGGAACTGTATGCAAATGTAGTGTGCTTTAATTGCTCTGAATGTGGTCATGGCTGGTTGTTTTACTTCTAGCTCACTCAGAAAACAAGCATTAGCCTTTCCTGCGATGGGGCAGCATCAGACAGATGGGTTCTGGTGTGCCTTCTGGCATGCACTAGCTGTGGAACATGGGATTATCTGGGGTTTTGTCTTTCTAAGTAGGAGGGGAGGAAAAGAAAGGAATGCCTGCGTTGTTTTGATGCAGTCTGTTCTGACACAGAATGAAATTTATAGCCTATTGGTTTTCTCATTGTTTGGGAAAGAAGGAACATATTAATTATAATTCTGCACCAGAGCTGCTCAGACAACTGGGAGAGAGAGTAATTTTGACTTACACTATCACAAGGTGGGCAGCAGAATTATTATTAAATATAGCAGGGTAGTATTCGTGTTTAATTCAAATTTGAGAATATTTTCTCTGTGGCAAATTAAGAGTGTGAATTGCTGTGGCAGTGGGCATCCAGTATGGCCTGCTGACTTTCTGTGCCTTCTCAAAAAAGGAGACTAATAGTAAATGAGGGCTACTTTTATTTACTAGTATTTCCTGTTGGGCTTAATATCAAAGTGGGACAGTGTTTTTTGCCACAGGACTCAAGAGTGGGCAATTTCGAAATCAGTGTTAAATTCAGGTGACTCAATGAGATTCCGTTCCTGTTTCAGGTGGTTCAGAGGCTCAGCAGAGCTGGCCAGGGGCAGTCACTGTGAATGGTCACCAGTGACTGTCCCAGCCCACGCCAGAGGTCCCTGCCTGGCAGCAGTCAGGAGCAGCTGCCAACAGAAGGAATGTTCTAGCAGACTTCACAGACTAAATATTTCTTGTTTCTTGTCCTTGCAGAAAACACCTTTTGCAGTGGTGACCATGTGTCGTGGCACAGCCCTTTGGACAACAGTGAGTCTCGAATCCAGCACATGTTGCTGACAGAAGACCCCCAGATGCAGCCGGTGCAGACTCCTTTTGGGGTCGTCACTTTCCTGCAGGTACAGCCCAGCCACCATGGCTCCCACTGCCACCTCCTGGGCGTGGAGTGCAGCTGACATTGCTTTGAGCTGTGTAACTCAGATATTTCTTATCCTGTCTTCAGTTTCAACATGAACATTGAAAAAAAAAAGGTTGAGTTTTAAAAGGTAATGTGAAGATAAATGAAAATTAATTCAGTGGTAATATCAGTAAGTGATCCACTGGTTTGAATGCCAGGAAGAGAAGAGTTTGGAGCAGGACTTGGAGCTGTTTTAGCAGTACTTAATGGCAGAAATGTAGCTTGCAGCACTGACACAAAGATTCTTTAGAGGCTGAGTTTTCCTGTATTGATCTACTGTTTAAGAAAGGTTTGGGTTTGCTTTGCAAAAGAAGCACTAAAAAAATCCCTTGTGATTTAAGTCTGCTGTTCAGCATGGGGAGGTTCTGTGGCCAAACAGGTTTGCTTGCTTTCCCAAAGTCCTTCTCAGCGATGTTTCCTAGATAGGGGCTCCTTTGGATATTTTTAAATTGCATATTGGGTTAATAACCTTAGTGGAAGAGTGGCATAGTTTATGCCAACTGTGATTGCTTCAAGCTCTGTGGAAAAGCTTCCATCCTGTGGGAAAATGCAAGTGTCTGTATTTTACAATTTAAGTTTCTAGTTGCTCCCATTTGTCTTTGGCTGTAGTTGCAACATGTAAAAGGAAGTTCTGTTACCACAAACCTGCCTAAGACAACTGCTCTGCAAGGTTTTTCTGAGGTGCCCAAATGTCTGTGTTTTATCAACAAAAACAAGGTGGGTGTGAGATTAATTAGTATAAGGTGAGTTGTGGGACCTGGAAGGAGAGACAGAGAGCCAAGCTAAGCAGGATAATCCCTGGCTGACTCTCCAGCTAGTACTGTGTTAGTCCTCATCTCTTCTTTAGTGCCCAGCTGTCTTGAATCAAAGAACAGTCAGCTTGCTGCATCCTGAGGCCCTTGGCCCCTCATCTTCCACAACACATACAGTTGACTTGGTTTTCCCCTTTGTTTGATGCTTGTTGTTATGAATTTATTTTGACCCATGAGGATAAATGATGACAAAAAGCAAAGAATGAACACAAAATAATTTCCTGTTTAGAGTCTTGCTGTTTGTATGTAATTAGTGAGTGAAGGCCCAGGGAGGGGTGTCCTGAGGCAGGGGTGATTCAGGCTGTAGAGGAAGCCTGGAAGATGGGTGGGGATGAAGTGCACCTCCAAGGGCTGCGTCCTGACAAAGTGAACTCTGCAAGGGGCAGGAGAGGGAGGGTGTGCAGAGCTGGGTGCTTGCTGACATGAGAGTTTTCCACGTAGATCTCTATCAGTGCAGTTATGTGCCTACAGCAGAAGGCACATCCTTCACTTCTGCTTGCTGCTCTTCAGAGCTTAGTTTCCAGTTTTCCTTTTCTCTGATAAAACATCAGTTGAGCAGATTTTGATGAAAAATGGGTGGGAAAAGTGTTGTTGGAAAAGACTTAAGAGTATTGAGGAAGAAAATAGAAGGCCGTGGCAAAAAATATTTTTCATCTCGGGGTGAATCGTTGTGCTCAAAGGCACAAACCAGTGGTTGATAGAGCAGGAAGAAACTGCCTTCTGCTATCAGCTGAAGGGTGTTTCACCCCTTCATTTGAAGCAGCTGATCTCAGCTGCTGTTAGAGAGACATCTGGTATTGCTCAGTGTGGCAGCTCCTATCCTGAAAAGCAAACACATCCTGCATTATACAGGAAAGCAGAAGTCTGCAGTTGCCTGCAGTGACAAGTGGATTATGTGGTGTGTAAGCAGCTTTACTTTATGGTGCTGGGTAAGATGTAACCAGTCAGCAAACTGAGTTGGTCAAGGATTTTATGAGCATCAAAGCAATCCCATGTGGCAGCAAGTTCCTTGCCTGGTTGAGATTGCTTGTGCAGTATTGCACTTGCCCCTAGCAATCAGTTGACAGAGCAGAGTTGGTATGTGCTCAGACCCTAACCTGTCTTGCTCTGTCCTGTCTGTGTGGACTTGATTGAAAAGTCAAGCAGGCTAGTGTGTAAACCCTGGTTTGTCACCAGACCCTCTTCATTGTTAAATTCACACACTCTGCACAAGTTTAAATGTTACATGACCAGGGTACTTCACATGGTAAGTGTAGAGAGAGAGAGAACAAGGTCTTGTGGGATCCCACTGTTGTCTCAGGCTCCATTTGTCCTGGCATATCTGGTTAGAGTAAAGCAATGGTGCTTCTCTGTATGTGCACTGTTTGATCCAGTACCACATGGCACATTTTCTCCACAGTTCTTTCGTGTTTCCCACCCAGTTTAGTATGTCTGTTGTTATTTATTACAGATTGTTGGGGTTTGCACCGAGGAACTGCATGCAGCTCAGCAGTGGAATGGTCAAGGGATTCTGGAACTGCTTCGGACTGTCCCAGTGTAAGTGGTCACAAAGCCCATATAGGGGAGCATTTCTATAGAGAGCAAATCAGTTGTTTATTTTTATTAACAATCTTTAACTTGCTGCTGGAACTTATTTAATCTGTGCTGTAGCAAGAGATGGGAATTCATTGCAAATCTGTTCTCAGGCACAGACACTTAGATGGCAAATTAATGCATGTGGAAGTCCACATGTTCAGGGTGAAAGAGAATGAGGTCTTGAAAGCTTAATTTCCTTCCTCTTGTGCCTGCAGGGTTTTCTCATTGGCTCTTCCTGGGATAACTGTTACTGGTGACCTTGTTGTTTGGTTCAAAGGAAGGAGAGGGTCTGGCTTACAAAACTATCTGGAAGTACTGTCTGAAAGTGAGAAAGTCACTCTCAAACTTGGCCCACTCTTGGTGGGCCACTTTGCAGCAGGAGGAGCATTCATGAAAGTGAAGTTCATTGTTTTGCCATGGGAGAAATGACAAAGATGATGTTGGGTTGAGGAAGAGATGAGTTTTAAATGGTAAATGATATGTTGATGCTTTGTTTGCTGCCAGGGTGCAGCTAAATCTTTTTGGCTTGCAGATATTTTGCTTAAACGTTTTAAAATTCAGTGGAAGTTATTGCCATGTGATTGTAACTCAAAAGACTTACTTTTTAAAGCAAAATAGTTCTGAACATTTGTTTCTGGGCACAATAGTACACTCTCTAGTGTCACAATAGCCTTGAATTGATTGATTATTTGGAAGAGATGAACTTTTTTAACTTGAACTTTTCCCTTTTAGGCACAAGTGCAGATAATTCATGCAAATGCCCTAGAGTAGAGTGAATTTGTCCAGCTGCAAGCTTTGTTTCTGGGTCCCTGAGAAAATAAACACTGCCTGCAGTTCCCTTAGCTCCTCTAAGTCAATACAGATACAGCACCTCTCTCCTCTCTCTGTTCTCATGTTGGGTTTTGGCTTTTGTGCTGTGGTATAAGCACCTTTCCAAGGTAAAAATGAGACCCAAATGTGCATGATTTGAAGGCAAAGCTGCAAGCTACTAAGCCATTGATGTGGAACTGGGGTAAAAGTCTTTTTCACCCCAGTGAGGAACTGTGGCAGGTCACACCCCTGCAGTTAATAATTCACAACTTCCAAAGTGATGTGAAAAAACGAGTGGATATCCATGCATCTGAAAACCTGTAAAATATTAACTTTTTTTGCTCCCACTCTTAAGTGGAGACTAACACAAACTAGGCCAGAGGAGGGGGCTTTTGACTGCAATAACAAAGCATCTCATGAAAAAAATTGAGTTTTTTATGGCAGTTCCAAAAGACTTCAGTTTTTACTTCAAATGAAAAGCACTATCTAAGGCTGACTTCTGCAGTCTGGCTGCACTGTGACCCAAAGTGAAGTCTCTGAGTATTTCATCTTCACAGTAATCTGTTTTCTGTCACCTTTGTTGGGAAACACCTTGAGCCTTCCAACTTTCATTGCTAATGACAACAAAGATTTCCCTGAACCATTTGAGTACTTGGTCGTGAAGTACCAACTGAGCAAAATGTCTGTTTGATGGTATTTATCAGAGCAATAAGCTCTTTGTGGTACTGAACGTGACTGCCAATCTTGGCAAAAAGTGCAGTCCCACTGGGGCTCTGCTCTATTCTTAGATATGTAACAGAGGAATAAATCTTGACTCCATGCCCTGCCCATCTTTCTTTGACTCAGGCTACACTGGACTTCTCAGTCCCAGTCCGTTTCCTGTAAGATTAAAACCCTGTCTTGTGTGAGCAAGGGGGCCTGCACAGGGGATAACAGCCTGTGTCAGTCCTGACTGCTGTGCACGTCTGGGTGGTGCCAGGCACTGAGCAGATTAACTGCTAGGTCATGGAGGGCTTTTATTATTTATTTATTTGGAAAATGTAAAGGGCAAATGCTATGGGATGTATACGCCACATAAAGGGGTTTCTAGGCTGATTTTAAACCCTTATCTTGTGCTTCCTTGCAGTACAGGTCCACTCTGAGGACCCTGCTGGAAAGTTCTAATTAAAAGGCTTGTTTGCTTCATTACCTGTCTTTCTCTGTAGAGCTGGAGGCCCCTGGCTGATAACAGACATGCGAAGAGGAGAGACCATATTCGAGATTGACCCACATCTGCAAGTATGTCTTTAGTTTATAAAATGTCATGTCTCTTGTAGGAGCCAACTGTTATGCAGCTGTTCTAATATTTTCTGTAAAGGTGCTCAGATCTTCTCAATGTTCGCAATAATCCTGCAAAAGTCTTAGAAACTCTTTGCCCTCTTAGAGGTGATTCAAGAGGGACATGCCCAGCCTGACGTGAATGGCAGCTCTAGGAAGAAAGACAGAGAAGGGAGACCAGAAAAATGGAATCTCCTATATGAGATAAATTGGTAGAATTTGGACTGGATGTTTTAGAAAAGAGGAAGAAAGAAGATGAAAGATGTAGAATAATACAAGATTCAGGAATGGTACACCAGGAAATTTCTCCTTGTTTTTATGTGCAAGTGTAAGGAGATATAACATGTAGAAATCTCAAAACCAACTATTTTTTCACAGCAAATGTGACAGTGTAGCTCATTCCTGTAGGATATCACTTGAGGCCAAGTAGTTTGTGTGGACTGAGAAATGATGGGAACCCAAAAGTACCACATGCAGTTATTAATAATCCATACAGGAAGAGATATTAAACCTTCTTCTTCAGAGTTCAATTTAATTTCTGAAATTTAAAGATAAGAATAGAACCTCTATGGAGAGGTTACTGTACTATGGACTTCTCCTGAGCCATGCATGCATTTAGGAGACAATTCTGCAATCCCTTCAGCAAAGCTGGAGTACATGTGTCCCCAGCAAATCCAGTGTGGTGCTGGCCATGTTTCAGTGAATCACTGAGTATTTGCCTTTAACAGAGAACTTACGGCTCAGCCTGGTAGGGCACGTGCAAATGTGCATGTTTTGTACAAGCATTTTCTTATGGTCTGCATGTCTGTATCTGATTATTCTCCGTTGCCTCACAACATCTTTTACTTTGAAAGATTAAGAAGAAAACCAAATTCTACTTTTACTGGTTTTAAGGATTTGTTCATCTAGAATAACCCCAGTCTGAGAAACAAAAAAAAAATGTTTCACAAATGTTCCACAATGTGGGAGCTAATACAACTGAAAGTCCCATAAAGTTTTTAGACTTTCCAGAACCTTGCCCTCTCCCCTCCTGGAGGTGTTTCTGTTGTCTGCACACTGGTGATTCCTAATGATAACAAGGTTTTCTTCAATTTACTGTAAATGAAAAATAGCTCAGCTTACTGGAATCTGAGTCAGCCAAGGCAAGTTAAGGCAAATAAAAAGAGTACCTCTGCCTCACCAGTGTGTCCTGCTGCTGAAAGCTGCTATGTCTGTGGTCCTTCCGGACTTCCTCACATGGAGCACATTCCTGTTTCTGTTCTCTCTTGCCCTTGCAGAAGTGCAGATGGGCAGGTGTGTGTGTGCACACCTCCCTCCTGCTCTGCTGCTGCAGCCCCCAGGGACTCACAGAGCAAAATCCACCCTGAGTCCCACAAAGAGCCTCTGCTGAGTGCAGGGAGGAAGGCTGTGCCAGGCTGCCTTCAGCCCTGTCATGTGCCTTCTGCTCCAGTTAGTGGGGAAAGGATAAAGTGCCCTTTTCTTGGTGTTGGTAGAGGGTGTGTGAGACCAGAAAGGCAGCAGTGGAAGAGAGGTGGAGAGGAGGGAGGGAGCAGGCAGAGAAACTGGACAACTTTCTTGGGAGCCAGCAAGCATGTTGTCTGCCTGGGAAGCAGGCAGAGCTTGTTTGGAGGCTGCATTGTGTCTTGTGGGAATTGGTTGAGGCCTAAACTCAGGCCTGGCAGCAGCAGCTGTACTTTCTGTTCGGAGTTGCTGAGAATGGATCCCAACTAAGATGTCATCCCAGGATGTCGGCAATTAACACTGTGGCAACGCTGGCTGTTTTCTGTTCAGCCAAGCTTCCCTGTAGGCCATTCAGATTTCCCTGGCAGCACTGTCAAACAATTCCTGTCGGTCCCCGGCTCTGTGCTGATTCTCAGTGCTTTGCTTCTGTTTAGCAGATATCTCAGAAGAGAATAAAGCTGATTTGAATTTCCTGAGTTGTGGTTGCTGCTCTGCAGGTCACACTGCAGTGCTCTGGCTCGTTTAAAAAGGGATCAATGACTTAGAGCCTCAGAGCATCCCTCCCACATGCTGAGAGGAAAATGGGACAGAAATATCCTTTCTTTGAGGAAGGAAAGAGCTGAACCTCCTTTGCCCTGGGCTCCTCCAGCCTCCTGTTCATGCTGCCCTTTCAAGGAAGGAAGAACAGCTCCTCAGTCCAGGCAAATTGTTGCTGGCTAAAGGTGGGGTAGAACTGTGCATTGCCTATACAGCTATAAGTCTACACTGATTGGTGTTTTTTTGACTTTTCCCCTTTTAACATCAATGCTTGCAAACATTATGAAACAGGCATGCAAATTAGGCTGCCTTAAGCCAGCTCGTTTCCATCAGCTCCCCTTGATCTCCAAGGGATGCCAACAGAGCAGCACTTCTTCCCCTGAGGAAGTGCTCTGCAAGCCAGCTGAGCTGCAGATGAGAGTCCTTCCCCCTCCCCGAGGCTCTGCACTGTGTCCGCAGGGTCTGCCTGGGAGTGGGGCCCTGGCTGCAGGGATGGGGGAGCAGATCCCACCAGAGCCTCACAGCCCTCTGGCCTCTTCTTCTCCCTGCTCAAGAGCAGCTTTGGTGGCTCTTCCATGCTTCCCCAATGACTGGGATAAAAAATAACTTCGCTGACAAGTTACACCTCCCCACGCCAGCTCATTTGGGTCCTCACAGAGCACCATGGAGGGTTCCCAAAGGAGCCACGTGCTAAATCTCACTTAGAGCATTGTCTGCATATGTAGGAACGGATGTATTTTTATTTCTTTCCCCACAACTTCTATTTCTGGGTGACACAACTAATTTTATGTTTAGGATAAAACAAAAGAAAATCACAGCAGATTTATTATTTCTCAGATTTTCCTATTACGTTTTCAAGAAGCCAGTTTCGCCTGACGCTGGAGGAAGATCCTAACAAGGGGAGAAAAGCAGAAGAAAGGCAGTCTCTTGAATGCTTAAGTCTAAGTCAAGACTGCTCTGGTCCTGCAGTCAGCCACAGGCTCCTACCTCGATTTTGGGCCAAAGTGTGGGTTTTGGGAGGTGATCCAGATGAAAAAAATAAAAAAGAGTTGGCTCAAAGGAAGGGATAGGAGCACATGGAGGAGGGTGGGACTGCAGTTATTTCAATTACATCAACTTAAACCGCTGTGCAACCACACCCTGAATGCTTGTGTTTATCTTTGAGCTGCTCAAATCCTCTCTTGAATGGTCACAAGAACAGGCAATGCTGTTCCCGGGGTGCAGCATGCACAGCTGGGCAAGGGGAGGGATGTATACGGGTTTAGTCTGGAAACTGTTTCTTGGGGAAAGATTTTGCAAGGAGCAAAATGTTCTCACAATCTCTCACCTTCAGTGGCAATGTCAAACCAGAGGGTACTTACATGGAGTGGAGAGATCCTCTCCCACTGTGTATGACACCACTCTGCTCTCTCCTCAAATCTTTGACGTTCTTGGGACTGCCTGCATTTCGGGGTGACACAGATGTATGCAGAGAGGTGCAGATCTTGCTGGTGCCACTGAGCAGTACCAGAAGCAACACCCCTTCAGAAAAGGGAGAAGCGAGCCTGGCTGGTTCGGTGCCAGGGAAGAGGTGCCAGCCTTCCTCGGTGCAGCACAGCCCCGAGTTTGTTCGGCTCAACATTACCCCCTTGTGGGTCTCAGGTGGAAATTCAGACTGATGCCCATGTCCAAGAAGGTGGAACTTCCTGTAGAAGTTTTGGCTGTAGCTTAGGGCAGTCTTGTGGGCAACAGATGCACCAGAAAATGCCTGGTGCCTGAGAGCATCCAGCTGCTTATGATTGGTGTGTGACACCTTCTGAGACCCAAACACTGGTTACGTGCTTGGAAAGTCCAGCTTGCAAGGGAGGGACTTTGTTTATTTGCCAATAGAGAAAACTATGCAAAAGCTTTGACATTGGGAACAGACCTGTGTCTCCTTGCACGTCCAAACTTGCATGTTTGTCCTTTATGGGGACACCCCAGCACATTGGAAAGCAGGGATTCTCTGGGCAGTTTGCAAATGAAGAACCCATGTGAATGATGAGTCTCTCCATGAGCTGTTTTCATTGTGGGACTCTTTGGTAAGGCTGGAAAGAGAACTTGAGTTATTCAGGGGTTTGATGTCATTGACATATGAGAGATCAACTGCCAAGCTGTGTTTCATGTCTTAAATATTTCAAGTTGGTGTAAATCAGTGCTAACACTGAAAGAAACAATTCTGCACACCCCAGGCCATTGATTTCCACCTTTCTCTCTCCCTGCTTTGTGCCTGTCAGAGCCATGTAGCGAAGCAGTGGGAGCAGGGTGGGATTTCAGACCAACTTGGTATGGAAAAGGTTTGTTTAGTTCAGAGTGGCTTCCTGATTTGGCTCAATGTGCAGCTGCTGTTTGCTGACACAGCAAAGCACAGGGTCCAGAGAGTGGAAATTGTCCACAAGAGGGGATCTGCAGGAGCTGTGGAAGGCTGGGCTGCACCATGGTGGCTTCCAACTCAGGCTCAAGCCACACTCAAAAAAAGTCTTGGTGTTTTGAATCTTTTCAAGCAGGAGAGAGTCGACAAAGGGATTGAGACAGATGGCTCAAACCTGAGTGGAGTGAGTGCCAAATGTGCCTGGGATGACCTGAGCCGGCCACCAGAGGATGATGAGGACAGCAGGAGCATTTGCATTGGGACCCAGCCTCGGCGGCTCTCTGGGAAAGGTAAGAGGTCCTGGGCCAAGTCACTGTCACGGCCTTTCAGCTTCTCTTCTGGTGGCTCTGGGCAGTGCCCTGACTCATGCTGCATCCTTGAGTTCATAACAAACCCCACAGCCATTGGGAGGCTTGGTGTGTCTCAGGGCAGCAAAATGGATTTTGGCCTCTTTGAAGAAGGCAGGAGAGAGGAAAAGAGTTCTTGGCATTATTTTGTCTAAACGTTTCTTTCAGTTTTTAGGCAAATTGTAATCTGAATCTGCAAAGTTAAACTGAGCACCTGCTGAAACCAGGGCTGTAAACACCTGCAAGGTGAAGCAATTTCATTTTCCCAGGCTGTGTTTCCTTGTAAACATTATCCCTTCTCAGGGAGCAAGTTGGACTGACGCTGCACATTTCTGCAGCTGAACTCAAGGAATTCGTGCAAATACAGAAATCTAAAAAGAGGAATTTAACAACTGTGGAGTTTCCCTTTGCAGTGAGATGCCTTCTCAGGGTAGAGATGTCATAGCCATTATACAGGCTTCAAATTATGCATATTACCTTTCAAATGGGTGAAGCAACATAAAATTTGAGGGCTTGAGATTTCCTGGAATTAACAATGGTTTCCACAGGAATGGCATCTGTTCTTAAATCCATAGTAAAAATTAGTTAAATGCATACAGCCTTTCTTCTGGCTTCTGTGCAAATATTTTGAACTGCACTGGATCTAAAAAGGCTGTTTTGTCTCAGCCTTGAAATGAAAAGCCCAGGAGAGGTATACATGATGAAATTTGTATATTCTTCAAAAGATTTTTAAATAATTTGGGGTTTTTTTTCTCTACCTAATTCTCACATTTCTCAAAAATAGATTAGGAAACTTCTGAGAAAGGCAGGAAAGCTTCCTATTGAAAGTATTTGGCCAGTAGACATTTCAGAGAAAGGCAGAAGTAAAAAGACTGCATCTGAACTGCATAATTTGCAGCTTATTTTCAGATGTGAGCTTGAGGCTAAAGGTTGCCCTGCATAAAAATCCCTCCCTTTGTGAATCTTGTTGTAAATTAATCAACAGATTTCCAAAGCCAATTGCAAAAAACTTGGAAGCCTTCATACATTAATTTGGGAAAGGAACAAGTTCCTGTTATGCCTAATGGAAAAAATTATTTCCAGTACAAAGGTTTGGAAGTGTTAGGAAGTTCTATGAGAGTTACAGAACCAACAAACACTTCATTTATGAAAATTTACAAAACTACTCAGAATTTCTTCATCAGGAGAACTCAGTACCAAAGATTCCAGCTCTCCTTGCCTGGCATAACAATGAAGCCCAAACAAGGGAATTCAAACTGACATTATAAAGTGAAATAATGCTTAAGCAAGTTCAGGAAGTGCAGTTAATTGTTACCCCATAACATTTCTACACTTCTTTCTGAAGGGGAGTTTGGATGAAACACACCTGATATCTTCTTGTGTCTGTGTTGTTTCTGGGGATTCTAAATCATGTTAAAAATTTTCTCTTTGCAGATACAGAGCAGATCAGGGAGACTTTGAGGAGAGGGCTTGAGATTAACAGCAAACCTGTCCTACCTCCAATCAATGCACAAAGACAGAATGGGTTGAACCTCGACCGAGCACCGTGAGTTTTACTCCCCACATTCACATGGTGGCAGAGGGAGGCTAAAGAGCTCAGCATGGAAAATAAAGTTTAAGTTGGGTGGGAAAAGACTTGGCAAGGGGAGAGGAAATCTGGCTGTGAACACTTGCAAAGTGCAAAGATAGGGGGAGAAGAGTTATTCAGGTTGGATAAATGGGCTAGTACTCAGGAGGGCAGCTTTTTAGAGGGGTTTTGGACAAACAGTGCTAATGCACAGTGAGTCTGACTGTTCTGTAGAATCTGCTGTTCATGGTCTTCAATGTTTGAATTCAGACTGGAGCGATCCCTATAAAAAGTACTGTGCTGAAAAGTGATATGGTATCAGTAGAGATAGGTGGCATAGGTGACTGCTGATATTTTTTCCTGAGTATTTTGTTTTCAAGCTCATAATTACAAACCCTTTGGTTAAAATGTTGATTTTTTTTTTAAGTGACTGATCTTGTCTTGCTTAAACAGGTGGGTTCTGTCAGTAATTACATGCCAATATCACCGGGGTCTGTAATAGCAGTAGTTTAACAGATGATTTAAGTGGGACTAGGGTGACCCATAGATCTCTCTTGTAACTTCTGACTTAAGTGAATCTATTATCTGCACTTCTGTCTTTATGGGCTTCTCCCCTTCCCCTTTTAGATGTCAGGTGCTAGTTCAGTGCCTTCCCATAAATTTTAATGTTTTCATCTAAATAGTACAGAAAGATACACATATTTGGTGCATTCTTTCTTCTTGATATTTCCTTTGGTTTCCTAGTCTCTGATGAACATCTCTGCCTTCTGCTTTCAAGAGTAAAGACCAGCATGAAATCAGCACTTCCCTGTAGTGCCAGGCAGGGACAGCACCCTGGTCTGTTTCAATTCCTGTTTCATTCTTGATTCAAATATTTCATGAGAAAAATATTTCTTGTTGTTGTCCATTCTTGTTCTATTTTGTGGGTGGCTTCTGATTTGCCAAATAAATTAATGTTTAGGGGTTGCCTAATCCTTTGGGGGAAGTATTATATGTCAGTTGCTAATTCTTTTTGCTAATATGTAATATGAGATATAGGTACTTACATTAAAAAAATCTCAAGTGACTTTATTATTGCTTTAGGGATAGTCTTACTGTTGCCATATAGTAATTATATGGAGTCAAATTCTGATCTGACTCAGGTTTTGAGTAGTATTTCTCTGCCTGCAGGTTGGTCACATTGGACCATTGGTTGGTCCCAGTGGCCCCACTGAAAAAAAATATAAAATTATACCATGTGATTTGCACTAATCACACCCAGCCTTGGAGAGCTCAAAAGTACTGGGCAGGATTTCTCACAGATGCTGGGTTCCTGCATGCATCTGCTTGCCCAGTGTAGGCTCTGAGTCCTCAGTGGCTGAGGGTGACCACAAACATTTTGGGTGCATATCAGGTCAAGGAGGCAGCTGATGGGCAAGCCTTAATGCTGGGAGGCAGTTGTTGCTTAGATAAGAGAGCTTTACGTTATTCAGGGCGAGATAAACAGAGATACATTTGAGACAGAGTGGTGAAAGGTTAGCAGAGGTCTAAGATGAAGCACACAAATATTTACCTGGGTTTTTAACTGTTCTGAGACAGAGGAAGGCAGGTCAAATTCGGAGCCTCACATCTGTAACAGTGCTCTTTGTTGCAAATCTCTTACCTGCAGCAGCTGCACACTCACCCTGCCTGAAGCCTGAGTGGTAGGAATGGCTGGTTCCCAATGTTTGCCTCCTAGGAGATCAATACATTTCTCTGAGGTCTATGGTTACCACTGGGGAAACTGATAGGTCACCTGTTTCTCCATAAGCACTTCAGTTAAGGAAAGGCAGCAATCAGCTGTGTTACTGTGGTGATACCATGGGAGGGATAGGGGAAATCTCAGTTTAAAACAGCAGTGTGTCCTAATACTTTCTTCCTCCATCTTACTAGCTGCTTTGAGAGGAGTTTGAGAAAGGTCTTTTTCTCCTTGTGCAGTTGCTTCTCCTCTCCATGTAGCAGATACAATGGGACTTGTTCAATGCATTGACCATACCAAAAGGAATGGTTTGTGCTGGAAAGCAGTGTTTACTTACAACCTCTGACTAACTAGTACTTAAATCAGACCTGATGATTACTCTTACTGTGGCTAAAACTGATCAGTCAACACATTTTCCAGAACAGTGTGGTATAGATGAAGCAGAAGAGGAAGATCTTGTTATGTCTCCGCCTTCCTTAACATACTGTCTCAGCATGTCTAATGCATTTGAGCAAAATTGCTCAATGTGCAGTAAGTACAAGAGCATGATATTGAGACTCTCATCTCCAGCTGCTGCACTGGAATGTAATTTAGGAGCTCAGCTTTTGCATGCAGTAATGTATCCACATCCATGTTCCCTCCAGGTACCTGCCGGGGTAAAGGCTGAGACACAAAAGGCACAAACCCAGTGCAGATAGAACTCTTTCACAGGACTTCTGAGCACCTGAGATGAAGGACAATTCTGTGCATAGATCTAGTCCTTCTGGTGCAATCCTTGCTTGCATTGCTTGGGCCTGGTAGGGCTGGGACTCAGGTCTGTCCTTCGCTGTAAATCTTGTGTAATCAAAGGCAAGTAATTTAGCCATTGAGCTTCAGTTCTGAATCAATAAAATGGGACTAATAACAATGTCATCTTCTTGAGGCACCACAAGGATAAATATGTTAATGATTACGAGGTGCTGGCTGATGGGAAGCAGGCTTGTGTGTAATCATATCCTGCACTGTACACACCAAATCATAAAATATCAAACCTGTGGTTCTTTGCAAGGGTCCTGTGAATAACTAGTGCATTAGAACTTCTTTAGGAACTTGACAGAAACACTCTCTTGGGGCATGGCAAATTGTTTCAAATCTGCTTTCCGTAGGGAGCGCTGCAGAACCCCAGGCTGTCAAATTTGCACCCAACTGACAGTAGGATGTTAAAGTCTGACACAGACTCTAAGGGCTTTGTGCAGAAGAGGAATGTACTGTTTATTTATCATGGATTTGCAACCACCAACTGCTTTCCTAGTAGCTTTCTTCCCTTTCTTTTATCCTAACCCTACCACCCACACACAATAATCTATCAAGGTTTAAAGCAGACAACCTGTTCTGCATTCAGCATCACAAATAGTATCAGAAACACTCAAGCTTTTGAATATTTATTTGTATAAAATGTAGAGGGTCCCAATTCCATGTAGATTTCCCAGTCCTTGTATAGTTACAGTTTTCAGTGCTTATGCAAAAACCTTGTATTATTTGGTTGCAGATAGGGCTTGATTCAGTGTTTTGGCTCCAGCAAACCATATACTGACATGTTAAGCATGCATATTACCAGTTGTTCACTGTCCCAGAGTCCTAAAAAAAAGTTTCTTTGAAAAAAAGCTGGTTTCTGTCAAAACCCTGCTGGGCAGCTGTAGTACTTTGATTCATTAGTGTTATTACTGTAGACTGTGCAGCCCTTTTTTCTCCTAAGGATATGAATAAAAGCACACTTAAAGCTTAAAACTGCATTGGACATCTGTTTCTCAAAATGACTGTTGGCTCAGTTCATAAGCAGCCATTAAATCAGTTTGTATGTATTAACAAAAGAACATGTGAATTAATCTCTGGAAACATGACTAATCATTTTGAACATAGGTAACTGAATACTCTCAATTACCACTTGGAGAAATAAGACGTGCATGAATACCAGTGTGCGTTTCAGTGGCACATTATTTGTTTCTTAGGACCCATCAGCTTAGTAGGTGCTGCTGAGACACACAGAAAGGCAAGGCTCCCAGTCTTCTGAATCGTGCAGATTGGCTCTTGTTGGATACAGAGAACTGTTACCCATAGGGGATGTTTAAATGTCAGACTAAACACTGCTGCTGTCAAGCCCTCAGTGGGCTGGAAGCTCCAGATGTCAAAGTTCAGTGACACTTGTGGAGTCTTGCTTCGATCACTACTTAATTTCTTGATGTAATAATTTCTGGGGCCGAGTCTTTGGTTGTCGCTGGTAATTAGCTCTGTGCTCTCCTGTGCAGTAGGTGAGTAGTATCTCCATGTTACAGATTAGGACAGCAGAGTTAATTTGCCACAGTTGCAGTGAGAGCCAGCATTGGGATAGGGGAATTCTTGACCTTTTCCACCCCTCAAGGGCCCCCTTGATCATGCAGCATTGCTGAAATTGATGTTTTTCTGCCTCTTGGCTGACTCAGACTGTTCTACTGTGAGTTGAGGCATGAATTAGAAACCTAGTGCTAGCACACTGCATTACTGCATGTGTTGAAGCTAAAATTATCTGTGATTGTTGCATTTCATTGTGCCAGAATTCAGGTAGTGCCCACGCACACCCAGTGTCTGAACATTAGGTTTGAGTGATAGAAAAGGGTCTCCAAAGTCTGTATTACTTGGATAAGGCTTTTCCATCATGTCTCTGCTGTTTATAACTCTCCCCCTTCTCAAGAAGGATCAAGTGGTGTGGTTCACATGCCTGACTCTCATATTTCTGTCTGGGATTTCCCAGGTAATTGTGCTGGTCCCTTATGCATGATGTCCCATTTATCCAGGGACCCACAGAGACCTCAAGTCCCATCTGCATTCAATTTCTAGGCAGAAAGACAGTTTGAGTCTAGGGAAACCTGAACATATGGTAGCCCTGTAGCCATGTGCTAATTCCATCCAGCCCTGAACAGTTTCCAGCTGTGCAGGGAAATGAAGTCAGGCTCCTGGCAGAGTAGGGAACAACCCTCCGGCAGGTGGGGCTGGCAGGACTGTCCTGGCACTGACCTGCTGCAGCTCTGCACTCTGAGCATCTCAGGTGGTTGCCCTTCCCTCATGGGAAGAGGGAGGAGTTGTGTCACTCCAGAATTCCTCCTGGGATAACCCCAGACTATCACATGGTGTGCCTGGTTTGGAGCACATGAGTAATAGTGGCACTGCTTCCAGGGCTGGAGTCCGCTGCTCCTGGAGTTCTTGGTAAATAGGGCACGTGGATGGAGCAGCACTGGGTTAATGCACATTAACAAGCTCCATCTGAGCAGCGTTTCTGAGGAAGCTCTGACAGTAATATCAAAATGTAGGATTTGCTTGGAGGCGAGTCTGCACTTTGCTTCTCCCAGTTGTACTGGGTTTTCATTCTGCTTTGCTTGGGCAGAGGGGAGCTGTTGCCTTTGTAGCTGGTTTCCTGTCTTCAGTTCTTGGAGGCAAACTTTACATAAAGAGGAGCATTTCAGCATTCTCTGAAGCTGTCTGGTTCTGGCTCGGCTTTCTGTTTCTGCAACCACTAAGCAGTAAGTTTCCAATCCAGTCCTGCTTATTTAGGCATGCTCTCTCATCCAGTCGCCATTCAGTGGTGTCCTGGTTGAGTCAGGAATGCTGAATGGAGGGAGGCAATATACTTTAGGGAGTGTCTCTCAGCGTGAGGCCGAGTGCTGGGTGACAAGATTGCAAACTAGAAATGTAAATGTCTGGAAAACCAGTGTCAGTAGAAGTGCAAAGCAGTCACCATGCTAATAATTTGCACTCCTGCATAGTTTTGCCCATCTAAGAATCCGAAAGTGCTTTGCAAACATTGACTTAATCCTTGCAACGTTCCTACATGGAAAAATGTCTCGCTTTTACAGACAGGGAACCTGAAGCATAAAAGAGTTGTTTGACTTTGCTCATGAGTCTGCAGGGTGCCAATGGCACAGCCTAAATCTCTCAATTCCACTTCAGCTGCAGGTCTTGGAACAGTCTGGCCCCTGCAAGCTCTGACAGTGGTTATTATGCAGCTTTCCAAAGGGATATGTGAATGGCAAGAAGATTGTTGCTACTGGCATTGTCCTAGCAGCCCTTCCCTGCCAGGAAATGCACACAGAACATTGTCACCATCCTGTTTAACCAGGCTGAGGAGCACCCAAGTCTGAGCACTCGAAGTAGGCTTGTCTCAGTGTGACCATGGCAGGAGCTGTGTAACCATGTCCTCCCCAGTTCTGCACTTGCCTCTGTGCGTGCCTGACGGGTGCTGTAACTCTGTGTGCCAAGGTGCTTAGGGCTCTTTCCCACAGCTGCTGGTTTGCCCTTCAGGGGAAACTGTGGGAAAGAGACTGAAAGATTGTTGGCACTTAAGTGATCTTTGACCATATCTTCATGAGGGAGTGAGGAGGTTTGAAACAGCCACGGTTGGAAAGGGAAGAAGGGGGAGTGGAAGGAGGGGGCGGGAGAGGAAGAAAGGAAAAGTGGCCCGACCTTTCTCGCTCAGTTGTGCAAGCCTGCACTGATGGTTTGCATTTGCTAACTCACAGTACTGAATTTTATATGGAGCGAGCAAGGAGCAATGACAGAAACTAACTTCAGCGAGGCAGTGGGCACCCACTCCTGGAAAGAGCCCCTGCCATGGCCAGCTTCCAACAGCTTGTCCTTTGTGATTTTGATACCTGGCAGGGTCGCTTGGAAATGCAGCAAAATTATGCTCCATATCAGCAACAGAGCTTGGAGGGGAACTGAGACTTCCTTCCTTGACAGATCCATGAGATCAAGCACTCTGATCATAAAGCGAAGTGCAAATGCAAGAATAAATAAACCTTTCTTAATCCAATCAACCTGGTTATTCTTGAATCCCATAAAATAACTGCCAGTGGTTGCTTGAGGAGTTGCTATAAACATGACTTATAAGGAGGGGACATCCAAACTTTGTGCAACCTAGTGATTGCATTGGCAATTTTCCAGGATCCCCACAGGCTGCTGCTAATTGGCATCAAATTAAGCAGGTTGCAGCCACCCTCATCTTTAATACAAAGAGAGGGCCCCCGGGAGGCTGCAGGTTCCAGCGTGTGGCCTTCTCACATCAAGAAGGAGCACAGCACACTGGGACATCAAGTCTCCTCGAGCCCTTTCCCCTTGTTGACAGATCTGGGGAAGCTGCAGCCCACAGTGGACACCTTTACAATGGCTTGATCACCCTCTCTTTCTTAGAAAAAGAGAAAAAAAATCAAATATGGCTTTGGTTGAGTTCATGTTAATCAGCATTCATGAGACTTAACAAAAAAACAACAAACATAATTTCCTCCCTCTCTCCTCCACCCAGAAGCAGACTACTGGTAGAAACTGAAGCTGGAAAAAATAGTTGAAAGTCAGCTAAAGTCACCTTGGTAACTGCAGCAATACACTTGCCCAGAACAGGAGACATCAAACCCAACTACAAACAGCTTTAAAGAAACAAAAAGAATGTAATCATCTAAAGAATTAATCTGACAACTGCCCACGTTTACACCTCCCACAAGCTCCCAATCAGAGGGAAATGCGCTTTAATCTCCTCCAACTCCCCTCCAGTTTCACAAAACACTAGATGTGCAGTCTTTAAACTGGGGCATTTCCGGCATGCTGCTTCCATTTAAATCTGCTGCCTTTCCTAATGCAGCAGCCCTGGCTTTTGCAGAGTTGTTTTTTCTGGACACTGAGAAACATGAATTTTTTTGTGGGGGTTGGACTAAGTATTAAATCTGGCATAGACAAAGTTTGCAACATTTTTTGTGATAGTCAGCTAGATCTTAGTCATAACAAGTAAAACTCCTCTGACTCTTGCTGCTGATTTATTTGGTGATGGGGTGGAGGAAGCAAAGACTTACGGTTAACTGACAGTCGTAAAACCAGGGATGTTAGTGTTAGAAAGCAAACTTTCTACATTTTTTTTCTGAGTCTGAAAACTACAAGCTGTGGATGTCAATGTGTGTTAGGATATGATCTTTTTATTAATAACAACCGAGAGGTCCTGCTGACCCTTCATCTGCGTGATCACCCTTTGGAAGGGTCAGCACAAGGATTTCCAGTCCCAAAGAGAGAATTTTAATGAGTCTTTCTTAGTCCCTGTGATGGAACCGTAACCTCCTGATGTGTTATGTGCATTCCATTATATACAATTATTGTTTAGAAAAGTCTACCTTAGACAGAAGGTTATTTGGTTTCTGCTATTGGAGTTTCACCCTCAATTTTAAATACCGGAAATTGTGTGAGCTCCTCTGAAGAGAAACAAGAGATACAGAGTATGAGTATTTTGGAAAAGATTAATCCTTTCATGTCATTCACAGTATTAACTACCATTTTGCTTCACCTTTTTTGACAGAAGGGCTGGTTACTTATTAATGTGAAGTCATAATTATTGACAGCCGTAAAGTCATGACAGTTCCATTTGATAGTTATACATTAGTCAACATCTTCTCTTGAGCATGTAATGACAAACAGCATTTGCTGGTTTTAATAAGACTCAGAAAGCTTTGCCCCTTGTCTCCAGAATGGCTGTCGTCATTCCTATTATTGCATTAACAACCGGAGGCTGTTTCCCCTCCGGACTGCAGCCCCATTGTGCTTGCAGCTGTACTGGCTAGCATGGTGGAAACCTAAAAACCTACCTTTAGCTGGGAGAGATTTGGAGCCCAGGGTTGTGGGGAGCTGTCCTGCAGCTCTCTGTCCTGCTGAAGCACAAACCTTACACCATGGATTGCCTGTGAGGCTGTTCTGGGATGTCCCCACGCCTGGCACTTAGGCAGTCCAGGTGAGCAGGGCACAGTCTCTTGTCTGTAGCAGTAACATTGCTGTAAAACTCCTGATCCACTCCACAGTGCCTAAACTGTGGAACTGCATTTAGGAGTGCAAGTTTATGGCTTGCTTGAAAATCATGCGTTGCTAATGGCTGACCCTTTTGGTAGGGGCTGATAAATGAATGATTGGAAGCTGTAGACCACAGGCTGACTTTCCCACAGCTCACTGTGTATATAAGATCTGATAAGGAAGTTGAGACAAAGCTTAGCTTAAGGTCAACTGATCATTAATCAACTGTAACTGCACTTCTCAGGTAATCAGCCTGAAAAATGCTGGCCTGCTCCACTCTTTGAAGACCCCACCTAGAAGGAGCTATAAAATGTTTGCTGAAGTAGATTAAACACAACTTCAAGTGCCACACATAGACTACAAAGCATGTTGTGTCTTTGCTTCAGGGTTAACCCACTAAACTGACACTGCTCACTGTCAGTCCATTCAGCCCACCCTATGCATAAGCTGAATCCTAATGTACCATGTTCCTGCTGGATACATTACTACTTTTGTATGTTGCTAAAGATGAAATAGGGCATATTTTACAGTTTTTATCTTGCAGAGAGCTGAGCTGCTCTGGTATCTTTCTTCTGTATGTCTCTGACCTGGCCATGTGGTGTATTTGCAGGTTGGACCATGAGATATCAGAGTTTAGCTGTTTTAGAGTGGGCAGCTCAGCAGCATCGGTGAAGGGCTCACATGGGACTAGGTGACCTGGCAGAAGCAACAGGCTGATCTGTGCTGGAATTCACACTGAACTGCACTACTATGTGTGTGGCTGGTGGGAGTAATTTTGGGACAGCTCTCAAAGGTAAAATCAAGGGAAGGTGTCATCTAGGTCAGCTCATGAGGGTGAAGCTGATTCTTTGCAATCATTTCCAGATGTACACTAAAGACAGTTCAGCTTGGATGGAGGAAGGATCCAGGCTTGTTTTAACAGTGTTCTCAAGTGGAGCCACAGCTTGATAGCCTTGTTTGGCTTTTGGTCCTTGTGGCACAATGGAGGTACACTGCAGTGTGGAATCTCAGTGCCCTCCTGCTTTCCCTGTCCCTCTCCTCTGGCAATTCTGTACTGTAGAAACTATCTTAACAAAGTCTTACCTCTATTAAATTCTTGTGGAATGCCAGGTGGCAAGAATATAAATCACTTATCAGACACTTCTCATCAGTCCATGTCATCCATTAAAGTCATAACCCATCCTGTCCTTTATTCTTTGCTCCAGACTGTCAAGTAAGAGATCATGCTGGTGCTCTTTGAACATATAAAGTCTTTATGGTCAAGTATTTTGAGTTAGATCATTTTATTATCTAGAGGATTTGGTCTGGCAAAGTTCCTAATCATGTAACAACATAACCGTGTTGTAGCTTCAGAATATGCTGGTCTTGCAGAAATGAAGGAATAAGAAAGCAAAGTTGCCATTGTCCTAAAGCAGCCCGACTTACATCTGTGAATCTCCTATTTGTCACATGGAGAGTCTGTCTTTTGGCTGTTGCACTTGGTGCTGGTGGAGTCAGGAGATTCTCAAAGCCTTTTGGTTGAACTGTGCAAAAAAAAGGCACAAAGGACTGGGCTACTCATTCCAGCAGGCCACTACCTGAAAAATCCTGAAGATAAAGCAAAAGCAGGAGGAAGGACACACCTGGTAATTAATCCAAACCATAGTGTTTGGAAGTTTGAAGACTTTAGTTTTGCTGCAGTTCTTTCCAGTTTTGTTTTTTTTTTTAATACTGGGAAGGGATGCACCGTGTATATACATCAATTCAGATCCTAGGTTGTCAAATCAAGGTGAAGAGCTGCATGCTAGGACTGGTAGTCTGAGGGAGGCTGTGTCTCTGCAGAGAGTGGTGAAAACTCAGATGTGTCTTTGTCTTCATAGCAGTTTTTTCCCGTATCCTTCCATATTTGCAATCAAAATAGCGCACAGTGCTGGAATCCTGAATGTGTGCGTTTTGACTGTTCTCTTAGAAGCCGTAAGGACAGTTTGGAGAGCGAGAGCTCAGCAGCCATCATTCCTCACGAGCTGATCCGCACGAGGCAGCTGGAGAGCGTGCACCTGAAATTTAACCAGGAGTCCGGAGCGCTCATCCCCCTCTGTCTAAGGTGAGTGAAGCCATCCTCCTGCACAGCCTGTGCTAACATGCTGCTTGTGCCTTGTGGCATTGTTTCACCATACAGACATGCATGCAATGGGTCTGTAAAGGCCAGAGCTTAGATATTTTGCCAAAACACATTAAAAACAGATGATTCTTTGCATGATTCTGTGCTCATCGTGTTAAGATTGTTTCTGATTCTTTTTACGTCCTCGAGTGTCTTTTGAGTGCTGAAGCAGGACAGGGTTAGTATAGAGGGCTTTTTATTAGTCTAATGCTAGCAACCCTGTGATAAAGAAGGGATGTCTTAACATACTCTGTCAAAGAAATCCCTTAAGTTATTCATTCTGACTTCTGGACTCAGATAAGTGGTTGTGCAAAACCTGTTTGCAATCAGTTTATGCATACAAGTGTGGGTTTTAGACAAATTATGTCACATGACTGAAGGAGCAACACATTGTGTGCATGCTCTACACATTTTCTTTTGAAGGTTCAGTCTGTGCATATCACTGGCTTCTAGTTTTCCATAACTTCAGCCAGCATTATTTTTAAAAATCCCTGTGCAAATGTTCTAGTATCTTAAGATAAAAATGAACTGTCATGTCAAGACAAATGATTGTAGGTGATTGTGTTACTTTAGCTTAATGAGTTACATGTTGGTAGTATCAGAGTTATCAGCAGCAGGTGCACACTTGCCTGGGCCTGTTGAGAAACCAATGGGAAGGTTAATGCAAACATATTTTATTTTACATCACAAATGTGTGAACAGTCTGTCCTGATCAGTTAGCTCATCTGACCAGCAGTAACTCTCCAAGCAACTGTGACTCTGGTAGGCACTAAATATATTACCTGAAGCTTTCCCTCTTGCATGTTAGAAGCCATGCATAGGTGTCAGAGATGCTCTGAGCCAAAATCCAGAGCCATGATTTTCCCTTGCATTGAATGAAAAAAGGGAAGTAATACTGCAGATGGTCGTGTATGTGTGTTTTCTAGGCATTTGCCTAAGTAGTACAGGTGACATTTGCCAAACACCGGGACAATTGATTACTAGGTACTGTCACAGCATTGGGCCTTCTTAGAAATGCATATTCACATTCCCACACAATGTGGAGTCTGGATTCTTTTCTGTAGTTTCCACCTTGGTGGAAAACTGGCAGTCCCCTGCCTTTACATACATCAGCACCTCATCATGGGGATAGACATGAGGTGGGATTTAGATGTGTTCTAGCTCTGTAACAAGGTCCTGACATTAAGGAGGAAGAAGAAGGGTAGCTCCCTGCCTCAGAAGGAGTCTTATCAACTGCTTTTTGAAGCAAATCTTTCTTATATTCCTGAAAAATAAATATTTGCTGCCTTCAAAATGGTTTCCCATGCTGAGGCAGAAACAATAGTGATTTATCTGTTGTTGTATTGAATGCTGTGCACCCCCTCTCAACGCATGCACATGTGTTTAATTCCCAGGGGAAGGCTCTTACACGGACGGCACTTTACATATAAAAGTATTACAGGAGATACAGCAATCACATTTGTATCAACGGGAGTAGAAGGAGCCTTTGCTACAGAGGAGCACCCCTATGCAGCCCACGGACCTTGGTTACAAGTGAGAAAGCCTGTCTCCTGATTTTCCCCTTTCCTCCTTTACTGTGACCTAAAAATTATCTTGCTAAGGGCTTATGTTGTTTAAAAGTGTAACAAACCTGTATTTTCTGCTGCAACATCTCTCACAGCTCTTGCACAATATTTTCAGTAATTATGGCCTCAAAAAATAATGGTGAAATGCTGCTATTTATATTAGTGGAAATCAAAAAGATAATTGTCTGGAAAATTCAGACATCATCTATGAATACAGTAGTATCCATTTCCTGAAGTCGGTGAACACTTTACAGGCTGTATTTATTCTTGATTTTTTCCAGAAAGGAATTTGGGGAGGCAGAGTGGAATGACCTAAACAAGAATGGAGCCAGGGCAGAAGAGCTAGAAAGCTGTGGGACTGTGATCCTGCAGAGCCAAGATCTCAGTTTGATCATCCCTAATGGGAGAGCAGCACAGAGAGAAATGCCTTTCAGTTTTAGCTCTTTTCTATTGATTCTTTGATAAAAGCTTGTGGTTGCTTGAAGCACCCACACATTTTTGCACCCACATGTTCTTGGTGTCACAGATTTTCCCTGGAAAATCCCCGTCTGCTTGGAGTTGAGGGTCAGCCCTAGAGCAGTGATGCACTAATGATCTGACAGTGTAGTGCTGTTCTACTGTTGAATTTTTTTATGGTTATAAGCATATTGTGAAAAAAAAGTCTTGAGGGAATGTGTTAATGCAGAAAAACCCATTTCTGAGGGACTATGTGTGCAGTATGTCTCTGCCTTCACTGTAACTGTGGCATTCCTGCCTCCCCTTCTGTTTTGAAGACAGGGGGTTGTTTCACCATTGCAGTGTTGCAGTTAGCCTTCCAATGCTTGTTTTCAAGGCATTCTGCAGCCTGCATTCATATGTCTGGAGGACATCATACCTTGGAATCTGTATGACTTGTGAAGGAGCTGATCTCGGTCTCGTGTAGGGATTTTCAAAGAGCCTGCTTTGATTGTTCTGACTGGAAAGTGCAATGTTCCTATAATGATTAACAGCAAAGAGTCAGGTTTAAGGGTGGGTCATTTGCTGTTTGTTCCTGTGCTTGCCAACACATGATACACAGGATCTTGTGACTGTGTTAACTCCAAACATGAGTGTTTGTTTGCATTTGCATCACATCTCAAAATATATTGATGTGTAGAGTAGTCAGGTAACCTCTAAACAGTGAAGAATGGCAATAATTATGTCACCATCCAGACATGTTAACCCTTACAAACCTGTCTGGTTTCGAAAATGCCTCTTATTTTGGCGCTGAAAAAACGTGGAAGATTTTTGGAGTAGGTGGCATGAAAAGGTGAAAAATTGCTGGATCAGATGGTAGGGAGAAGCAAGTTCCCTTGCTTCTCTCCTACACAAAGCCAATGTATTGGGCTGGTTTTGAAAATGCCTCTTATTTTGGTGCTGAAAAACGTGCAAGATTTTTGGAGTAGGTGGCATGGAAAGGTGAAGAATTGCTGGATCAGATAGTAGGGAGAAGCAAGTTCCCTTGCTTCTCTCCTACACAAAGCCAATGTATTGGATCTTCTTGTTTGCCATAAGCAGCTCTGCTGCTGGCCCCTGCCCTGTCCTGTGTTGAGTACAAAGGAAGACAGGCTGAAGGGGGGAGGAAGGGAGGCTAAAAGCAGCCTGGGACAACAGGAGTAGCACCCGGTTGTGAGATGTGGGAGTGTCTGAGACTCTTGGCTTAGTATGCAAGGGAAGACTTGATCCGTGCTCAGCCGTTCCTTGTGGTGTTGGGGGCAGGGGAGGGGGAGGTTTGTGTGGCTTTGCTTCAGAAGTAAAAGAAATTGTGGTGCATAAAATTTCCAATGAGGAAATTGTGTTTGGTTTAGTCCATTGCAGCCTGGGCTGGCTGAGTTGGCAAGTCCTGCTAAGCTTTCACAGCAAGGCCCAGAGAGGATTTTCCTCCTCCGTTGCTTGGGACCCCAGGCACAGCAAGGAGCTCCAAGGAGAATTGGTGGCTGAAAGCACATTACTGCCATGCAGGGGCATGTTGCAAAGACAAGTAAATGGAGGAACTGTGGAGGAGACATGGCAGGCTTTTCCTCCTGTGGACTTTTTCCCTATCTTAGGGTAGAAATAAGAGCCTTAAAAATCCCAGCCTCAACTCTGCAGCAGCCAGAGACTGACTTCTCTTGAGTCTAAGCTTTGGTGCAGTGAGAGCCCAAACCTGCAGACTAAACACAGTACCTCCTGTTTACATCTTGTGGGCTGGAGTGGAGCATGTCCAAGGTGGGACAGGCTGGAGAGCTGCTGTCTATCAGCCCCCGCTGCCCGGGCTGAGCAATGAGCTGAGAGTCACTGGGCTCTGGTGGAGGGTTAGCAGATGACAGGAGTTTGGCAGGTCCCAGCACCATTCTGACCAGACAGGTGTCCATATCACCACCACAGCTGGTACTCAGCGGGAACCGTTTTAGCAGTCTCAGCAGAAAAAGTAAGGAGTCATTAGACCAGAGAGATTGTACGCCCCATTTCTATCAACAGTCTTTCCAGGTCACGTTTGAGGCATGTTAGTAGGGGAAGCCTGTCCTGCTGCTGCCCATGCTCTGGGGATGATTAGATTATTTCATTCTCCAGAGCTGTCAAATTGGCACCTTTCCCAAGTACTTGGAATTTTTTTTTTTCATTTAAGTAACATTTAATTAGTTCTAAGAAGCTAAATTCTATTAAAGGTCTAAGCATGTTAGGCTGGTTTATTTCTGAACTCTTTCCCCTGTGTCATGTATTGTTGAATAGGGAAATTGCTTTAACTCAGAAATGTACAAACATATTCAAGAAGTCCTCCTTGTTAACACTAGACTCCTGTTTATATGCTAGTTACTGTGGCAAAGTCTCTGATGTGTAACACTTGAATTAACATTACACATGATCAAAGGCTTCCGCGGTTCTTTCTTCCACTCCCCCTTCCTCCAGTGCTGTGACTGCAGAGCCCCCACATTGCCTCTTCAGCACCTCTCCTCTGTTTTCCAAGGGGTAGGTGTTCCAAATGCACAGGGAAAGGCTGTGCAGGAGGTGTCTGGCCCATGCTGGAGGGTTAAGGATGCTGATCATGCAGACAGACTCCAACATAAACTGCCCCACAGTGACATTCGTATTTGTGGTGGAGCGTCCTTGGTCCAACATCTGAGCTGTGCCAAGTGTGCAATTCATCACAGATTGACCTTGTTTGTCTCTAAAACATTCCCAAAGCAAGGTGAGGTTGTGCGTGTGTTCTCTCTCCCTCCCTTACTTTTGTTCCGACAGATGATAGAGACGCTCTGTTGAAATGTGTAACTGATCAAGCCCGTCCCAATAAAGTTGCCTGAGCCTTTAATACATATTAATATTATCCTGGGGTAGTTTGTGTCAAAGCCTGTCAGCATGCATCATCCTTTGGGAATTACCATCATTAAGTCTCCAGTGATGGGAGTCAGGACATGCTTCTGCAAAGCTCCTCTGCTTTTATGTGGAGCTCTCTGCCCGTCTAGCACAAAGCAGGCTGCTCTCCCCTCCTGCCTTGCTCACCTGGACTGCTTACTCTCCCCAGAGGGGAGAAGGAGGTTTGTTTAACTCTACCTTTAGATAATTTCTGCTCCTGCTGCTTTAGGCAGTCATTGTTCTAGGCAAGAAGATGACATTCAAGCCTTTGATCATGTGCAACGTGCATGTTACGCATCAGATACTACTGCAGACTCTGACATACAAGCCAATACAGTGCAGTAAAAACAAACCTATAGTTAAAGAGTCCTCGTTACTGTAAAATCTAGCACACAGAATGTAAGAAATATCTCTGCACTTTAGCCTTGCCTGTTACACATGTGAATTTCAATGCAATATCTAATTGAAGAATCATACATATTTTTAACAGAGTGTGCTTGCCTCATTCACTGCACAGAGATGCAGTATGTTTAGGGGATGAATCGGGAGCGTGGAGTAAAGTAGACTCTTTCCTATAGGATTCCACTTTATTTGTGAAAATTGGAAAGTGTGTAATGAATGAGGCAGATAATTGCAAAAAATCACAGTAGTCTTATAGTGAAGCCTGTTAAATGCTGCCCTGGAGAACTGGGTCCTGTTCCTGCCTCTACCTACTCTTATTCCAGAGTCTTAAGCTAAAATGTTCTCACCTGGCAAGTGACTTTGTGTTCCTCATTTTCTGGATGCCCAGCTCAAGAGCTGAAGTCTGATCTGTGTTCCCAGCAACAAGAGGAGGTCAGGAGGAATTCCCTTGTGCATACTTCTGTGCTACACAGAACTAAGTGGACTGGAAAACAGGGATCTGCAAGTCTTGAGATGGACACTCACAAGAACTAGACATTCAGATTCAATTTTTTCTTCACTCATTTTCCTGTGTCTGTTCAGAAGAACATTCTTCCGGTCATCCTGTGAGGAATGCAATGAATTCAGTGCTTGCCAAGCATTCTAGCTCCACAGATGAACAGCAGAAACAATTTCAGGAAGAGATTAAAATTTATTCTTGCAGGTCAGGAGAGAGAAAGGATTTCTCTGGAGCAGGGATTCAGCCTGGGAGCTGTGGTCAAAGACTTCAGCTTCCTGCTCTTGCAGGTTTTCTCTGTGACTTTTAAGTCTCTAGTTCCTTGAGGCTCCATCCCCCATCTGCTGTATGGAGGGGAGCACTTCCCTGCCTTGCAGAAATGTGAGGCAAAGCACATCAGAGGCTGAGAGAGTGGTGGACAGTAAGATTAGGTACTGCCAGTGTTATTCATGCTGGCAGTAGTTGGATGGAGCATACTAAATAAAGGGGAAGAGAGTAGGAGAGAATGGGGAAGCAAGTTGAATGATAATGAAAAGAAATGATGACTAATGCTGCATTCAGTGAGCAGAACCATCCTGAGGACTGAACAGGGCAGAGGTCTTCCTGGAGAAAAACTGCAGGTGATCCTGTGATTACAGATTTGTTTCATGAGGCAGACATGTGCTGGCACCAAATTCGTGTGGCATAGTTTCTGTGCAGCAATTTCCAAAGTTTTGTATGCCCAATGTCACTCATCTCTGAGTGCAGAGAGTATTTTTTCCAGGTAATTTACTTGGGTTTGGGACTAATCCTGTTAGGCAGGTGGAGGCTATGGATCACTGGCACTTGGCACCCCCTGATTCTCAGCACAATGTGAGTGTCTCGCAGCAGTGGTGGGGTGTTATCCTCTGGCACCAGGCACTGCTGGGGGCCCTCTTTGCTCGCCTCCCATGCCAGTAGGTTCCCAACGTCCATCTGACAGCATGTGTGGATGTTAAGGCTGTGTAAATGGGGTTTTCCATACTCCTTGCCCTTTGTTGTCCCCAGCTTTGGCATCTGATCTGCCCTTCATCCTGTTTTTCTGTGTCTCCTCCGTCTTCCCCTCATCCTGGCCCGTCTCTGCTTTCCTCTCCTCCCCTTCATTCAAGATGGAAAATTCCTTCTCCTCCTCCTCCACATGGTCTGATTTCCAGCAGAAACACTGAGAGTGCTGGAGAGTTTCCCTGCCATTAGTCCTGATGTGCCTGGTGACATAGCAATGCCTCACCTCTCAGAGGAATGATTAGAGGAAAAATCACTCCTTAGCTACCTCTGCCCTATTTTGGGGCAGAGCTGCCTTGGCTGGGATGTTCTCAGTGAAAGAGGACTTTCCATTTCTCATAAAGGCTATGGGCAAACAGTCAGAGACTTCTGACTTAGCAAAGCATTATCATGATCAGGAGAAAGACTTGCCCTTGTCCTCCAGAACACTCATTTGCTAATCTTCATCACCCTCTTCATAAGGGGTGGTTCTCATGCCAACAAAATTATCACATGAATTTGCTAGTACTGTCAAAATACACTTTTTCCAAAATATCTCTCTCAATTCCTTTTTCCCTAAAAACCTTTAGAAAAAATCAAAAACAAGGCATCCAGCATGGAAAAATAAGTTGAGGCTTAGGACAGCAAGGTCAAACCTTTCATAGAAAATGTTAAATGTGCCTGTAGGCAGGATAGGTACATGGAAGCCGTGGGAAGCATCCAGCATGCAGGAGCTATCAACATGTGCTATCTATGCTGGCAGTCACAGCAGAGAGGGGATTACTGTGAGCAGGGTCATGGGGGATGATCCATTCTTTTGGTTTGGCAACCTAAGTGAAAAATCTGGGAAAGAAGATCAGACTGAGCCCAATCTTTAAATATTTTCAGTTTTTCTTGCTGAAACAAAAGCTTTAAAGAGACCAAAAGCTGAAATAAAATCCTTTTATGTTGAATGAAACCAGAAATAAGAAATAAGAAAGTTTTCTTCAATAAAAACAGGAAAAAAATCTGGTTTTGCAGAATAGGACTGGAGGTGTTAGAAGTTTGCCTTCTCTAATCAATATTTGAGGGATATAATGCTTGCATAGAATGCGAAACACATACTTTATTTCTTTTCTTTAATTTGAACCCACATTTCTACTTCTTTGCTTTATGGACACCACAGCTATAGGATATTTTGGTTCTTCCTCAGCTCTTCCAATTGGAGTTGTTCCACATCATATAAAACACTGAATTAGTCACAGAGACAGAGTGCACAAGAGAATGACTTTGTTCCGGTAGAGTCAGGACATTCCCCTGGAAATGAGCACATCTGGTTCTTCTCTCTGCTAGACCACATGTTAAATCATTTATGCACATTGGCATACTGGCAGCAACAGAGGTTCAAAGCAACATTTGAAAGGTCTACTCTGATGCTGAAGATGCTCACTTGTAAGTGGTAGCTATGGGTCATGTCCTCTCTTGAAGACACAGGCTTGATTTTTGGTCTCCCCACACTTGAATAGATGTGTTATTCCTAGTGTGGCGAGTTTAGGAACACCCACAAGCTCGTTTGAGTTGTGTGCGACTACAGCCCGCTCTTCTCCAAAGCAGTTTTATGTGTCTACTCATGAAATTATTTTTCAGAATGTTTTGAGTGGCTTCCCCCAAATTCTTGAGCAGGTCTTAGAAATCTAAGCTAGCAGTTTTTCCATAAGTTTATCGTGTGCCCCAAACACTCCCCCAAATCTTACTGCATTATCCCTTTGTGTTCTTTTCCCTCACAGCTGAATGAGACATTTCACCTAGGGTAGAAATGCACCGTTAGAACATGATGATCCTCCCAGTGTCAACTCTCCTGCAGCATGTTCTCTAGTACTTTGTCTAGGCTAGTTTTGGATGAGTCAGGTTCTTTCATCCTTCTTAATCTGACTGACTGTCTATCCTGCCACCTAATACCCCTCCCTTGCCATTCAAAGGAGACTTTGATTTTGGCTACTTTGTGTAGGCTGTCTTCCACCCACTTAGTGCATTCCTTGAAATGTCTGTTCTTCCTTTGCTTTTTCTCCCTGAAAGAATTGGATTTGCCTGTTGTCTTGGCTTCCTTGACAGCTCTTTCCCCAGCTGAGCCAAATTTTATGTATTGAATCAAAGAAGCCTTGTCTGCACAATAGATCTCATCAGTCTGAGCTCTAAGGAGCTCAGGTCCTTGGGATCAGCCTTGTGACTGAGAATGTCATGAAAAGATCCCACAAGGTCAAAATCTTTCAGTGCCATCCTATATTTCCTCTTCTGGGACTGTAACATCATGGTGTGAAGCAATAGGGTTCCTGAGGCATCTGTGAGTGGATGTTTCTCTTTTTCAAGGGGGGTTGTGAATCTCCTGGAAGAGCAGCAGTGGAATTTCCCATCAGAGGTGTTTGTTGCAGTACTGGTACCTTTGAGGCTGCAGTGAGAGTTGTGATGGATTCAGGCAGCAAGGTGGCCTTTTCAGACAGTGTCAGGGCTGGCCTGACGTGAACAAGGTGACAAGACCTCTGCCCTGAACCACTTGGAGCGTGAGCAAGGCAGTGCAAAGATGGCAGGTCAAGGAGAGAGCAGAGAGGTGAGCTGGGGTGTGCCTGTGGCACAACACAATCCCCCCATCAGGGGATCTTATTGGTGGAAATTTCATTGGGAAAGGCTGACGCTGTTTAACTTAACTTTTTGCTATGCTGACAACAAGAATTAAGCTGAAACATTTTCAGGGCAAAGGACTCATAAAAGTTACTGGATATTTGCAGATGTAACAGATGATTTGGCTTAGAATACAACTGTTCCACCTGTTCCAGGCTAGCACCCAATGGATGAACAGTTTCTTACAAGGGTTGGTGTGGTTTACATGAGGGTTTATTGCAATGTGTCCTCACCCTTCTCTGGCTGGACATACAGGCCAGCTCTGTACTAAGTCCAGAACTAATAAAACATGGTTTCCTTTCTTTGACAAACCTGCTAGAAAAGCAACTTGCAGTGTTTAATGCAAACAGAGCACTAGGGCAAAGTGTGTGATCGTTTGGTTTTTTCCTAGGTAGGCAAGAAAATTGAGTATTATCAGTGAAAGCCTCTGCTTCAATGTAGCTGGGCCATTTATTTGCTTCTGTCTTGCCCTGGGCAAAGCATGTTTCCTTAAGACGGGCAGAGGTGCAGCTTGATTCCTAGCTCAGCCTCTGAGAATCTTCATTGATCAAAGTCTTGCCAGCTGTGCCAGGCATTCAGCATTGGTGTGACCTCTGTCCCCAGGAGCCTTTCCTGAGCTGAGAATGTCAATCCCTCATGGCAGTGTTGAACCCTGTAGTGAGGGATGGGGTGTTAACTGTGGGGTGGTACCTGTAAGCTGACTATAAAGTCTTTAATGTTTTACTGAGCACCAGGTTCTTTCAAAGTCAGCCATACTCATCTGGAGCCCCATGATCTTGTGTACACTTTTAGATTTCATCCATTTTCATAAGCCTGCAGCTGAGTACCTGTAGCAAGTCACGATACAGGTTTCTCAACCAGATGTGCATATGAAAGCTTCAACATAAACTCCTTCAGGTGACCCATAGGTGAGCCCTGTGAATAAGTAGATTTCAGCAAGCTCAGGTGAGACTTGCCACGAGAGGGAGACAGCATGTGTTCCCTGAGCACATCCACCTGAATGAGACAGCCTAGCCTGGTGTTCTGAACACGTCTGGACACTTGCAGCTCTTAGTGAAGTGGTGAGAACCCGAGCTTTGTACTTCAGTTGTGTGGTAGGTACCTGTGATAGAGAACAGGGACACTTGTCTTCTGGCTGTTGTCATCTTCCGAGCATCTGTAGCATGACTCAGTGCCACAAAACACAGAGCAAATGGAATCCAGATCTGCTGGCAATGGTTTAGCACATGTCCAGGCCTCTCTAGGTCAGGTCTGGGAGATCCTGGTGCGAGCAGGACTGTGCAGCACCCAAGGAGTTGTTTCAGGTACCTGCAGCTGGCTGGCAGGGCCATTCACTGTTCATACTGCAAACAGCCTTTGCACAGGCTCAGCTGCACCCTGTGACCAGCTTTGGCAGGCTGGGTGTTTGCACAGGGCTGTGAAAACACAGTGCTGCGAGACTGGGCTGCTGCAGCACCCAGGACACCTGCTTGGGACTGCTCCTTTGCTTCCTCAGCACCAGCTGAGAGATTTCATGGGAGAAGAGGCTTGTTCAGTGCACATGGGATGGCTTCGTTGGCCCTGCAGATTGTGTCGGCTTTTCCCATGGCTGCAGCACAACAGTGGGGCTCTGTTTTCCTCTGGGAATGGAATAAGCTGCTTCATCATTGTGATCTCTGTGTAGTGTCCTGTTGATAAGATCAGTCAACAGCATCAGAGGAAAACTCAGATTCAGTTCTGAAGTATAAAGTGAGTGAGGCCTATTTGTTTAATTTGAGCTTCTAAGGTTTAAATCCCAGAGGAAATTAAATTAGGTGCCTAGAGCAATGGCAGTCTGTCATGTTTATTTGCTGGGAATGTCACCTTTAATATCATGCACATACAACGTGTGTGTGTGTGTTAATGTAATGGGGTATCATACTGTGCAAGAGCAGGCATGCTACAAGAACTGGAGATGTGAAATACTGTGAGTGAGGGGTGCTGAGATAGGATTGGATTTATTTTCAGCCTTCTCCATAAGACTCACTCACCAGCATGAAGGTGGTTTAGCTAATTGCAGGTGGGGATGGCAGCCTGATCTATGTATGAGCACAGGCATTAGTGCTCTTGAGCCATTTTGATTGGGCTACTTCTAACAGGAGAAATCTTGTCTAGACGTGAATCCAGGATGAAAATACTTCTTGCTTCCAAGCCCTCTTAAGCAGTTGGTGTCCTGCTGGCACATGCTTTCCCCCTGCATGCTCAGGAGAACCTCAAGAGTGCCAGTTTCCTGTGTTGTGGAATGTAGCTTGTACATTTGGTTACACCTGCACTTTGGAGTCTCCCTTCTCCAGGAAGAAGGCAGGTCTCCCCAGCAGTGTTGGGTAGTAGCATTTGGGGTGGATTTTTCTCTGACTTAGATTGTTAAAGACAGGCTCTGAGACACACACTGTGTGTGTGAATGTCACTGCAGCAGCTTGTCACTGCGACCTGTGACACCTGCTGTCCACCAAAGTTAACTGTCCATGCAGGGCTCACAGAAGGCACTGCGATCTTTCCTCACGTGCTGCACAGAGCAGGCTGCCATTGCTCTGAGCCCCCACATGCAGCTGAGCCCAGCTGTGGTCTCCTGTCTCGCTCCACTTGTCAGACCTTTCAGGGAGCCAGTTCAGCTCAGTGCCTCAGTGGTATTTGTGCTTCTATTTCAGCTGGATTACCAAAATTCACTGAGAGAGGGCAGTGAGCTGTAGACAGGCTCAGCCATCTTAAGGCATCGTACCCCAGTTTCAGTGCTAGGCACAGTGCTCCATATAGGTTTGTTCCTAGCCAAGACCTGACCTGTTCCCTCCTTCATTCTCTCCACCCTTTGCTGTTTACCCCTGCATACCCTGTCTTGTCTTCCTACAGCCTCAGAGCAGCTGGCTGCCTTGCACACGTGGCTCCCATTTCTCTCCTGCCTGTGGCACCTTGGGAGTGCCCAGGGGTCTTCCTGCTGTGCTTGAATTCTAGCCTCCCTGCCAAAGCTGCAGCTCCTCATTCGTGCTCTCTCACCCATCCCAACCTCTGGCATTTTTGCTCATCCGTGGATGGCTGAATATTCATTTCCTCCTGGCCTGATTGCTGTGAATACCAATTCCTCCTCCTTTTTCCGGCTGTTCTGTAGATTTTGATGTCTGCCAAATTGTTTTCATTCCCTCACCCCTCTGCAGACTGCACCTCCGCAGAAAGCGATCCTCTCGGTGCAGAGCCCCAGCTCCCCACCCAGCCCTTCCTCCTGAGCTGAGTGATCAGGTTGCCCTCCTGCCTCCAACAGGGACAGACTTCTCCCTCCTCCTGCAAACAGTCAGCAAATGAGCCTCTCCAGTTCAAGAGGCAGAAGAGTTGCAGGCTCCTGCAAGGAGACTGCAGCAGTTTGCGGTGGCTCTGCGTGTTTCAGTGCAATGTTCCTCAGCTTGCCAGTCTGCAGATTGGTGCCAGGTTGCAGAGTCCTGTCCAAAGCAGCAAGCTGCTGGCTCCAAGCTGAAGCAGAGTTTTTTCAGGCTTGAGGTATGATGAGAAAGGTAGAGGTGCCTGCATTCGTGCTGAGCAGCTTGGTCATAAACACTGGCCTGGAGCCTGCTGCAGGTTGAACCTAAGTGAAGAGGGGAATGTAGTGGAGAGGGGAGGTTGTGATTCCATCATCCTCCAGGATCTGTGTGGAGTGGCAGCAGTATGGCAACGTTGAGGGGAGAGGACTGCAGACATTTTGGATTTGGATTTAGTGGGTTTTGGATCTCTTGTCTTGCCCAACAAAAGAAGAAAGGGAGACTAGAGTATTCCATTTCTCTTTCTGTCCAATAGTCCTGCTTATGTGTTGCCAAAATGGAGCCCAGAGACTTCCACTTGCCCATGGCATCCTGGCAGTCCTTCGCTCTCCACTGGTGTTACTGGCCCTAAGCAGCCAGTGGCACAGGAGGTGGGCTTCCTGCAGGGCAGTGGGACAGCCTGGCTGCCCCTCTTCCTGATCTGAGGTGGAGAGCAGTGCAACTGGCCACTTAGCTCCACTACTGTTTGGTTCTGGAACAGTCCTTTCTCTGGAGCACAGGGTTCATGGCTGGGAAGAACGGGAAGAGAAAGGGTGAGAAAGGGGGCATGGGAATGGTGGGCTCTTCTGGATGGAAAGTAATGCCAGAGAGGAGGAAAGGGTGGACCAGAGGAAGGAAAGGAGGAGCAGGGGGAAAGAAACAAACCTGTAGGCTAAAATGGAAATAATAATCCACTGGATGCTGCTGCAACCTAACTCCCAGGAATGCTGCTCCGAGGCCCCCTCACTGCGTGGGGATGTTTGCCTGGTCCTGCACGGCCGTCTCTGCTCCTGTGCCAAACCAGCTGTCCTGCCTGGAGCTCTGGCCTCTGCGGCTGTTGTGAAGAGGGCAGGATGTGTTTGCTTTTGCCTATCACATATTTTTTTAAGAGGGTGGGAGTTCCTCTGCTTGAATTCCCAGGGCTGATTTTCCCCGTGATGTCTCTGGTTTCTGTGACTTGGGGGACTCCATGGAGCTGGGGTCATGGTCCTCATCCAGGACTTTTGACTTGACAGCAGCTGTTTTCTTGGACTGCTTCACGCTTGCCAGCCTGGCTCTGAGATGAGCCAAAAGCTTTCCCAGCACAGGCATGCAGGATGGGCATGTGCCATCACAATATGGGGGTGCCTTGCGTGGGCACCTCTGGGAGCACTTCCCATACCCAGCATCTGGTTCGTGTGAACAATGTGCTGTGCTGGGGTCAGGCCCTTCCCCATGCCCAGAGCACCAGCTGTGTATGGATCTCTGGCTCTTCCCTATGCTGCTATTTCCTGATTAAACTGTGAGCTTGACTTCAGTGGATCAGATGAAAGTGGCTGTCTCCCACTGTCTCTCCAACAGTTGTTATCTTGACCCTTTTTCCTCCTTCCCCACTCTTTCTGTCTAAAGCCGAGCCTCTAATTTTAGACTGAGGGAGATAATTGAGGGTCAAAAAAGATTGCTGTGTAATTTCAACTTTTTTTTCAGTGGTTGGGGTGGAAGACAAAGTTAGGAGCTCCTTGCCCTCAAACCTTTGTAGTGTGGTAAAGAAAGACATAGGGGAAGGAGTGAGTTGGTACAGTCTGCTCCATGCAGAAGTCATGCTGTTCCTTGCAAATAGCTAAAACTAAGAGTGAAAAAGCATAAAATACTGTATTTCCTTTGCAGATCCTATTGACTGAAGAGTTCGTAGAGAGAATGCTGGAAGATTTAGAAGATCTGAATTCTCCAGAGGAAGTAAGGCTGCATCATTCCCGTATCTTCCATGTACTGTCCCAGAGAGCTCAGCCCATCCTGCAGCTTGTCTTTGATCCTCCCCTCAGCCTGCAGGCTGCAGCCCTGCCCCATCCATAGACTTGAGGCCATGCTAAGCCTTCACATCTGCTGTGAGCTACTGAGGCACTGAGAGAAGGGATTGCAAGAAATATAAGACAAGGATAGGTATTAAGCGAGTTTCTGTGTTTTGATTGCCATCAGCTTCTTTTCCAGCATAGTATCTGAGCACCCCAAATGAAAGCAGTGCAGCCCCTGGGCCAGGTGGCAGGATTTCCTCCATGCCATGTATAAATGTAGTCCTCACCAGCAGCTCCTAGCACATCACCTTCCCTGCTCTCAGAAAGGCTGAAAGTGGTGGTAGCACATATACTTTTGAACAATCTGTTGTATGGGCCTCCTTTAGTGGGTTTGGTAAGCAGGCAGGGCTGTTTCACATCTGCTACTTGGCCTTCACCTGCTGGCCCTGCACGGTGTGTGAAGGACCATCACCAGTCTGGAAGCATTACAGCAACAGCCAGGGGGGCTTTATAAAGCTGGTACTAAACTTCCCACTGCCATGTGATCTCTTCCTGGGGAACATTTAACACCCCGTCTCCCATGCCATGCCATATAAATATTCTGCTTGACTTCAAAGATCAGTGGCAGAAATGACATGTAATATTTTTAATCCCATTTTTTACAGCTCCCTGCAGACTCTAAAGAAACTTTCCTTGGCTTGTAGAGCAGCCCTCCCCTTGCTCTGCTCCCCTCCCCCCAGGAAAATCTCAGGGCTCTAATTGTTTAATCCAGAGTTGACTTAATGCCAGGGTGTTCCTCACTGTGTGAGTGAGGGGAGCATGCTGCTGGCTGTGCAGTAACTTTCAGACCAGCTTTTATTCAGTTAAACCTAATCCAAAGCTCATTTTTGCTAGTGACATGGAAGCCCAGGAGCACTTTGGTTTGAAGGCCCTTTAGTGAAGGCTTTGGATGGCTCATGTTTCTTCACTGTCCATTGAGGCAAAGAGCATGGCAGCTCCTGGCCCAGCAACAGCGTGTTTGGTTCCCACTCACTGTGACTTAGCTGAATTAAAAAGTGAAAAACAAACAAATGCGAAGGATGACTTCTCCAAGAGGATTGCTTTGGAACCAGTGCTGTTTATAAAAAGGAAAATACTTGAGATGAAATGTGATCTTTCAGCATCCAGATTCCTCCAAGGATTTGTAACTTGCAGGATCTGGGTCGGGCCAACTGAAAGCATTCCTCAGCAGCCCTGACTGTTGCTGATGATGTTCATGTGGTAGAATGAAACACTGTGAGGAGTCTTTCCTTTGCTGCATAAAGAACCACCTGTGTTAAGTGAAATTAAGTGAAATAATCTGTCTGAGTATCTTTCCATGTTTTTCACGTGTCCTAGACAGACTCAGAATTCCCTGAGCTGTGCAGGACCAGTAGATTACATCGTGCAAGCTATACACAGGGCTTGAGTTTATAAAAATACTTAAATAGGACCTGAGCTGTTTGTTTCCTAGAGGATAATGAACAGGAGTTTGTGGTAGCCTCTATCGTGAAGAGTCCTCCTGCTGTGCCCCCAGATCATGGCTCAGACCATGAACCACCAGCACATTAAAGACAATGGATACCAACTGCAGGTTACCCTCATGGGCAGCTGCAAATGGAGCCAGGTCAGGAGCAAATTCATGTTAGAGACACCCCTGCTGTGGAGCAGGCAGCTGGAGGGGATCTCCTTTAGCAGGACCCTCACACTGAGCCTGTGTTGGTGTCCATCAGAAACAGGGTGCTTACGGGAAGAAAGACAAGTAATTGGATAAATGACTGATGATTTCCTGATAGCTGTCCCCTTGTACCAGCTCTCTTATTCAAACAGCCCCTGGGAAGCCTATGGTGCTGCTGGCCTGGGTCTGAGGTCACTGGTGGTGTTGGGTCCCCATGAGATTCCTCCCTGGGAGTCCATGAGGGTGTCAGGGAGTATCATAGGGTGAGACAGTGCAACACTAGGTGCAGTAGTTTTGAAAACAAAATGAGCCTGCAAACAGGCTTCCAGAGCTACTGAGACAGTGCAACACTAGGTGCAGTAGAGTTTTGAACACAAAATGAGCCTGCAAACAGGCTTCCAGAGCTATCCCCCCCTCTGTATTTTGGGTCCTCAGGTTGGCCTCTGGGATTGTACAAAATGCCTGTGCAGAACTGGTTGCCATTCAGCTGTGGATGGGGCAGATTTGTGGCCTAAGAGATTCCACCCCACACCTTCACCCCCACCCCAGAGCTGTGTTTGAGAGACCTGTGCAAATGCTTGGGCACTGGTCATGTGGTTGTGAGAAGGGTTGGTGCTAAGGCTCCTTTCAGCTCTGTCCCTGAATTGGTTGTGTTTGGGTTGATGTTGGGGTGACTTCCTAGCCCGAGCAGGGACATCAGGATGGGACCGGTGGACTTGCCTTGTTTGGGAAACATTGGCCACAGACAGTGCTGTGTAAACCAGACTGGGGCAAAAAATCTCCCTTCTGTGTGCTTCAACCAGTGTTTGCAAAACAGCCTGAGCAGCTGAGTGCCTGTGTGAGCACAAGGCATTGTAGGGCTCTGTGAGGCCTTTGTGCCAGAGGTGGGAAGGACTGCAGCTGGAATGCTGTGCAGGCACATTGGCTCTCCCCAGCCAGGCCAGCAGTTTGCCTGTCACCAGAGAGCTCTGATGGCTCACCTACATTCCACTCTGAATGGGCAGGGGTTTGAAAGCTGCCCTGAGACTCCCTTTAAAGCAAATGTGGGCTCTGGGGGCTGGGCTGGGTGAAAGAAGAGGGTCATGGTTAGATAGGAGGGAAGACACTTCTGCTGCAAATCTTCTGAGAGGTTGGGAAGGGGAAATAGTGATGGGGGCAGAAACTCTCCAAAATTCATCTGACGAAATAAACAGTGCTTGGGCTGAAAGCTCAGAACTTTACTTTGGCAGCTGAGACAGGCCACATTATCTAATGTCCACCACTGTCCAAAACATACTGATGGGGAAATGTTTTCTTAGTGGCCTCTTGTTTTAAAAAATAATAATAACATGGGGCTGCCTGCCTTTGCAACAATTTTCTTTTTTCTGTGCAGATTGCAGTGATATGCATTAACTGGTTCTCTTTATTGTCTTACAGTTTAAACTTCCAAAGGAGTACAGCTGGCCTGAAAAGAAACTGAAAGTTTCCATCTTGCCAGATGCCGTGTTCGACAACCCACTGCATTAGAGCTGAATTACACTATTCTAACAACTGGGAGAGCCAAGTTACTGTCCATTACCCAGTGACTCACAGGATAATTAATGCAGTAAAAACTCTGCCTGCAAATAAAAAGAGTTTGCTGCACAACCACTGCAAACAGAAGAGGAGCTACTCAGCACCAGCCCAGACCGAACTGAGCCCTTTCCTTTATCCTTCCCAAGGCTGAACTCTCTGGGAGCAGCCTGCGTATGTGTGAGTGCGAGTGAGAAATATTTAACTATGAAAATTAGTAGTAAGAATCCTTTCTCTCTCCTAGCTGCAGAACTCCCCTCTGCCTTAGCCCAGGGTGTAGACGCTCTGCACGCCTGTATTTACACATACATTTCTGCCAGGTGCGAGCCTATAATCCATGGATTAAATGTTCTTTACGTGACTCTGGAGTCCTTTTGTTAGCCAAACTTTTACTGACTGCAGAACTGTTCTTCCATGTGCTATTTTTTTTTTCTTTTTAGAAACGGAATGGTGTTTCCCCTGTTTAAAGGAGGCCAAAAGCTCACATGCTTGAAGCTGAACAGATTTAAAGATGAACTTTCTAGTTCAGTCAAGAAAAACAAATCCAGATCCTCCCTGCCCTCAAATTAGGCATGTTTTAAGTGTTGGTCTTGGTGCTATTAGCTATGGTATCACTGCAAACAGAGGCAACTTTATTCTCGTGCATCCTGTCCTTGTGCCTGAACCCCAGGGAAGGTCACAACCTCTGGTTTTGCACAAGCAGGAGGAAGAAAGCTACCGGGGCGGGGGAGATCTCCTGTTTACAGTCTGTTTATCTTTAAAGAGATACTGTCAAGTATTTTTTCCTTGCTATTGTACAGAATTTGAGAAGCTAGAGAGGATCATTTGTTCACAGGGACAACTTCAGCAGCTCTGCAGGATCAGGGGGCTGCTTGAAAGCATATGAAGTGAAGATCTCTGCTGCCCTGGCACAGCAGAAAGGAGTCTCAGCCTCAATGAAGCCAACTATTCTCCCTGTTCCAGCAGGGTTGTGCCCTAGTGCAGCTCCATTTTCCCCTCTAGCCTTGCTGTGGTGGCTCTTGTTGCTGACCTTCCTCCTTTCAGATGGGTTTGAACTGTAAGGCATCAAAAACAGTTTGAAAAGACACTCTCTAGATCCCTGTGGCTTCCTCCTTGGAGCAAAAGGAGTGTGCAGAGGAGCTGGTCTCTGCAGTGCCAGGTTGTGTCTCTGCATCAGCTGTTGGCCCTGTGGATACCTGCAGCAAACCACCGCAGGCTTTACCCCCTGCTGCTGCTGCAGGGTGTTTCTGATGCATATTCCCAGCCTTCCTCTGCCCATTGTCTTTTGGTGACAACTCTTCACTCCTTGTCAGGGGAGGTGCAACTTTCCTTCCACCCCTTTCTGCCTACCAGATAACTGGTGGTTTATGCGCAGTTGCTGTGTGATCCTAATACAAGTATAACAAAAGCTTTTAACACTTAACTCCCCTGATCAAACAGCAAAGTCCAGGAGGCCTCACAGCACCCTGGGGTTGGTTTTCTGTTTGTTTTCTGATTTAATTTCTTCCCAGCACAGTCAGCTTTGATGTTTCCTGCATATATTTGAGGCTGGTTAATGTTGGTCAAGAAGCAGAGCTAGGAGCCACAAAGCTTTCCTTGGACTTGCTACAGAATTCCTCTGTGGCCTCAGGCAAGTCACTCAATGTCTCTCTGTGCAGAGAGGGTGACTATTGACTAGAGGGCTGCAGGACCTACCGAAGCATGCCAGGGTTTGCAGGGGAGGTCGTGCTTTGTGTACAAAGTAGTATTTGTATTATTATAATTGTTTTTATATTATAATTTAAGGCAGGCCAAATGCAGGGTCCAACACTGCTCTGCAGAACCTTCCTTTCTGCAAAGCTATGAAAGCAATTTACATGTAAATGAGTTTGTCATTTTGTCTGAACTCAGAGGATCATCTTAAAATCCTGCTGTGAAAGAACAAACTTTCAGATATCTGCATGTGCCAGCCAGAGTGATTGCTGTGCTGAGGCAGGCTGCATTCATCCATGGGATCTCTCGGCCAGTTTTCATTGTCCTGGTTAGCACTAAGCATCCCTTCTGCTCTGTAGATCTCTGTGCAAGGGACAGCGTGGGTGAGAAAGTGCCATGAAAACCTACCAGTCCAGCTTAAAAAATTATGTGCCCAAGTGTCCCACCACCAGATAATGGGCAAACAGATAATTGTGGCAGTGGGGAAAAGGCAAGGGCAGCACCTACAATTTTGTCCCAAAGCCATCCAACAGTAGCCCGTGGATGCTCTTGTACGAGCTTGCTGGGGGTGCTGCAGCAGAGCTGGCCTGTTGCCACCATGCTGGCTGCTCTTCCTTGTTTCCAGATGCTAGCTCTCATTAAAAGGAGCTTAAAATCCACATCTTGGTGGAGAAGGGACATTTGGAAGGTCAGTTGTTGCTGTTCCTGCAGAGATCAGCACGGGGCAGAGAGAAGTCCATCACACCCTCTCTGGGCTCTGACACACATCTGGAAAGCTTGAGACCTCCTGCCCTGTGAACTCTTTGAGCCTTCACGGCAGGGATCTGGTGCTGTATGCAGGGAAAGCACCTCCTCCAAGCTGGCTTGTGCTCCAGCTCTGCCTTTCTCATGCAAGTGTTTTCCTCACTGTATTTACTCTCATCAGATGCTCTGGGCTGGGTTTCCATTGACTTCAGAGGGAGCACGCTGAATGCATGTGATAATCCACCCAGTATCCTTGTGTGTGTGTGTGTATTTTTGTTCCATGTCATGTATTTATATATAGTTCTGTGTATTTGAGTTATGAACAGGTGGCATGCCAGAAATCTCTATTTCTGAGACACTTTCTCACAGATCTTTACTGGTAGCCAGATAACAATTGAGGGGGGAAGGCTTGAAAGGAAGGAAGTGAAATCTTCCTATGTAGGTAAGGGGGGAAATATTAGACAAATAATTGCTAAAATAGAATTCTGTGTCTTATTGTTAGAGCAGCTATGAGAACCTGGTGAAAGTCAGCCCTAAGCTCCCTGGTCGTGTCACTGCCTCTCAGCAACTTATCTAAGAGTAAGAAAGTTGCAGTTACTCAGTATCCTGAAGAGCTGGGCAGCCACAGGACATCCCCTCACGATTCACATCAAATTTGCAACCGTGCCAAAGGCATACTCAATGGCAAGTAGATGAGATGTGAAGTTTGGATATTTTCATCCTGGGGCAAGAGGGCATGTCTGTGTGTGAATGAAATGGAAAAGAAACCTTTGTATTTTAGTGAGCAAGTAGTTTGAAAGAGGGAAGTCATCAGTGTTAATAAATGCCATGGTGTTTTTCTAGCCCAAACCTGGTAAGATGGTAGGACCACTGGTGCTGATTTTTTCTTGATTGTGTAGAAGGCCTGAAGCAGGTTTGTATGGAACCAAAACCTGTGGGGCTTGTGTTGGCTAAAGACAGTGGCCTGGATGGAAATAAAAGCAGTTTAGAAGCAGTGAGTACAGGATTTTTCTCTCTTGAAGAAATCTGGCAATGCAGGTCAATTCAGATATTTGGAAAGATGAAGAGCCTTGAAAATCCAACATGTGACAGCAATTCTGAAACAGGAGAAGCCTTAAAAGCCAGGGCTACTCTCTCTCTCAATTTCTGATTAAAAACAGGACAAGAAATGTATAATTTCAGTATTAAAGTATGTAGGGTGTGATCTGAGTAGAGCAGTCTTGTAGCTGCTGTAACCATATTTTCAGTGGCTTAGATAGATGGTGCCTGCTGTGTCTAATTCTTTGAGGATGGTGTATATTGGTTTTACTCTACATGGAATTGCCAACAGTGATTTGAAATTATATTCTGAAGCTCTTCACTTTAAATATTCAGTTGCTCTTGGATAGCTTTTGAAATTACACCATCATGTCATCAAATGGTCTTGGGAGAAGTGAGGGTTGTGTTGTTTTTCATCTGGGACCAGTAGAAATATTTTTTTAAAAAACCCAAAACATTTGAAAGCAATGCTTGGCTCTTCCCTCCTCCTAGGTTGGCATCCAGAGTCCATGTCCTGCTTTGCCAGCTTGTACCTGGCCAAGGCAAGGCAGCATCACATCAGGTGGGGAGAAAAGCTTCAGGCCAGAGGAAGCCCTGAGACCGTGTGTCCAGCTTTCCCCTAGCCCAGAGCGTGGCCTTGTGCCTCTGGCTCCACTGTATCAAGTCTTGGGCTTCAGCCCCTGCTTCATCTGGGCCAGGTGAGGAAGGGTCCAGCACCAGGAGAGCCCTTCCACCTCCCAGGGGCTGGGTGACTGCCCTCCTGTGAGAGAACGCATTGTGCCTTAATTTTTCCTGTGAGTGAAGCTGCAAGGGCAGATGAATTGTTGAGCAACCCAGAATTCCTTTCTGTGCATCTGTCCCTATTAATAAATGCCAGCCTGCACAGCAGCCAGACTGTATCCAAAGCAATCTCAAAATCCACATTTGCCTATGGGGTTTACCTCTTAAGATTTAAAGCTGGGTTTAAGTCTCTTGACCTAACAAGCTCTGTTTCAACCTACTATTTTTATAACATTTTTTACTGTTGTGCAGTGTCTGCATGCTCTCTCTTCTTTCAAAAAAAACCCAACCCTTGTGTTTTGACATGAGTACAAAATTTCAAATGGAGAATAGGCCTGAGGTTGCAGATGTGTTTTAAACGTGGTCCCATATCGACTTGTCTCTCAGGCAGTGAACCTGTTGTGCATCATGCTTCACCACCTCTTCATTTCTACCATGATTCTGTTTCCCCTAAAGTCGCTGACAGACCATAAAATCATCATAAGTGGCACATCAGTTCACAAACATCATTTCTAGTCTGCTTGAAGGGGCTGGCCCATCCCTTTCCTTGCTGGAAGACCAGAGCATCGTTCACCATTTGGCTTGTGGAGCCCTGATAGCAGGAGAGGACCGTCAGCCCAGGAAGGGCTGCACGTGGCAGATGTGGCTGGCCAGGGCCTGCTTGTTTTTAAACTGTCCTGATGCTGTGCCTACCCTCTTTAAAAAGAGGAAGACAGAGAGAAACAAACCCAACCTCAAAAAGCCAGAAGAAAATTTCCTGCCCATTGTCGTGTTTTGCAAACACTGTTCTTTTCTCTCGCCCTCTCCCTCCGCTCCCGACGAGGCTGGAGATGAAAATGGCTCCTTTGTTCCTTTCCCTGGGGCCCAACTGCAGCGAAAGTGCGGCTCCGGAAACTCTGCAGTGCACGAGCAGCGAGGGTGGGAGGGACCCAGCTGTCCCCGAGTGCAGCAGGTCCTACACAAACACAGCTCCTTGACAATGCCCCGAGCAGGACAGGAGCAGAAGGGCTCCGTGGTGCTGCTGACAAGGCTCCTGTGCTGACCTTCCTACAGAAGCAAGCGGGATGCAAAACGCACAGGGGCTCAGGAAGGGGAGGTGGGTGTGAGTGGCCGTGGTAGGGATTGATCACGGGCTGGGAGCTCTGGGCTATTGGCTTTCCCCAAAGTGGGAATCTGCAGCCCCGTGGAAGCAGGCAGCATCCTGCTTGGGGCTTGTAGTGGTGCCCTGGCTCCTGCACTGGGATGCTCCTTGCACCCATCCAGCCCTGTGAGTTTGGCCACAGTCATGCTCCAAACCCAAGTCTACTCTTTCAAAACCCTTCTCTCGTCCAGCCCAGGCTGGACACACTAACTTTTCCCTTTTTGTAAAGGGATGGAGGTTTTGCCTCTCGCTGGGGACACTACTTGTGTGCTGAATGGGAGCAAAGGCAAGGTTCCCAGGGCAGGGGACACATGGGTGACTGGGACCACAGCAAACCCTGACCTCTGGGCTTGCCCTTGCAGCCCTGGGGTGAACTTTTCTGTACTTCAGCCGTGTGGGTGTGTGGGTGTGTGGGTGTGGGTGTGTGTGTGGTCTGCAGACGCAGGGGTCGTGTGGATGGAGGAGCCCCAGGACACTCCCAGCGGGGCTGGAAGGAGCCTGTGTTTCTGTGGCCGGTGTTCCAGTACCTTGTAGATGGCCTTTCTTCCCTCTCCCCTTCTCCTTTTTTTATAAAAGACAAAAAACAAACAGAAAGCTAAACTAGCAGAGGTTTTTAAATATTTTATATTAGTTTCTAATGTAAATTCTTACATTGTTACTGCAGTGCTGGGTGTGTTTCACCTGCACGTGACTTTTTGTAATATTTTTGTGAATCACTAAACTTTTTTTTTCCTCCCGTGTATTCCAAGTGCATTAAAGGTATTTGCAGAATTGTCAGTGTCCTTCTCTGCGGGCAGAACAATGGGACTGACTGTCTCCTGCTCGGCTCTGTGACTCCTTTGGCAGCTCCTTCTCCTCCTTGACTCCTTCTTCCCTGCTCCAAGGGAAGTGGGGTCTCTTGCCCAGACCTCTGGAGTGCAAGTGTGGGAGGGAAAGGGATCTTTTCTTCCCCTAAAAACTCAGCAAAATGACTGGTCCCAGGACCTGCCAGATTCAGCATCTTCCATGAGCATCTGCTGGCACAACCCCTTGAGTGAAGGCAGCCTGAGTGCCCTGACAGCCAGGGTTTTCCCTGCTCTGTGGACAGGCTGGAATAGGGAGTGCTTGCACGTGGGTCCAAGGATGCAGCCAGTTGGCTGAGAGATGGCAACCTCGTCCACCAGCACAGGAAGGAGGGAGCTGGGGTGAGTGTCAGGTCAGGTCCGTGTTCCTGTCCTCTGCCAAGTGCCTCCTGGCTTCAGTGGGATTTGTGGGGGTGTGGATGTGTGTGCAGACTGAATATGTTGGAGAAGAGACACAGCAAACACTTATGAAAAAATATTACTGAGCTAATGTTGCAATGATTTCCCAGTAACACAGAACGATTTTGCAGTAATCATTTTACACTCCTCAGTAATAAATGCCTTTAAGGCCAGAGAGAAAGGGTGGAATATCTGGGCAGCGGGGGAAGGGATCTTGCAGTGCTCAGAGGAAGGATGACAGGGAAAGGAAAGGATGCATGGAGAGCCAAAATCCAGCTTTAGGCAGGTTTTGCACTTGCTCTTCACAGGTGTTATCTCAGCCCACCCTGCATCAAAAGGGGAGCAATCAGCAGAAAGGGTTTCTGCAAGGATTTCTGTTCCTTTGAAGTTTGGAGTGAAAGCCATCCTTTTCCTAAGACCTCTCCCACAGCTGCATCCAGACACAAACTGCCCCAGCCCCAGTGCAAAGCAGTGAGATCTCCAAGCTCTGCCAGTGCAGAACAGCCCCTGGTGGACATGACAAAGAGAACATCACCTCAGCTTGGTAAGGTTTCACCATCTCACTCGAGGAAATCTTGATGGGCAGTGGGGTTCCCCAGTGAGGTTATTTACCTAAACAGGGGCTTTGGGGGAGAGAGGCCACCCACAACTGGTTCTTGGGCCCAAGACCCCCTCACTCCTCTGCCTTCCCAGTTTTCAAAGCGCATCCAAGCGCAGGGCCGCCCCTTTAGGACATCCCAGCAAGGAGGGCAGAGCCAGACCAGCAAGGGACCCCACATGGTGCAGGAGAACCCTCACCGTCAGCCGCTTGGAAAATTCAATTAATGAATGAACTATCCCCTTGTGCCTTTCCTGTGGTGGCCAGGCAGTACCCCCTTTGCAGCACTGCGTCCCAGCTGATTCCCCTGTTTGCCCCCAAATCCAGAGGGCACCGTGGAGCTGTGGCACAGTGGGGTGCCCCTCTCCTGCTGGCACCCTTCCCCCCGAGGCCCACCACTGGCACGGCTGTGCCCAGCCCAGGCAGCCTCACTGCTCTGCCTCCACCCCAGCCAAAAGCACCTTCGGGCAGTGAATTTAATTAAGGTTTCTGAAAAGCAGTGTCTGGGAGCCCCTCCTGGATCTGCGGCTCTGAACTTCATTAGGAGCGGTTTGTTGCTAATAATGCCGGCAGCTTCTCTAATTAATAATGGAAGGGCTGTGAGCAGATGCCAAGCCAGGAGAGGGAAGGGATTTGTTTGTTTATTTCTCTCCTCTCTTGGTGGTTTTTTTCTGGAGTGTGGAGAGAGGGCTGGGGCTCATTTCCCATCTGAGAAGTGAATGGCAGTGCCTGGGAACCTCGGTGGGGAAGAGGGTGCACCTGTGAAGCTGAAGAGGGAGATGGAGTGGGGTGGAGATGGGCCCCCATGGGTGGAACAAGGCAGCATCCCCCACAGCAAGGGGCTCCTACTCCTGTGGTGTTCCCTGCCCACCCAGGACAGAGCCAAAATGGCTGGACAGGGCTGGACTTGGGCACCAGGAACAGTTCTGACTCCCAACCCCCTTGCAAAGCAGCACCCCCACGGCATGTCCCTTCCCATGGCACATCCCCATCCCATGGCATGTCCCCTAGCCCATGGCAGGATGGTGCAGACATGGGAAGGAAGTGCTCTCCCTGCACCACAAGGATGTGTCATACAACACCCAGCAATGTGGGCTCACAGGAGATCAGCACACCACATGCCTTTTAGGTTTTTCTTTTTCCCCTCTTTTTCCCTCATTTCTCTCCTGCTTGCTGTCTCTCCCAGCTGATGTTTATGGCACAGCTGGCCACAGCAGCACTTCGGTGCAGAGGAGAAGCTCCCGACACAACCCAGGGCACAGCACCCAACATGTTAATGCCCCATATTCCTGGGGCCCAGTGCCCAAGCCATGGCTGGAGAGGGTCCTGGAGCAGCCACGCTTGGCCAGACCCTGCTGCCTCCCTCTGGCACAGGACAAGCACCCCCAGCCCCACAGCCAGGCTTTGGGGACACCAGGGAACCAGCAGGCATCCTTGTCCTGGTGCTTGTCACAGCTTGCCACAGGTCTGGAGTAGGAGCCCAGGACCTGGCAGGAGGGGAGGCAGAGAAGCCCCCTACATGCCCCAGCTCCCTGTCTAAGCACCCACAGCATGCCTGAAAGCTCCAGCTTCTCCAAACAGCTTTCAGAGCAACTGTTCCTGCTGTCAGGCAGGGTTTGCTCTGGGGAAAAAAATGGCATTACCTTGCCCTGTCACCTCATCGCTCAGAAGAACTGAAGCAGTGTTTGGACAGGCCATAGCAGCTCGGCCACAGTGGCCTCAGGGCAGCCTTTGTCCCCTCTGTCCCCTCCATGCCCCACTGCTCACCTGCCACAGGGAAGCACTGACTGCAGCTTCATTTCAGGCAGCAGCCATTGCCACAGTGGCTTTCCAAGAAAGTGTACCTCAGGTTTGGTTTTGTTTTTCCTAGGGAAGGAGTATTTTTAATGCCTTTTCCCAGCATTCTCATTTCCTCAGACTTTCTACACTCTGGCCACAAATCATGACCCGCTGGAGGGCAGCGAGCAGGGCTGTCCCGTGCTGGGGATGCTCCTGCTGCAGGAGATGGGGTACCCCCTTTGGGAGGGCTGGACAGCAGGGAGCAAAGGAAAAAGCATGGTTAGATATTAAAAAATCTCCAGGAGTGTCCAAGGCCAAGGTGACCTGGGAGACCCAGCTCGCTGCCCAGGCTGGGATCATCCCAGACTGCTTCATGCAAAAATCCCTTCTCTGGCTGTTAAAAATGCTGGAGCAAGCACGGGGCTGTGGCACCTCGTATGTCCCACCTGCTTTTTGAAGAGGCAAATTATCAGAAGCTTGCAGCAGAAGGGGAAACATGAAGGCAAAGGGGCTCAGGAGTGGAGGGGCGGCGGGGCCGTGTGACAGGGAGCATCCCCGGGGGCACAGGGCGGTGTGGCAGCCTGCCCAGCCCCAGCACAGCCAGCTGAACAATACTGCGAGGCGCTGGGAACACGCTCGGCAGTGGGAATCCCAGTCCTTGCCTTAAAAGGAGATTTCGGGGAATGATTTTATTGGAAAATTGTTTTCTGATTATTCAGCTTGTTGAAAGTTTCATTTCATTATTTGCAACATGGTGGGAGGGGGGCTTCGGCTGCACAGGAACAGCCATGGCCAAGGATGTTTCCGTGGGTTTCTAGTCCAAAAAGGCCCATTAAATCATCTTGTTTTACCTCCTGTGTTTGCAGACCAGAGAATTTCCCCCAGTTCCCCTTGCACTGAGCCCAATAACTTGTGGTTTTGATTCAAGCGGGCGGCCCAGGACGACGTCCCGTCTCGGCTCGGTGACTTCAAGAGAGGAAGAATCTCCCACTGACTTCCCTTGGCTGCTTGTCCTGGTGGCCAAAAAAAAAATGCACCCCTGAGAGCAACACCCCACTGCCAACTTATTTCTGATGCAGCTGCATCCTGCTTGCCTGGAGCCTCTTTTGGATGAAGGGGGATGCCCGCACCGCCCCTCAGCTGGTGCAGGTGTGCCCTCTGAGCCACAGGGATTGACACAGAAGGACAGCAGGACACCCCCAGCCTGCCCTTAGCGAGCAGCTCAAGAGTTAATAAACTTCAAACAGATGTGACCAACGTGTCAAGACATGAGAAGTACGTGGTATGGATGTTTATAAGTACATCGACAGAAGGCATTCATAAAAGGTTATAAACTGTGGTAATAAGCAACCCATCAACTTGTTTGGACTCTAACACTTGATTAACCATTTATTAAAAGGTGCAGTAATCATTTATAAGCCATAAGTGGGACCGAACATAAAGTATGACTCCTTTTATGTTAATAGATGCCTCAAGAATTTCCTCTCCCTTTCTGACATGTTTTGGGTGGTTAAAGGCTAACCCTGGCTGCCAGGTGCCACAGCCCCTCCTTAGTGGTATGCATTTGCTGGATTCACTCCAGGAGCCTCCCACTCTCCTGACACCCGTGGAGGGGAGCTGGTGTCCCCAGCACAGGTTTGTCAGAGCCCTGGGGTTTTGTTCATGGAGAGTTCTGAGGCTGGCCAGGCTCTGGGTGACCTCCAGCAGCAGTCTCTCCCTTCAGAGACCAGAAGCAGGAAAGACGGACAGAGAGGTGTTTGCTGCCAGCAGTGCAGGGGCAGCACAAGGTGGTGGGCAGCAAGGGAAGCCTGGCAGCTCCGCAGGGAGAGGAGGCCATCAGATGCAGGAGGAGCTCAGGCACCTCTCCCAGGATCTCCTGGCAGAGCCCAGCACGGGCTCTGCTGCCCACAGGTCCCCACTGCACCCCAAAGTGGGGGGACAGTGGGCACCCAGCGCTGAGCAGAGCGGATCATGGACAGGGAGACTTCAGAGGGGTTAAAATCACCTGCCTAGAGACTCTGTAGCCCTGGGGTGCCCAGGGGAAGGAGAGAGCACAGGGAGAGCTGGGAACCCCCTCCCTGCATTCCCCATGCAGGAGTCTGTTCAAGCCCCAGGCTGCCAACACACCAGGATGAGACAGAAATGCCTCCAACACAAAAGCAGCTCATTCTTCTGTCAACAGGACCCTCCTTTTTTGTTTGCCATCACACTCCTACCCCCAGACAGGTCGTGTTTTCCTTCCTGGTGTCTTAACAAAACCTAAACCAATAATTGCTCCCATTACACAATCAGGAGTGACAGTTTATTAGCCATGCTTCCTGACCTAATTTATACCAGTGGCCTCCTGCTTTTCCCTTCACTGTGGGCAAACAGACCTTTAGGCTTTCTGAGAGGAAGTTTAAACCCCAGCAGCAGTGAGTGCATGGGCCACAGCTCTGGAGCAATCCCATGCCCTCACCTGCCTCAGTTTCCCCCAGCTGCATCAAACTGGAGCCCTGTGGCACCACTCGGCTTTGGGGATTTAGGTTTGGGGTTGCACAGGGCATGGCAGCCTTGGATGCTCTTCCCTTGACAGGAAAGCCCAAGAGCTCCCTGGCAGGGGGCTTTCAGCACTGGGTCATTTGGCTGGAGACAAGTTGAATTGCAGAGAACATGCAGAAAATGAACAGGAAGGCTGAGAAACTGATGTGAAGATTGCAAAGATTACACCTTGTTCTGGGCAGGGACCACACAGGGGCCTTCTGGTGGGAGAGTGGCTGAATCGAACTGCAGATGGGAATGGAGGTGGTGGGATTGTATCCTGCTCACATCCTGTCTCCATGATCAGATTTGGGGCTGGCATCTTCATGTCCCAAGCTTGTTGCTGGGCTGGCAGCGCTGAGGAGCTCCATCTTTCCCTCAGGAAATGCCTCACTATGGTGTGGGATGCTGTGCCAGGGGTGGATGCACCCGGGAAAGGGCTGGTGCAGAGGGAGGACAGGGCCACTGGAAGCCACGGGCTCGAGGCAAAGGGCTCCTGCTTTCTGCCCTGGCCTTGGGGGCAGTGAAGGGGGGTGTGTGTGTCCCTGCACCCAGGGGATGGTGACACAGCAAAGCAAGAGCCCCGGGGCAGGAGGGTTTACATGGCCACTTGGGAGGCTGTAAATCCTGACCTCACCACTGCAACACAGATCAGATGGACAATGCCACAAAAAGTGACTTTTCTACCTGTGGCACAGCCTGGGCTGTGGGAAGTGCCAGCCTGGATAGACTGTAGGAGCAGAGGGATTCACTGCCAGAATTGCCTTCCCTTTCCCCAGCCTGTGATGGGAGACTCACCACACTGGGGTCTGTCATCGATTGCTACCATCCTTTCCAGACCCCTTTTAAGATGAATGAGTTACTTTTAACCCCATCCAGGACGTTTTTCAGAGTGCAGTGGTGAGACTGCCCCAGAGCTGTGCTGAGGAAAAAGAAATGTCTGGCAAATTCCAGGGATGGTGGCTGCCCTGGATGGGAGCAGCCAGCCATGCCCTGTTAAAGGCACTGGCAGCCCAGCTCTGGCAGCACCTCTACAACTGGAAGCAGAAGGTGAAATGAGACCAAGCTGCATTTTTTCCCCTTGTCCACCCAGCAAACTATTACAGCTTTTCTGCCAGGTCCTGTCCCCCGGGTCTCAGGGGAAGGAGCCGCCCCAGGAGGGGGAAGAGCGGAGGAGCCTGTCTGGCCGCCAGTCTCCATCATGCTCAGAAAAAAAGAATAAGAGAAAATTGTGCTGGATTTTTTGTTTGGTTGTTTTGGGGGTTTTTTTAATATATATGGAGGTTTTGTGGCTTTGACGCAGTTTCCTGAAAATCCTGCCTCATCCTGCCAGGGACTGAGCAAATGCACATCCCAGCCCTCGGCGTTGGGGAGAGAAGGAGGAGAAGCCAGGGAGGGAGAGAAGAAAGCCTTTGCCAAACTGGCCTGACCAGAATGTGACACAAGAGCAGGAAATGAGTCACGCCGGCAGGGCAGCTGCTCCCAGGCATTTGCATAGAAAGAAACCCCACCAAGCAGGGAACTGCACCGGCCCTCATCGCTCCCCCTGCTCCAGCCCCGCAGCTGCCGCTGCCGCACTCCCCAGCACCCACCAGCACCCCCAGCTCAGCCGAGGTGGTGAGCCCTGGAGCAGCATCCCTGCTCCACAGCTGCCTGCCTGTGCACCCCTGGGTTTGGCCAGTCCACCTCAGACTGGGCTGTGACACCCCGGATTTGCTTGAACCAAAGCAGAGCTCCCCTCCAGCACCCCGACACACAGTCATGGCCAGCCCTCAGTACCCACTTTGGCCCATGCTTTAGGCTCAGGGAGGAAGGGAGAAAGCCCGGCATTTTTGCCCCAAGAGGAGCCCCATCTGCACACCCATTGCACAAGGGTAAGGCTCTCCCACGGGGCCAACAAGGGCATCACTGTCCCTGCACCCAGCACACCATCCCAGACCTGTTCCCAGCTTCCAGTGTCACATGTGGGTGTTGCTGGATCCCAGTGCCTGGGGGGCTGGGAACCTGCTTTGTGTGCTGGGGGGACCAGGCTGCACACCCTGCTTCTGGTCCCCTTTTATTAATGCCAGAGACAGGAGGTGTCCCCTGCAGACACACTGCATACCCACATGTGCATCTTCTCTCAAAAGGGATCGGGCTGGGAGGATACACAGCAGGCAGGTGACAGTGTGTGAGGGACAGGTGTGACTCCACGGGATGGCTGGCACAAGTGGTGCATGTTGGTGTGTCCTAGGCTGGGTCAGCAGGTGACCATGGGGACCTCTGTGTTGTGTCTCTTCCATGGGGCTGTTTTCCTTCTCCTCCACCCCAAACAGGAGCAGGGGATGGCCATAAGCAGACAGGTTTAGTGCTGGAAACCAGACTGCTGCTGCCCTGCAAGTTCCTTACATCCTTAAACCCAGCTTAAGACTTAAACTTCAGTGAAAACCTTCAGTGTGTTAATCACATGGAGGAGGGCGGAGGGAGCTTTCCCCGTCACACTGAGCCACCTCACCAGCCTGACATGGAAGGGGACAGAAGGGGAGTGATGTTTTGTCTCTGATGGGTTAATTGGGTTATGAATGACCCAAGAAACACAGCAGTTTGTATCACTTCCAGAGGGCTCCAGGCTTCTGGGGAAGGTGCAGGGCTGGGTGCCAGAGCCTTGAGGAGTGTTCCCAAGAGAGGGTGGTGGCAGACAGGGATGGTGTCACATTAGCAGCCAACTGCTCTGTAAATCTCTGCAAACACCCTCCCTCTACCATCAGCTCAGCAGGGTCCCAAGCCCTGAACACCAAAATGAGTTTGGTACCTCAGCTCTGCAGAGCAGCCAAGTTCATCCCTGCTCCCAGGGACATCATCTGTACCAGGCAATGCCACCTCAATGTCAGACACCAGTGACAAGTGGTGTCTGACAAGAGCATTGTGGCTCTGCAGGGGGTGCCTGCAGTCCAGCCAGTGCTCACTGAGGCTCAGCAGAGATGCCAATACTTTACTGGGGAGACAGGGAGCAGGAAGTGCTCTTTCCAGAGCAGGACTAAGGGCTGCTGAAGGGAGACCTCTGGCAAAGGGGAATGATGGCCTGGCAGTGGCTGGGAACACTGAGGCTTGGGGGAGGTTGAGGGATGAACACCAGGACTCAGCTACAAACCACCTCTGTGTTCCCTTGGCGTGGTCTGGGACCCACACCAAGGTCCTGGTGCAGGGGAGAATGAGCATGGGCAGGCTTTCTGCAGCTTGCTCCTGCTGGTGTTCATCAGCCACCCAGCACTGCCAGGAAGGGGTTTGGGAGCTGTGTAGGCAGAGGGGGCCCTGTCGACAGCCTTCCTCCAGGCAGCTCCTGCTGGCTGTGGAAGGGCTGCCATGCCCAGCGTGGCTTTGGGGCTTCCCTTGCCAAGGGAGTTTCTCTGGCATGGGCAGGGAGGTGGCATCATCCAGATGTGGGCATGATGACAGAGTGCCAGTGTCAGTCCCAGCCAGAGGGATTCCCAGCCAGGAATAGGGTGCATCTTTCAGCTTGGCTAAGCCCCATCCCATCCACCTTCTTCTTTGAAGCACTGGAAACACCAACCAGCTTCCCCAGCACAGCACAGGGGGCCTGAGAAGTGCCTGCAGAAGAGCCCTGTGCTGGCTGGGGTGGGGATGGTGGCTGTCACTGGAGGCTGTCTGGTGCTGCGTGTGTTTATAAAGAAGTGAGAGTCATGAATAGTTTTGCGCTGACTTTTCGAGGAGAGGTTTGCCTCCACACGGCCTCGCCAGTCGGCTGCGGCTCTGACACATCTCACGCTGCCCTGCCCAGCTCCCACCAGTCCCGGCTGCCGCGTGGCTTGTAAAACCCCGGAGCAGAGGTGCAGCCATGGGCTCTGAGGCCTGGCACAGGAATTACATGGCAAACCGACCGCTCCCTTCTCAGGAATCGGCGCTTGGGCCAAGGAGTGCAGGATGGAGGGGGGCAGCCGAGGGGGCACGGGGTGAGCCCCAGTCGTGCAGCAGAAGCCATCGCTGTCTCCTTATCGCTGTCTCCAGGCAGGAGCTGCCTACGCACAGGGGGTTCCTGTAAAACAGTGTGGGAAGACCTGGATAATCCCCACACTGGGAGTGGTGGGGAACGTTCATCCCTCTAGCAGGCTGCCCTGGCTGGTCCAGGCACTGGGATACAGGGTGCTATAGCAGACACTGCTGACTGGTGTCTTCAGAAGTTTGAGGCTGCAGATGGGGAATTCCTGCTAAATCCCTCCCAGAGGCAAACTGCCACCAGAGAGCAACACCCAAGGGTCAGGTTTGGGCCAGATCCTGGAGCTGCTGACTGAGCCTTTGCCCTCTTGTCACTGCACCACAAACCTGACTGTGGACCCTGAGCATTTTTTGATGTAAACCCTTTGTTTTGAGCCATTGACGCTCTCGCCAGTGCGAAGTGGATTTCCACCAGCAATGTGCTTTATTCCCAGCAGCTTGGCACAAATGGCAGGGGTCAGATATACAGTGTCCCACGAAACAGCTGCGGAAACATTTGGTGGGAGAGCTGTTAACAGAGACACCTCTGTGCGCCGAGCTCTGGCAGAAGGTGCTGGGGCTTCTGGTTTGGGAACAACCCCAGGGGACAAACGGCTGTGGCCCTGCACAGGGAGGAAACACACCTAAATGGTCCTGTGCAAAGTAACAGCCCATCTAGAAGCCAGCCAAGAGGACACAGGAGGCTCTTGAGGGCACTTATCCCAGAATATTCCGAGTTGTAAGGGACTCACAAGAATCATCAAATCCAACTCCTGGCCTGCGCAATTCATCTGCAAGAATTAAACATCCTCACTGTGCCTGAGTGTGTTTTCCAAATGCTTCTTGAACTCAGGCTGGCTTGGTGGTATGACCACTTCTTTGGGGAGCCTGTTTCAGTGCCCACCCAGAACCTTTTTCTAATATCCAACCTCGCCCTCCCCTGACATAACTTCAGGCCATTTCCTCGGGCCCTGTCCCTGGCTGCCAGAGAGGAGAGACCCGTGCCTGCCCACCTCCTGTTCCCCTCACCAGGAAGTTGCACACAGCGATGAGGACGGTGCCCAGCACCAGCTGTGACCCAGATGTGCACTGGTTCCAGGGCAAGCAGCCTTTATGGAGCGGCACCCTGAGCAGCGCTGGCCGCGCAGGGATGCCGGTGGCCCTACGGCCGATGCGGCGGCCACACGGGACATCCCAAGCCCGGCCTCCCCGAGGGCAGCGGAGCGGGCGGGTGGCGGGCCCCAGGGCGGGCCGTGTCCCCTCTACGGCGGGGCGGGCCGGGGGCGGTGTGCGGTGACGCGCGGGGCGGGCCCGCGGGCGGGGCTTGCCGCTGCGGGGCTCCGCGCCCCCGCCCGCCTAGCTCCGCGTTCCCCCTCCTCCCCGGCCGCGGCCGCCTCCCCGGGGGCGGCGGGAGGAAGCCGGGGCGTGGGGCTCCGGCGCCCAGGGCGACCCCAAGATGGCTGGAGGAGGCGGCGGGGGCGGGCGCGGGGGGCTGTGCTGAGCGGCCCCGCCGGGACGGGACGGCTCGGCTCGGCTCGGCTCCGGGCCGCCCGGCCCCCCCGCCGGCTCGGGCTCGCCTGGCCCCGCAGCCCCTCCGCAGAGCCTCGCTGGGCAGGCGGAGGAAGTGGCTCCCGGGAGCGGGGTTGTTCTGGTGACTATTTATAATTTCTTTTTTTAAAATACCCTTTTTTTCTTTTTTTTTAATTAATTTAATTTTTATTTTATTTTATTTTTAACGCGCTCCTGGTCTCCGTTCTCAGCCGGGCAGCTCAAGATGGCTGAGAGCTGACTCGGCTCTCCCGGAACCGCTCGCTCCGGCCGGCTCCTCCCGGCTGCCCGCCGCCGCCTCGCCCCTTCCCGGCGGGGCCGCCCGGGGAAGGCAGCGCTCCGCCGCCGGCTCGGTGCCGGCCGAAGCATTGTTACCGTCGGGGGCTTGCGACCCCCGGGCCGGCCATGAGAGCGGGCTAGGACGGACCCTGCGGGCGCATTTTTCCCCCCAGCCCTGGTGGGAAGTGAGAGCAGGTTGATTTGGGGTCCGCGGGGCTCAGAACCCCCCGTGGCAAAGCCCGTCCCCTCTGCCATCCCTCTCCGGGAGCGTTGGAGGAGCTGGGCGGGCTGTGCTGGGCTGGCGTTTGCTCTGAATGACCGAGCTCTCCCATTCAAGACCTCGTAATCTCGAAGCAGGCGAGAGAGCTTTTTTTTCTTCTCTCTCTCTCTTTTTTTTTTTTTTTTCCCCCTGTCTTGTCTTTTTTCCCCTCTTCCTTTTTTTCCCTGCTGCTCCTCCGATTTAGAAGCAAATCTCGGGGGCCGCAGAGAGAATTCGTTTTTCCGCCATCGTCATCGTCGCTATTATTATTATTTTTTTAATCTTCCTCCTTTTCCCGTTTTGGATCTTAACCCTTTGATCTGTTTCCTTTAAAAGACTCTGATTCCCAACTCCCATCAGGGGGAGAGGGAGGAGAAATACAGGGAAGGGAAAAAAAAAGCTCGAGCGAGTCGCTGCCCTCAGCTGTTGGCCAGGTTTGGTGGGGGACAAAAGTCCCTTTAAAATATTGAATGTCAGTTGCAAACCTAAGAAAAGAAAAATCTGATCCGGAGCGCTAAATTTAGGAGCTTTATATGGAACTTGGACTCTGCTGCTGGATTTTGTATGGATTTTTTTCAACCTTTGGTAAGTTTCAGTTCACCTTCTGGGGTAAAAATGAGCAAATGGCTTTTAGTGGGGGGACTTTGGGCTGTAAGTCCGACAGAATCATGTTGGGGTTTTTTTGACCATTTGTGTTGTTTAACGAAGCGATGGGGACGTTGCGTTTTCTTGCCGGATATTCCTAGAGTGCTGCTTTGTGGCTTATTTTATCCCCGATTTTAAAATCTGCTGCGGTTTATTATTAATGGCGTGTGCTGCGGGGAGGGGGGAGCCTGTCCGTTCACCCTCAGCCTTCCCCTTTCAGGGAGGACAGACCCCGGCGTCCGCCCCTAGACCGCACTGAGCGACCGAAGCGGCTCGGGGGAAGCGTCGACAGCGCTGCCGGCAGAGATGGCCGAGAATTGGAAGAACTGCTTCGAAGAGGAGCTCATCTGCCCCATTTGCCTGCATGTCTTTGTGGAGCCGGTCCAGCTGCCCTGCAAGCACAACTTCTGCCGGGGCTGCATCGGGGAGGCGTGGGCCAAGGAGTCGGGCTTGGTGCGGTGCCCGGAGTGCAACCAGGCCTACAACCAGAAGCCCAACCTGGAGAAGAACCTGAAGCTCACCAACATCGTGGAGAAGTTCAACTCCCTCAACCTGGAGAAGCCCCCCTCGGTCCTGCACTGCGTCTTCTGCCGCCGGGGCCCGCCGCTGCCGGCCCAGAAGATCTGTTTGAGGTGCGAGGCTCCGTGCTGCCAGTCCCACGTCCAGACCCACCTGCAGCAGCCCTCCACGGCCCGGGGGCATCTCCTGGTGGAGGCGGAGGACGTGCGGGCCTGGAGCTGCCCCCAGCACAACGCCTACCGCCTGTACCACTGCGAGGCCGAGCAGGTGGCCGTCTGCCAGTTCTGCTGCTACTACAGCGGGGCCCACCAGGGACACTCGGTGTGCGACGTGGAGATCCGCCGCAATGAGATCCGGGTGAGTCCAGCCATCCTGATCGCTCGGGTTTGCCCGGCCTGGGGACCACCCAGCCGCCCTCTTCGCTGCCGTGTCTGTTCCCCTGTGTTTGTGTAGGACCTACGCAAAACCCATCCTGGCAGCGCTCCTCCTCCCGCCCGGGGTCCCCCGTGGCAGACATGTTGGGTGGCCTCCCAGCCAAGCAGTGACGGAGCCCGTGGGTGCCGGGGGGCTCCCCAGGGAAGGCGTCTGTGCTGGGGGGCCTTTGTAGATGTTGAGCTGTGGGACCTATGGCCCCTTGGGTGTGCACTCCGCAGGGAAGGGTTGCAGTCTTGGGCCAGGAGTGTTTGGAGGGGCCGTCTGCCAGGTTTGTGCTGGGCTATGCAGCTGTTTGGGGGAAGGCAGAAGAGCTGCCTGCAGCTGAGGTCGAGTCACCCTAAAATTGGGGTTCCAGGGAGGACAAAGCGGCTGCAGGAGCAGACCCTGTCCATTGTAAGGCCTGTGAATGTCAAACTGCCTGCTCTTCCCACTGCCTCCCACTGGGGCCGGTGGCCGCCATCCTCTTCCCCCTGGCAATGGAAGAGCTTCGTGTCAGAGACCCGTGACGTGTCAGAGACCCATGACGTCTCACTGGTGGGGATTCAGTCTTGGGGTTTGGCCAAATAATGTGGTTTTTTATTAGGGGGCACAGGGCTGCCTCTCTCCCTAGAGCAGTTTGGGCTGTTGTCCTGGATTCGAGGGAAAGCGGGTCTGTGTTTTGCTCTTGGCCAGGCCATCTGGCAGGAGCTTTCACCCCTGGCTCCCCACCCTCCGCTTCTGGCGGGCATTTACCAGCCCTGCGGCCAGCCCTGCCATGACCCTTCTACCACCTTCCCCCTTTTCAGGGTTGCCCCTCCGCTCCCCCTCCGACCCTTCGAAAGAGGCTCGGCGCTTGTCTGCCGAATAAATATTTAACAATGAATTGAATGGTGATTACTGTAAAATGGGGATGATTTCCTGTGTATTTTAATGTTGCCAAAATGAGTCACCATTTAGCAATAAAAAAACCCGAAGAAGTCATAAATAAAAATTGCAGTATAATTACTTTCCAATTGGATGGCCAGGCCTGGGAGTGGGGCGGGGGGGTGCAGCTCTGTGTAGAGAGGAGCCAGCCTGAGCTCACAAGAAGGTTATTTTCCTCTCCAGGTTTTTTGGGGGAAAACCAGCGACCTCCGCGGAGGTGCCAGAAGCTCCGCCACACACGCTGGAAGGGGAAAGACCCAGTCAGTCTTTTGGAGAAGCGCTTTTCTGCTTCTATTTATAGGGAGTCATTTTGGTTTCCCTCTGCCAGGGTGGGGAGCCACCTCGGGAGGGCTGTGCGGGGCTGGGATGGGGTTCTCATGTGCATCTCCCAGGAGCCTTAGCCAGGGACCGAAACTATTTTTCCAGGTCCTTTTCCAGGACACTTTGATCTCATTTATTCCCGCTCTTGCTGCCTGTTTTTTTTGTTGTTGCTGCCGTTGTTATGGCTGGATGTTCGCCGCTTCTTGCGGATGCACACTGCTTATGACCTGGCAGAAATCTGCCACTGCCTAGGCTGGATTTTGGCCCTGGCTTGAAATTTTAGGATATGTGACCAGACACCAAAAGCGTTAGACAGTTGTATCGTAGAGCCATGGAATTATTTTGTGACCTTGGCCAAATCCCTCGGTACCTCCATTGCCACGTTATCTTAATTTCCTTTCTCTGTGATGATAAGCTTGTCTCTTCCCGCTGGGCGCGTGGCTCCGTTGGGTGCACAGAGTCTGGGTCAATGAAGGACAGCACCAAGCTGGGGGACGGTGTGCCCAAAGGATCCTCCCTGTAGTTGAATCAGTTCTTCCATGAAGTGGCTGGAGTAGGGATGAGCCCCTGGGAAAAGCACCCAGCAGGTTGCCAGCCCTTGCTCCATGGCCATAGCTAGGTCTCCGGCTGAAAGCTGCCGGTTGCCAGCCAGCAAGGAAGGTGGCCTCGCCGCGTTGGCTCCCGAATTAGGGTGCATGAGCTCAGCTGGTGACGGCTTCCTGCCTGCGGGAGCCGGGCCCGGGATTCCTGGCTGCTTGCTCACCCTGCAGCGGCGGTGAGCCACACTTGGAGCATCCCGAGAAAAGATGGACTGGGACTGGGGGGCCAATGAGTAACGCTGGGCTTGGGAGGTCCGGGGGAGGCCCCATTGTGAGAGGTTTGTTCCATGTGTGGCTTGTGTTCAGAAAGCCGTTAATTGAGAAATGAGTCAAAGTTGGGAGGATCGGAGCCCTGACCTTGGTGCGGGGGACTCGCAAGTGTGGGGGTTGCAACACCAACTCGCTGTGGAGGGGATGTCCCACACGGTCCAGAGGAGGGACTGGAACCTGCAAACACTCCCCATAAACTCTGCTTTTTTAGCATTTATTCCTCTGGCTGTGTGGCCAATCTGCCTCGAAGGGCAGCTTACCCCTGGTTAGAGACCAGTTTGAAGGGGAAAAGGGGCTCAAAACTCCTTGGGGACAGCACCAGCACTTTGTCAGCTGGGCTGGCAGTTGGGACAGAAGCGAAGTCACTCTGGCTGGGTGAAGGGGGCTGGAGGTGGGTGTCTGCCAGAGGAAGGGGGGTGTCTGTGCAGGGTTTGCCTGAAGCAGAACATGCGCCTGGTGGGTTTGGAGGAAGGACCCCGCTCAGCGTTAGGTGCTGCACAACCCGCAGAGCCCTGGCTTGGAATTAGTTGAACTCCACGGTGCAACTGTAATACAAACAGTAAATAAAATATGTGGTTAATCTTTCTTTCGTGGGCGTATAAAGCGCTTACCTCCCCTTCCCCCCGTGAGATGTTTTCTCCTTTGTTTCCTGTTTTTGTAGTGCTTAAAGAGGAGAGGGGGGGAAGAAAAGCCAACAAGGCACCCTCTTTTCTTTTTCTTTCTTTTTTTCTTTTTTTTTCTTTTTTTCCCTTTTTTTTTTGCTTCTTCTCAATTCGTTTGTGTCAAGGTCTCAAAATGAAACAGTTTTTCTTCCATCTTTGCTGCCCCAGCCACGTGCCTCCTGCGTGCACGGGGGAACCTGCTTCTAAGGCTGAAAAAGAAAGTTGCTCCAGCGTGATGTTGATGTGTTGCTTTTTATTTTTTCTCCATCCAAAAAGGGGGAAAATACATTGCTGGGATTGGAGTATGGGTAAGAAGTCAGCAGTCAGGGAAAGAGACTCATTTGTGGGTATTACCATGGTTGCCCTGTCTTTGTGTGGGACACGGTTGATTGAGGCCAGGTACATCTGAGCTCGCTCAGAGGTTTCCCAAATGCCTGTCCTCAGCTAGAGGTGCCACCAGTGGAAAAGGGCTTGGGTAGAGAGGCTCTGCTTCTGTTTTGTTTTGGGGGAAGGAGATCGATTTCTCCCTGTCCAAGCTTCCTAGAAATCCTTTCACATTCTGAAGATCTCTGGTGTCTTTGAACATTAAATGGGAGAAAATGCATTGTGGTGCTGAGACTTGGAGGAAAACATTGGGAATCCTCCTGCAGGTGTGTAGGAACAGCATCCAGCACTGTCCACGGAGCAGTGCATGTTTAGCAAATCCAGGGGGACAGGGACCAGGCTGCTGACTCCATCTGCAACTCAGTGGATTTGGGCTTTCTTTTTTGGCAGCACCCCACATAAGGTCAACTCATGTGCTTTCTAAATTACAAGAACGAGAAAAGGTGAGTGCTTGGTAGGAGCACAGGAAGAGATGGATCTGAAGTCTGTACCAGAAATTCTGATTCTTTGCCAGCTTTGGCCACCACGAAGTCCCATGTGGCATCCCCATGCTGCCATCGGTGCCAGGGATGTTTTGCTGGGACCAAGGCAGTCCCACTCGTGGGGAAGCTTGGTATCAGCTTCACTGCCAGCCTTCTGGCATGAGCTAGGTTGTTTTACTCTGAAACAGGTTTGGTAACTTGTGATGGACTGGATTTTTACAGGCTTACTTATTTTCCAGATGACTTGTTTATGAGGAGCACGGCATGCAGCTCACTGCAGGCATTGTGAGTACAAGTGCCCAAGTGCTTGAGTGCTAATTTAGCTCTCGTGGCTGTAGGTGGTGTGGCTGGTGCCTGGCAGGCGTTGGCTGTGGCACTCTTTGAGCATACCCGGTCCCCAGACAACTTTTGCAGCAGGTCCTGCAAAGCAGGAGTTGTGCAGCTTGTCCCTGTGCCTGCCATCTGAACTTCCACCAGCACCCCAGAGCTGAACTGCCAGCCCAGCCCAAGGGTTAGGTCAGCCTAACCCAGGTCTTTCCTTCCCTGGCTTTGCTTATGCCCTAATTCCTGCCCAGGGGCCTCAGGAATATGGTAGTGTGCTCCTAAACGTGGCAGATCATTGTGCCCTGGGATGCTGTCAGTTGGTCATGCTGCCGTGATGAGCACTGACTTCTTGGGCCTTGGGCAGTGGCAGAAATCCCAGCACCCACCTAGCCTGGCTTCCGAGCTCCGTGCCACTCACCACATCGATCTGTCAGGCTTTGCTGCTCAGTGTTGGCAGGGGCAGCAGATTTCAGTTCAAGCCATAGCAGCCTGAGCTGCCCTAGAGAGGTCTGGGGGGGCTCAGCCACTCTGCTGCAAACCCCTCTGGGTCTGCTGGCCAAGCAGCAGTGGGTATCCTGGCAGTGCCAGATCTTTGGCTGAACTGGAGCAGTCTCCTGCCTCCGCAGGGTTTGGATTAAGGGCTTTTCCCCGCTGCTTTCCTGCTAAGCTTGAACATTTTCTGTGCCCTTAGCCCGTCAGGTTGCCAGTGGTTGGTTGTTCCAGACCTGCAGCTGCAAGTCTTTTGTGTAGAGTCAATCTGAGAAGTGACAGCAGAGATGGAGGATGTGGGAGGCAGCCTGGTGGGTTGGGTGGGAGGGAGGAGACTTGTGTGGAGGGGACAGCCTTGGTAAAGGAGTAGGACAGGGGCTGCTGTGGAGACTGCTCTCTTCCCATAGGGGACAATGCAGTGCGGACGGGAGCGTGAGGTGGAAAGAGGAGAGATAAGGAAAGGTTCACCTGAGGATCTTGAGCTGCTTTGCAAGGAATAGCAACAATATGTAGCCTAGACTTACAGCCCTGCTCACCAGAGTGCCCTGGCCTACCTAGAGCTTTCCACCTTGAAGCCCTCCCTCAGCAGTGACTTCGAATGAGCCCCTGAGACGGAGGTGTCGTGGTCTGCTCTCTGAACTAGGAGGTCTAAGCCCAGCTTTGTCTGGTGATGAGGGAATGATGAACTTAGCCCAGACCCTTGCTTAATCTAAATCTACCGTGTGATACTTATGTGAGCATCATGTGTCTGCTGGCATGGAGGTGATCAGCATGCCCTTCTCCTCAAGCCCATGAGCATGATGGAGAGGGAAAAGTAGGAGAGGCATGAACTGCAGTGGGACACCCTAGACTTCTCACCACCCCTGAGCCTCGTGCCTTGCACGAGGGAGTCTGGGTGAGCCCTTCAAGGAATGCACAAGCCCCAGGACTGTCCTTCCCTTCTTCTCCCCTCCTCTTGCTCCAACAAAGCGCTGTTCTCAAGGTCTCCCGCATGCTCATCTGGGACTGGTCCTGCCAGAGGGGCATGCACAGCCTCTCTGCTGCTTTGGTCTTTGCCTCTGGAGCCAAGGAGTTGCCTCTGTCCCCATCTGAGCGGGAGGAGCAGAAGAGGGGCTGGCGAAGGGGGTGGGAGGAGAAGGCAGATTTCCATGTCTCACAAAGGGCACAAGCGATCAGATTCGTGCAACTGCCCAAGAATAAAGAGGCTCTTACAGTGCTGGCTGCCCTGACCTCTCTCCTCTCTGCTCCAGAGGACAGCGTGTGACCACACAGGGATTTCTTAGCTGTACTTGGGAGGCAGGCAGCGGGCTTTCTATCCCCAGAGCTGTCTGCAGCTTGCCTTGCAGCATATTGGCCTATTTTTTGCTCGTTACCTATCTGTTTACTGGAAATCTTGGTACATGGTGATAATTTCTTCTTTTCTTCTCTTTTAATTTCATGTAATTGTTTTGGGTTTTTTTTTTCAATCTGACACTGAAATAGGGCTGAGAGCAGCAGTGCTTCCAGAGCAGGGACAAAAGTAACCAGGAAACACAGGGCAAGAGAGGAGGGATCGACACCGAAACAATGAAATAGCCAAGCAAGGAAAGACTGAATGCTCAATAGCACAAGCCTTTGCAGAAATGCCTGGCTAGTGCAGCATTTTATAATCAGCTTCTGTGCAGGGCTGGCCTGCAACAGTAGTGTGATGGGGGAGGAATGCTTTGAATTAGCTGGATGCCAGAATTAATTCTGTCAGAATTCAAATGTACATGTATGTACGGATTTATAAATAAACACTTGGAGCAGGATTTTGCTTTGCCACACAGGCTTCGGGGCAGAATCTGCTCTGGCCTGGCTTTTTTGCTTTTAAAAAAATAAAATGCTATGGATCTGGGCTAGGTTCTGGTGACTTTGTCAACTTCTTGCATTTATCAGCAGCCTGTAGGCTGAGGAAATGCTGGTTGGGTTGAAGTAAGGGGGATGGCACTGAGGACTCAGAGCTGCTGAGCTTGCTTGCAGTGATAGCCAATTTTGTGCAATGAACCTCTGTTTGCTGGAAGAGAGGGTGAGGCAGGTGCTGGGGGACTGGAGGGGAGATGTGAAATTTGCAGGACCAGGGATGTCCTGCCCTTCCCTTTCCTCCATGGAAGGACAGAGGCAGCTACCCCTCCTTTTCCTGGGAGAGCTACATCCAGCATACTTGGAATGGGAGGAGGAGATGTCTGGTCCCCAGTATGGAGGGAGGGATGGTTATTCACAGGCATGAGAGACTGGATGCACGCAAAAGTTTTTACATATGTCCCCCAGATGAACTCAGGGAAGAGGTTCTCAGTCCTGGCTCCTTTCTGATAAGGACAGCTTCAGCCTGTTCTCACCAGGGCATCATGGTTGTCCCTCTTCTGTCTTGTGATTCTCTTGTGATGGTAACATGAGCAGAAGTTCCCAGCTCAGCACAGTGCTCTACACTCTGCAGCGGTGCTGTTGCACTCCAAGCACACTCCAAGTCATCCGTTTACTGAGATGATGTACCAGAACTGTTAAAAAAAACCCAAAACATGAATTAATTTAATTTCTCTGTTTCTTCTCTTCCCCCTACTTTTCCTTTTTCAGTTTCTTGCTGTGTGGATGCTTTGATGGGGGGGCTGTCTCTGGAGTGGGCTGGGAAGAGCCGAGCTGTGGATGGCTCCAGATGAGGCAGTTGGCAGGGAGTGATGTTCCGGATGGCTGTGTCTCTCTGAAATATGAGTAAACATTGTCAGAGCAGCCGACTGTGTGATCTGGGGCTTCGGGAGGGCTGATCTGCCTTTTCTTCCCTCCACCCATCTCTCCCTGTTCAGGATCCCCCATTTGCTCGGTATCACCCTGTTCTCCTCTCCCTTCCTGGGTGACCTGGAAGCTTCATCCTAGAGCTGTAGCTTTGGAGAAAGGAAAGGAAAATCCTGCATGTCCTAATGGAGGCAGTGTTTTCCCTTGCCATACGACAGCTTAATCTAAACCCTCATTTGAGCCAGTTATTGTGTGGCTTTAAAACCCCATCCCCTGGAAACTAGTCTGCCACCCCCTTCCCTCCCAGTCAATCGTGGTCGGTGGAGCCGAGCTGCAGGCTCTGGTGCTGGGCCACACGCAGACACAGATCGATCACACTGGGGGGTGGGTTGATATTTCTGTGGCAATGGTTTTTATTGCTGGTTGCGGTTGTTGGGTTGTTGGTAAGTCGGGGGGGTTGGCGTGCACTGTAATGGGCTCGTGCGTGTGGCAGGGGGAGAGAGGGTAATGTGATTGCGTCCTCCTGCTCATTATCCTCTTGCTGCAAGGGGGGGCCGCATCCCTCTCCCCATCTGAATCCGTGTGGAGCTGCCGCCTCTGCGGTGGGAGCAGGTTTTCCCTGCAGGTGAACTCCTCTGCGCTCAGACAAAGGGCTGGGGGTGCCGGTGCCTCCCTTTGTTCTTTTCCTGTCCTGGTGCACCCGCCTCTGACGGCAAAAAGCCCCTTGAAGCGTGCCTCTCAAATGGATGGAGCGGAATAAATGTGCTGCGAGGTCTCTGTCCCCCTCACAGACCCTTTGGGGACAGTGCGGGGGCGGGTGCTGCGCTCCCCCTTCCCTCTGGTATTGTGCTAGCCCCTTGGTGATGGGGGTGGCCAGATCCAGGAGGGAATTACTGCGGCTCTCCTGCCACAGCTGCACTGTTGTGGCTGGGTGGCTGAGGCCTGCGAGCTCTGTTTTGGTCAGAGGTAGTTTGGTTGTAGGGGGTGGGGATGGAGCCTGCCCCCATCAAGGGAATGAGAGCACATCTGGGGGCTGTTTTCCTGCCTCTGGCTGCTGGCATCCTGCACAACAGGGCATCTGGGCAGGGAACTGGAAATAGTGCCTGGTGTGAAGACCACCCCTTTCCAAATGCGCCTCCCAAGCATGTATGTCCAGCAGGTAAAACCAAGGCCTGTCCTCCTGCTAAGGAATTTGTAGCTTTCTACTTAGAACGGGGTAGATAAAGATGATTTTAGTCTCTGCAGCAATCTAAAGTCTGGATGGGCAAGACAGGGTATTACCCTAATTTAGAGGTAAGCAGAGATGGGGAGACCTGCTAGGAGTCAGGAAGCCCATGGCACTGTGGGGAAACAGTCCTGGAGACTGGGGCTTGCTTTGCTGATGGTGGTACCTTGCAGGACATGGACCCTGCTAGCTGCCCCCATCCAGGCACTTCCTTCCCTGGTCCTCCCCAAGGCTGATTCCTGCTACAATCTATGAATGCACATGGTATTAATCTCCATTTACCAAAATGCTTTTCAGCAATATGATAAATGATAACAAGATGAAGAACAAAAATGAAACTTTCCTCTCTCTCTGCATTAAAACTGCCCACTGGAGCCTTCCTCAGGAAATATTCCTCCTTCCCTGGCTTCTTAGGAGAAAGAAACAAGAGGCATCTGAAAAGACAGCCTTTGTATAGACCTTGCATCCAGTTGACAAAGGCATTTGAGGAAAACCTCGTGCTTCCCAAACAGTGGAGGCTGGGAGCGTCTGTCAGTTTGGTGGGGGATGGAGGTATCCAGGGGAAAGGGAGCCCATCAGCCCATCTCTTCTGGGTCTGGTGGAGGCAGCAGGCATTGACGTTTTGAAGGTCAAGCAAAAGTCACGAGCTGGCCCTGTGGCAGCTGCGCTGGCTGGCAGGTAAGGGGAAGCCACCACAAAGCCATGACAGCCGCCTGCTTTTTCTGTGGGTACAGTCTCAGCAGGGAATGAAGAGCTGCTGTTGTTGGTCCTTTCTGCTCTAGTAAATGGCAGTGGGTCACAGCTAGAAATGGCTTCTCTGGTTGTACACTGACTGCTGGCGCTGCTCCCCCAGTCCTGTGCAGTTCTCAGCATATCCATAGCATTTGTGTCTCCACCACATCCTCTTTGAAAGAGGATAATGAAACTAACAGGGGGAAGCAGGGCACACTAGGGGCACCTTGGACTGCCAAGCTTGAGGAAGCAGTGCTGGTCTGCCAGAGACCTGAGGAGCTGGATTTTTGAGTAAGAAAATGAAGTGCCAGGTAGGCAGAGAGTGAAAGACACCTTATGTGAGGACGGAAAGTGAGCGTCAAATATGGCTCACGTGAATCAGCAGGATTGGAGTTGTGCAGAGCAGTTCCCCTGGCTCCCTGGGAGGATGGAGCTGACTGGGGTCTGAGCTGTCGAGCTCTGATGGCCAAGTCAAACCCGGAAGATAAATGATACTTCAGGGGCCTGAGATCAATAATGTCAAAGACTGGTCCGTAATCGGGTGAGATTAAAAACCAATGACAGGCCTTCTCCTAGGAGCACAAGTCAGCACGTTGAAGGAGAGCAGCAGGGTTTGCTCCTTTACAGTTATTCCCTGGTGGTGTCCACATCCAAAATCCACCTTCCCTGGCTGCCCTCTGCAATATTGGTGATTTCCCTTTTCAATCAACATCGACCACATCCTGCAGGTCCCCTACAGCCGAGCCCTCTTCGCTGGTCCCTGTGCAGCTGGCCCAGAGTGCTCCTGTCCTTGAGAGAGTGGCTGAGTTGGAGACAAAAGCAATGTCCTCGTGCTGGCCACCAGCCTCTTTCAGTGCCTGGGAGTGAGCTGGGACTGCAAGAGGTAGAGGAGGAGAGGAGATGCTGAAGTAGGAGGTCATATTGATGCTGTGGGTACTGTGATAGGCCATGTTTTGAAAGATGCTTGGCTTTGGGGAGCGTACTGGGGAGAGGAGTTTGGGAAATGAGGGCTGCTGATTACTCTTGCCTTGGTCCTCAATATGTTATTTTTATCTGTATTTATCAATTAATGGGTATCATGAGTATTTAGCCATCCATGAGCTGGAGACAGGTGGGGTACATGCTCATGCTGATTTTGGGGGTGCTGATGTTAGATCTCGTCATAGAAGTGTTTTTTCTCCTGGTTGGGTGCTAAGCAGGGAGCTGTGTCCCCTGGTTGGCAACAGCCACAGCCTGGCGTGGAGAAAATGGAAGTGATTTATTTGCAGGAGCAAATTAAAATAAACTTGAGTCCCTTCTTTTCAGTACATTCTTAAAGGGGTGCACAGGGTGCAGGGCAGGGCCGTGCTGTGGCTCCTGTGAAGGGCACTAGGAAATACGATGTTGCTTCTCTTTTCTGGGTGCAAGGGCAATTGAAGGGGCCATGCTGTCTCCTGCTGCTGCCCCTTTTGCACACACAAGGAGCTGTAGATGCCGTTTGTCTTTGCCCCGGGCTCCTCTTCCCCTTCCTCCCCACTCCCCCACCCCTTCCCCGCCAGGAAGCCTGGCCTTTGTGTGAAGTGATGCCTCCTGACATCAGCCGGGCGCACAATTTCCTCCGCAGCGGGGAGGGTGAGCGGGCAGGGAGAGGGGTGCCACGTTCCCCAGGATGTGATGCATGGTCTGCTCCTGCTGCAGCACAGGGTGGCAGCACCCCCGGGGTGGCTGCGTGCCCATCTGGGATCCTGTGGGGAGGTGGCTGTCCCCAGCCTCACTGTTAGGGTGATTCGCTGAGCTTTGCCTGCTTGTGCTGCTCTGTCTGTAAACACCACGGCAGTATGTTGCTTTTTGCTGCCTAAGACTCTGATTGCTTCAGTGGCATCTTTATGGGACCCCTCGAGGGATGCATTGTTGGGCTTTATGTAGCTGAAGTGTGACCAGCACTGGATGCAGGGTCTTGCTCTGGGGTTGGCATTGCAGTGCCACGGGGCAAAGGTGGAGAGGCTGAACAGCAAGGCAGGGCCAGGGCTACTCCAGAGCTCTGGGAGCATCCGCAGTCCATGCAGAAACGTTGCTTCTGAAGGGGCAGGTTGCAGGTCAGCGGCGAGGGGATTTGTGGGGTGTAGGCTTTTGGCTTCTCCTTGAAGAGGGGCTAGTGCAACACATGGGAATTGGCCAAGTGCCTGCCAACAGGAAGCCACTGCTGGCACCTTGCCAGGAGTTTGGGGGCCTTGCATCACTTTAATTTGAGATGTGTTTACTGGGGGATGGCATTTTGCTGCTGGCTGGCTGGAAACTACAGGTCCCAGCATGCCCCCTCACGTGTCACCCAGAGGGAGCGTGGTACCACAGGGTTTGTAGTCTCAGTTCTTGCCACTTTGGGGTTTTGCTGTAACTGGAAAGGGCTCTGATTCAGCATTGCTGGGCACATCCAGGCTGCAAGACATGGGACTGGTCTCTGCCTCCTGTTTCCCTATCCTTCTGCCACCCACTTGCTCAATGCAAGACCAGGTTGTCCTTTTTATATCACCAGGCTGGGGAGGGGATCTGGTCCTATTCTTACTCATTTGCAACGTAAATATTTTGGTCCTGAATACGTTGCTGGGAGCTGGGTGTCACGTTGAGGAGCATGATTCATTCATGCTGTTGCTGCTCAGAGCACAATGAGGCAGCCCTGGGACAGGTCCCAAAGATTTCCTATGATCGCGGCTGGTGGGGAATTTGGGACGTCACGTTCGAGTAAGTCAGAGCTCTTTTTGCACAATTCCTGCAAGCCAGGAGTACTGTGCCGTGCCTAGTGCATTTGGGACTTGCCCTCCCCAAAATGTGGTCGTTGTGGGTGGCTTGCATTTCCAGAGGGAGAAATAGTGAAGAGCGGGGCTGAGCTCCGGTTCCTGCCTTGTCCAGCTGCTGGTGTGCAGAAGAGGTTACAGGGTGTAGGGCTTTGTGCCTGGTCCCAACCAGTCTAAGAAGTAAAGGTACAAAGCAATGCGAGAAAAAAACCTGCTTCTCATCAAGGAGACTCAGGCAGTTTCTCCAGTGGGACCAGAGCATCCCTGTGTGTTTTAGAGGGATGTGGGACAGACAAGCTGAGGTGAAATGCTGGGCATATGGGCCAGAGCAGTGGAAGATGCCCCTCTATCCCACGCTTCCACTGGCAATGCTATGCTGCCAGGAGAGACATTTCCTGTCCCACTTTGGTCACTGGTGCAGGATGGGCTGCACCCTCCACCCCAGGACTGGTTCCCTCCATCCCCCCATGTGTCACTTTGTCCTCCCCATGCTGCTGAGAGCCAGGTGTGGGCAGCGCCCAGATTCGTTTTGGCATCCTTCGTTAGACACTGTTTGTTCATGCTGCATTTTTCTTTTTGCTGGCTTGTTTGGACACGCACTGGTACATTCACGGCACTCAGGCAGTAACGTGAGTCTCTTTCCCATTAGGAAAGAGGCCAGGATTTGGGGGGGCTGGGAGGGTGGCTTAAGCAGTAGTTTTTGAGATATTTCCTTCTGCTGCCACACCCTGCGTGAAAGAGCAATATCCGCGGCTTCAGCTGCTATCGCAAGGCTCTGAACGTCTCTCTTTTAATATAGATTGGTATCATTTTGCATTTTAAAGTAAAAACACGCTGCAAGCTGCAGACAGCTGTCGGTTGGCAGCTTTGTTTGAACATCTGGTATTGCTGGGCTGCTGTTCAGCGCGATCTAACTATGGGATTCATAAAGATTATAATCCGGGCTTTCAGATTCTCAACAACCACCCCACCAAAAAAAAAAAAAATTGGTAAGAGAAAAAACCCAACAGGGAGGCAATGGAGGGTCCTTGGTGTTCAGCAGACTGTGGTCATGGTCACTGGGGTGGATGGCCTTGCTGCACCTTTCCTTGGCTGCCCACAGGTGCTGACAGGCTGCTTCCAGCCTGCAAAATGCCAGGCACTGGGGAGCTGTAGAAGTGCGAAGTCTTCTCCCTGCTTCTGTTTTTTCCAGCTTGTGTGCTGAATCTGGTCTCATACTCCTCTGGGTGGTGTCTGGCGCTGGTGAGCTGAAGCAGCAGATTCTGCTGTGGCTTTCAGTAGATGTTTCTAACAGTTGTCTGCAGCAACAGGACTTGGTTTCTTTTTCTTTAAAGTAAATGATGGAGGAGCCAAGGCTCACAGTAAACATCTTGGCATGTCAAAACCTCATTTCCAAGAGAAATTGAGTCCGCTTTTCTTGAAGCAACTGAAAGGTTGAGATAGCCACCTCTGTAAGCCCCATCCATCCTTCTGCGAGTCAGGCACTTTCCTTGGCACCTTTGAGAATTAAGCGACCTCTAAGCCCCTAACGAGTTTTATAAATCTTGTTAGTTGATCTGCATTTTTGCAAAGCTCTTTGAATCCAGCCTATTGGTGCATAAGTCACCTTGACTTTCCTCAAGGCTTTGACTCCCAATTCACTTTCAGGCTCCATTTGTCAGTTGGAGGTGCACAAAAACGTTCCCCTTATCTTTATTAGAGAAAAAAAAAAGCTGCCTGGAGAAATGTAGCTGCAGTTTAGTTGGTGCAGGCCAGTAATAGACGTGCATATAAACCTGTTCTGTCCTTGTTTGTGTTGATTTAACTTACCAGTACAAATTAAAATAGCCTTGAGCGGTTGGAAGTTTAACTAGATCAGTTGGGAGGAAAAAAATAAAATCATGGTGTTTAAATCAAAGGAGGGTTTTCTTTCTAGTGCTGCCTGAGTCTGGAGAGGTGCCTTGTGCAGCTGGACCCCTTGTCTTTGGCTCACCAAATGAGACACTGATGGGGCACATGGCTGCAGGTCATTGCCAGAAGTCTCATGGCCAGGACATGGGTACACGTGGGTATTGCTGCTGCTGCTCTGCCCCTCAGGGGTATCTGAGCTCCCCATAAAACCTGTTTATGCTTCCAGATCCTCACACCAGGCTCCCTCCAGAGCAGAAACTAGAAATCACGGGGGTGGGAAGGCAAAGAGGCTGTTGTTCAGAGCTCAGGGCTTCCCGTGGCAGGACTCAGCCTGGTGAGTGCAGAGTGGAGGTCTTTGGGCAGGGGAGAGGCTGCTCAGCCTGCAGTGGGAGCAAGGGTGGAAGAGGCTGGCTGTGTTTCACCCCTGCAGGGAGGGAGAAGGCTCTGAGATCACACAGGCCAGCTGGATCTTGAATCCAAGATGTTTATTTGGAAGGGGGAGTGAGGGTTTCTCAATTTTGCAGGGCTTGCAGATGGGGGTAGGTTTGCTGCCAAGCAATAGGATGGGTCTTTGCAGGATGGCTCCTTTGTAAGGCAAGCCATTCCCCCAGCCACAGTCTGGGGACAACTGGCTGAGACCATGAGATTTTGTCACATTGGGAAGATCTTGGAATTCAACAGAGCTAGACGAGACTGGGACAGGCAGGACTGGGGGTGCTGCCAAAGCCTGTTGAATTTTTTATGGGGGTTGTGGGAGGAGCAACTGAGAAATGATATGTCAGAGCAATAGGACTTGTGTGAGGACTTTGTGATTCAGCTGAGTTTCAGCACTGAGTGATCTCCCTTTGCTGCCCAGACTGCCACCACTGGAGCTGGCAGAGCGCTTCTGAGAGCCAGCTGGGGGAGATGATCCCACCAAAGACAGACTGCTCTTTTTTTTTCTGGATGAATTTTTTATCTGTGTCTGTGGTTGGGAAGGGGCAGATGTATGAAAACAGACATGAGGGAGAAAAGGATTGTAGGGCCCCCCTAATGTCCATATAAATTGATTGAAGCATTTGACAAACCACAAGCACAGAGTGTGCTGAAGGCAGAAAGGGCAGGACTTATTACATGATCTTTTAGGCTCTGAAAAACTGTGAAATCTGGTGAATCCCACTCAATACAGTTACAGGCCCCAGATTTTATTTTCTGGCATGGTGGGGATGAAACACAAGGCAACGCTGATCATGGGGACCAGTTGTGCTCCAGGTGTTGGTGTCAGTCTGAGCTCCCAAGTGGCTGGAAACAGTTGCTCAAGGCACTTGGGTCTGGGTGTCTGAAACCTTCTGGATGTCACAAACCCCTCCACTTTCCCTGCAGTCTCCCAGTGCTGGTGCTCCTGAGCTGGTTACTCAAAGGATGTTTGCTGCTGGGCAGGGCAGGTTTGTGCCAGGGCCTGCAGCCAGAGCCCTGTGCTGGAGATAGCTTAGCAGCAGGATGAATTTTGGCACCAATTTATAAGCAGCCCTAAACATGTGCATTTTCCCCCTAAAACTGAAAGAGGTGGGGAAAAGAGCTCCTCCCCTGCATCCCTGGTGGCAAAGATCACCTTGTCCTTCACAAACACAGAGCTGAGCCCTGTGACTCCTCCTAGCTCTCCTTACTCCCAGGCAAAGGTGGCCTGTGCTGTCCTCCCACCAAAAGCTGGCTGGGGTGGGCTGTTTGCCTGTGTTTGCACCCAGGCCTGGGTGGGGATCTCTTCTCCCTCCCTTCCCAGCAGACAAAAAAGAAATTTCTTGAGTTCTTTGCTGCCCAGAGGGCCTGGTCGTGCCTGCAGCCCCAGCCCTCAGAGGTGGTCTTTCCATCTTGCTCCTGCACCACCCAAATGCATCTGCTGTCCTGTGGCATTGGGACTCGGTGTGGCACACAGCATTTTCCCTGATGAGATGCTGTCTCCCCTGGCAGGTACAGGGCACAAAGTGGCTCTACTGGCCAGGTCACTAGTGAGGCTCCCCAGGGCTCAGTTTTGAGACCAGTCTTGTTTAATACTAGGGAAGCTCTATAGAGAGATCTGGACAGACTGAATCAATGGGCCAAGGTCATTTGGATGAGGTTCAACAAAGTGGAGTGCTGGATCCTGCACTTGGATCACAACAACCCCACACAGTGCTACAGGCTGGGAGGCAGAGTGACTGGAAAGCTGCCCAGCAGAAAGGACCTGGGGATGATGAGCTAGCAGTTGCCCAGGTGGCCAAGAAGCCAGTGGCATCCTGGCTTGTATAGCAGTACTGTGGCCAGCAGGACCAGGACTGTGATCATTTCCCTGTACTCAGCACAGTACCCCATGTTCAGTTTTGGACCCCTTACTACCAGAACAATATTGAGGTGCTGGAGCACAGAAGGGCAGCAGAGCTGGTGAAGGGTCTGGAGCACAAGTCCTGTGAGGAGTGGCTGAGGGAGCTGGGGGTGTTTAGCCTGGAGAAAAGGAGGCTCAGGGGAGACCTTATCACTCTACACAACTGCCTGAAAGGAGGGTGTAGTGACGTAGGGATGGGCCTCTTCTCCCATACAACAAGCGACAAGATGAGAACAAGCCTCAAGCTGTGCTATGGAGGGCATTCATGTTGGGCAACCGGAAGAATTTCTTCACTGAAAGGAAGGTGAAGCATTAGAATGGGCTGCCCAGGGAGGTTGTGGAGTCACTATCTCTGAAGGTGTTCAAGAAATGACTGGACCTGGCCATTAGTGCTAATGGTTTAGTTGACAAGTGGTGTTCAGTCAAAGGTTGAAGTCAAAGATCTTGGAAGTGTTTTCCAATCTTAATGATTTTATGATTCTGTGATTCTATCACCAAGGCTCATCTTTGTCCTGTGGAGCCAGCAGCATCAGTCATGACTCGCCTGGCTGCATGCTCGGCATGCAAACTAGCTTTTTGTCCTGGTATTCATCTTCCTGGTGCATTTCCAGCTCCTTTTTTCCTCTTCTGCACATGTTATGAGTGAGTCTTGAGCCCCAGGTCTGGCACAGGCAGTTTGCCCTGCTTTCACTGCCTCTAGTTGTTCTTTGCATGGAGGGAGCCTCTGTTTTGAGGGTTACATCTCCCGTACTGGACACCCAGTATGAGGAAAGTTCCTTCCTCTAGGACTTGCAGGGCTGCTGCTACAGAGGTGATGTGTCTCCAGGCACTGGCCTTATCTCTCTGCTCCTTAATCTTCCTTATCCTCCTTTTCCTCTCGAAGCAAATCTTCATCCCTACTCCAAGGACACTGACAGCAGTGGCAGCTGGGCCATGGCTTGAAGTTGGGGTCCAAAAACTGTAGTAGAGCCCCAGCCTTGTTCCTCCATTTGTGTGAGAGGCACAGCATGAAGTAACTCCTGTGGCTGCAATGAGCAGGGGGATGCACAGAGGCCCAGGAAGGTGAATTAGCATTCTCAAGATCCTCCTGAAGGTTGCTTTCTGACAGACAATAAGTCCCCATTTCCTGGCCTCCTGCTGCTGGCCCCATGCAACACAATGCCTTGTATTTTCTTCTTATTAACGAGTTCTTCCTTTCTGCTAGGTGTAAACATGGGAAAGAGCTGTCCCAGGCTGCTTGCACCAGCACAGCCCTTTGGTGGCCCAGGAGCTGCTCTGGTACAGGGATGTGCAGAGAAATATGGTCTGGCATGCCAGCTGTCCTGGCATGCTCCAGGAGCCAGGCCCGACCTGATTCTGCTAAACAGTCATGGCTCCATGGCAGCATCCAGCTGCTGTGTGCTAGTTGTGCTGGAGGGATGCCCTGTGCTGGGGTGGGCACAGGAGCTGGGACATGGGGCTGTGCCTGTGGGGTAGCACTGGAGATGGAACAGGGGTCTAAACCTGATGGCTTCTTCTCCTGGGAAGGCTCAGAGACCAGGCAGCATCTCACAGGGTGATGTGGACAAGCAGGAGGCATCCTCGCCCACTGCAGCATGAGAATAGGGTAGAGAGCTGCTCTTGCAAGAGGCACCTGTACATCCTCTTCCCCCAAGCTGGAGCTGATTATTTGGCCTTCAGCCCTTTTCTACAAAGCACCAGCTCTCTGGGTGCTCAGGGGTCTCTCAGTGCTGGAAAGGGGGTCTCTTTGGTGCCTGTTCACTGCATGGCTGCTACTTCCATCCCTTCCTAGCAAGGACAGCTATTAATATCTCAGGCAGTTCCCCTCCCCTCTTCCTTCCCCTGTTGAGGATAAACCAGCCTGATCTCTGCACAGGGAGCACTGTGAGAAAAGCCAAAGCCTGGAGCACTGTGTGTGCTCCGGGCTGGCCAGGGAGGCAGGACCTCGTGCTCCGGCTGGAGACCTTCCCTTCTGCCTGGTGCTTACTGTAAATGTGTGCAAGATGAAACCCCAAGCACAAAGCATTTCCTTCCTGCCTCTTGAAGTGGATCAACCTCCTGCGAGTGTTGTGAGGGCTGTGGGGAGTTTGAAAGAGCTGTTTTTGCCTGGGTCTGGTCAGCAGGAGGCCAACAGCAGGGTGGGAGGGATGCTCCAGGGGTTTGGGCTGTGGCAGTGCATGGTGTGTAATCTCATGATTTGAGATCTTGTTTTTGAGGGCAGTAGGATGCTGTGCCCCAGAGGTGCACAGTGTCAGGGTTCTGATATGTTAGCAGGTGGGGTGACACTTTCAGGAGGGATGAAAATAGCTCATCACATGGGTTTTTCTCGGAAAATAGTCCAGCTGACAGTGGAGCGGGGCTGGGGAGAGGGAAGCCTGTGTGTGGGAGGCCTGGAGAGGCAAAGGTTGCACTCGCCTCCTTGGTCCAGGGCTTTTGGTGCATTAAAATTCAGTCACTGTGACTTCAGGCCCGTCTCCAGCAACGTGCTGGGACGTGTGTCTCAATGGGGGCTCTTGATCCCGGTCCCTGGGCTGAGCTGCAGGTGTCTGGAGCCATTCCCGCTACAGGCATCTGCCCTTTGCAGCTTCCTCGCTCCGGTTCCACCTTCCTCCTCCTCCTCACCCTTCCTGCCCCTCATGCTCCAAGCTGCTCCCTCCGTTCTTGCTTTCCGGTGACTGCAAACAATGTCCTTATTCACTCCATGGCTGGGATTTGGCGGCGAGGGAAGGCCTGGGTGCAGAGGAGGAGGAAGGAGAGAGGCAGAGAAGTGAGTGTGCCTGTCCTGGGCCAGCTGTCCAGCTGTGCTTAAAGGTGCTCTGTGGGGCAGGCTGGCTCTCTGCTCCCCCAGTTTCCTACGGGAATGCGGGCTGTGCGCTCCTGTGGTTTGTCCACCTGCCCTGCTGTAGTACCCTCCAAACCCACAGACAGTTTCAGCAGAGTTTATTGGGAATTAGCATCCTGCAAGCATCCCACAGGTCAGGGTGTGGGCACTCGGTTGCTCTTGCAAGGTGAATGGCCCTGAAGGATGCACAGTGCCTATTAGACATCAAGAGAAGCTGCATGGGCTCCATTTGCCCTGTGAACACAGTAAGGCTTTTCACTGCTCCAGCTCTTGTTTAAAACCACAGCAGCTCAGCAGGTCATGGGGCACAGCTCTGCCTCTGGTGAAGCTGCCAGGCTCCTTCCTGATCCTGCTGGGAACTGGGCAGGGGCTGGTGAGCACTCGAGCCCCCAGGGAAGGGGTGCCAGTGGCTCTCCCCTGCCAGCTCTCCCTGGGAGGCACACAAGGGCCCTGACCAGCCTCAGAGAACACAAAACCTGGGGCATGCTGTGGGATTTTGCTGCCCTAATGCTGGCCCCAGGGCAATGGGCTTCTGGGGGCTGCAAAGAGGGGATGAGGCAGGGCAGGGCCATAATCCACTGTGATTGTGGGCTCAGCAGTGACCACAGGCTTAGCTCTGCCCTTTGGGAGAGGACAGTGTTGAGACCAGCCCAAGGCAAGTCAGGGGAAATATCTTGCCACAGATTTCTCCCTGCCTGGGAGGTCTTGAGTGGGTGTGAGCTCCTTCCTACACCCCAGTGCCCCATTTACAGTGCAGGTTTTCTCAGCTGGGCGAGCTGGACCCTTGTGTGTAACACATCTGAGGCTTGTGGTGCTGCAGCCATGCAGTGGCTCTTGGATGAGAATCACAGATGCCCTGTATCATCAGAGCTGCTAAACTCTTCATTACGATCTTCCTGTCTTGTGGCCACAGGCATTTAATGTTGCAGAAGTTCCTTGGAACTGCCTTGTCCCCCAGCAGACATATCCCCATGCCCTGCCTGGCAGGGTGGATGTGTCCCACGCTGGGGCAGCCACTGGGAGCTGGGGTCAGTGCTTAGTCTGCACCTTACTGCCCCTCTGACCAGGGCATGCAGCAAGGTGCAGGCAGGGTGAGGCAGGCAGGGTGTGGTTTCCCTGGTGGTGGTTTCCTCCCAGCATGTGCTGTGGATAGCAGTGGTCAGCAAGCCTTCCCCCAGCACAGTCCCACGGGGACCAGCTGCATGCATCCTCCCTGCAACGAGACTTTGCAGTGCTTGCTTTGCTTCCTGCAGAGATGTCCCTCCAAGCAGTGTTTCAGTCCCAATGACCTTGGTACCCCAAACCCCTCTGACTTGCCACAATGGCTGCTCAGAAATCACCTTCCTCTCCCTGCACAGGAGGAGTGTACCCTCACTCCTGAAGGGATGATAATGTCCCCTCCTTTGTCCTTCCACCTTTGGTGGTGCAGCTCCCTTGCAGAGCTGATGCCCACAGTGTGTTTGCAAGCTCCCTGTATGGGCTCAGCCCTTTTGTACCCACACTTCATTTTTCTCCACGAGCAGGGGGGAGATTATGTTCATCTCCTGCAGAATAAGCTGGTGTCCTTGAACTAGCCCAGTCTCACTGGGGCCTGCAGGGTCATGGTGGACCAGCCACTTACCCCAGCCACCGATTAATTTATTAATTAATGAGATGAATTCGCTCTCAGCTGGTGTTGGAATAAAAAGCATTTTTAGTATGCGTTTCGCAAACCGGCGACGTGTCTCGGAAAAGACAAACTGGGATCAGAGTTGCACACAGCCTGGGAAGGGTGCCTGTACAGAGGGAGCCTCGGTTCTCCCAGCATCAAGGTCATGCATGAAATATGAGAAATTACCCCGAGAAATTCTGATCCTGGAGGAGGAGGAGTTCATGACTTCAGAAATGCCAGATTTGGGAGGGGATGGAAGGGGAAGGGATATATTTTCCTTTTCAAAATACCTAAGGAATTTAGTCTGTGCTGCATAGACAATGAGGTTTTGCCCCTCGGTGCCAGAAGGGGTAGTTCATACCCTTGTGTCTTGTTAAGGTTTTGTTGCCGTGGGTGAAAAGCCCTCCCATTCCACTGCAATCCCAGGCACGTACAGTTTTTAAATCGCCCTAAAAAAAGAGTGGCTCAAATATGAGGTTTAAAGAAAGTGCTGCATGTCCTCTATTCTGTCTGATTTCTATGGCTTTAGGTTGGATTTTGGTCACTTTTTCCAGCTGTGAGGTGACATTAAATTAACTTATATATGCAAAAAGTTATTTTTACAGATGTTTTTACGTATATTTGTGATTTCCCATAATTGCATGATTCCTGGAGTGGAGCAGTCTGAGGTTTGTTACAAAACACAAAGGTTGGCAGCTCTGCCACGGCAGCTGCAGGGCGATGGTACGTGCATGTCCGGGGCTGTTCGGTGCCTCCCTCGGGGGTCCCTCACACCAGTGGGGTTGGCAGGGTGGCCTCTGCCTGCCTGGCATCTGCCCTGATAGGAAACCCTGCTTTCCCCTGCTAGAGCATCCTGGCAGCATCAGGGGCAAGGGCAGTGGCTGCCTCGGGTGTGTCAGATACCTGATGGGTACAACCCAGTGGAATGGGGATTTGGCCTCTGTGCCCAGCAAGGGATCCCATCCTGTTTTTTACCCACTCTTGTCCCAGCTGGCAGACAGGGAAGTCAGGCTGAGGATGGGGCTGCTCCTGGGGGCTGGCTAGACGTGGCCATCCTCCTGGTGGGCTGGTGTGGGATGGGTCTGGCTGTCTGTGGTGGAGATTGTGGGTGTGTGGCAGGGAGGGAGGTGTAGGGAAGGGCTCATGCAAAGCTCGCTGTGTCCTTTGGCTGCCCATCATGGGGCGTGAGCAGCTCAGCCTGCACTGCACAACCTGCCCAACTCCCACATTCAGCTGGCCTCCTGCAGCCAGGGATATTGGAAGGAATCTCTTTCCTTAGAGTTCAGGAGCAGGCTTGTTGCCTGCCACTTCTCAATCCACCTGCATGGAGCTGTTGTCTGTTTAGTGCAATACAACTGTTGTCCACCTGCTCCGTATTTCTGCCTGGTGCTGGACCCAAAACTCTGTCTGAGCCCCTAGAGAAACCCCCAGCAGCTCCACACTCAGGCCTGGCCACTGGCACAGGACCTAGGACACAGTTCCTGCCTGCACCCTCGGTTCTCCAAGGTTCAGGCAAGTAGTGTTGCACTCACTCTCCAGAGCTCAGTGCCTACTGTGTTAAACCTGGGAGTGGACTGCAGCCTCCTGATGCTGCAGCAGCACAAAACCCAATCATTTTACAATGAAAGAAGGAGATTTTTAATGCATGCCTCAAATCTTTCTCCGTGTGGATGCTTCCGGTGATGCCCATGGATGCTGCAGGCCCGTGTTTCTGTATACACGTGCAGGAAATGTCCCCCGGTGGGCTGGGGGCCTGCGTTGCTGTGGCTGCCCCTCAGCCCTGTTTCAGTGGATGTGCTGTCTGTGTGTCTGTCTGCATGTGCCTGGGTGGGTGCACACGCATGCATCCTGGGCATGCATGTGGAGTGTGCTGTGAGTGGGAAGCTGGGTTTTTTTAGCTCCTCGTTATTATTAGTGGTAGGAACCCAGTCACAGTAAGGCTGGAGGTGCCTGAGACCTTAAGAAAAACAACAGGAGGGAGGAGGCTTCGCATTCCTGCTCCTGAATCGAGTCGGAGGTGACAGCCTTTCCCTGCAATGCAATTAATCCCGGCAGCGCCTCTGCCACCCTCCCCCTCCCGCCTCGTCCAGGAATTAATTACTTGATTATAAATTCCCGAGTGGCGGTTTATAATAGCAATAATCCCCTCGAAATTCATTCTTGCTGCCGGTTTCTTTCCATCTCGCCCCCGTCGTTGAGTCTCGAGCACCGCATCTCCGTGCTGGGTGAAGCCCTTCTCCTCGCCCCGCCAGCGTCCTGGCTTTTCCCCCCAGTAAACAAGAAGGGAGAATATTTGGAGTTGATTTTGATGGTGTTTTGGGAAGCCCTGCTCCTGCTCACAGGGATGGAGCCCTTCTCTCATGGGCAGTGGATTTCTCCAGGCGTGTGGGAGCGACGCGCTCGCGCTGATAGCTGGGGATAAGGTTTTGTCCCAGTTATTTGGTGGATGGCGCAGGCCCAGCCCCAAGGAGTGGGGCTGGGGGCTGGCAGTGTGGCGGGGGAGGCTCCGTTCCACCTCACTCTGTCCCTCCAGATTACGCTGACACTGGCTCTGGGGCTTGTCAAGGAGGCAGGGAAGGGAGAAAGGATTTGGCGTGGCGTACGGGAGCGCGAGGGAGGTGGTGATGTCTCACAGGAGCCTGCTGGCAATGGGTAATGGGCCTCAAAATGGGGGATGAGCCTCTCTGGGTGCCCCCCGACAGCCCCCAGGGCTTGGCCCTGACCCAGCCCCACTGACCAGGCTGCAGAAAGTTTCCTGAGGTGCTGCCCCCATCCCGGGGACCCAGCCCAGCCAATAACACAGCCCGGCACACGCAGCCCCTCTGCCATTTCTGCCACTGAGATAACCAAGTTTCCAGCTCCACAAGCCACACGGGGGCTTTCAGCCTGGCAGTGGCGTCCTGCTGGGAAAAAGCACCATCCCTCCTGAACCATGTGGGCAGAGGCAGTGTGGGCAGCACTGATGTTCGCTGGCACATGCGGCCGCTGGGCTCTGACGATGCTGCTTTCCCTCATCTCTGCAGAAGATGCTGATGAAGCAGCAGGACCGCCTGGAGGAGCGGGAGCAGGACATCGAGGAGCAGCTCTACAAGCTGGAATCAGACAAGAGGCTGGTCGAGGTAACCAGTGCTTCACCCTGCCACGGCCAGTCCCGGGGACTGTCACCCTATGGCACTATGGGGACAAGCTCGTGGGACACAGGGGACAGATGGGCAGGGAGGAAGGCAGGCATGCAGGGGAGGAGTAGCTGGACAGACTTCCAACCTCCATTTCAGTGTCATCAGTCATCACTTTGGGAGAACAAAAAAAGTGTTTGGAGCTGCTCTGCAGCCTCTTGGGCCCTGGGTTGAGTTGGGAGGTGAGGAACAAGGTTGTCCTTAAATATCAGATGGCACATCATGTCCTCAGCTCAGTACAGCCTTTCTCAGGAAGGGAGTGCTTGTGGTCCTTAAAACCCCTTGGCCTCCCAGAGCATGCAGGGAAAGGCTCTGGAACATGAAGTTTCTCCAGCCTGGGGTGGGGCTGAGGATGAGCCCCAGTAAGTCCAGGAATCTGCTGAACCAATCAAACCTTCCGAGTGTCCCTGTTGGGTCTCTGGCACATAGAAATCCTCCCATGTGGGAGATGACAGCAGGGTTTGAGCTGTCTGGTTGTTGCAGGAGAGCAGAGCTGGGGTGCAGCTTTCTGGTTGCATTCTGTACTGCTGAGAAAGGACCCACGTGTCCTGGGACAGCCAGGAAGAGATCAAAGGCACAGAGGACCTGACCCTGCTCCTCTCCCCAGGAAAAGGTGAACCAGCTGAAGGATGAGGTGCGCCTGCAGTACGAGAAGATGCACCAGATCTTGGATGAGGACTTGAGGAAGACCATGGAGATCCTGGACAAGGCCCAGGCCAAGTTCTGCAACGAGAACGCGGCCCAGGTTCTGCACCTCAATGAGCGCATGCAGGAGGCCAAGAAGCTGCTCAGCTCTGTCCAGGTCATGTTCGACAAAACTGAGGACATCAACTTCATGAAGGTAAGACAAGCTGCCCATGCCAGGGTGGCACAGGGGCTGTGGAGAGGTTTGGTTGTGTGGGAAGAATTGGGTATGTGTGGGGTGTGGTGGGGAGCAGGATGGTGACATTAGCAGGGCTGGCTGATGTCTCCAGAGTGATGAGCAGTGGAAGAAGTCAAGAAGTGAGGCAGGCTCAGTGCTGGCCTCAAAGGAGGAGGTGGCACAGCTGGAGATGGGGCTTGAGCAGCCCATGCAGGGGAGAGGGGGCTCAGTGCCCATGGTAAGACTGTCCCCTCCTGGGGGGCCATGGAAGCTGACACTGAAAGGGGGCATGGCCACCATGGCAGGGATTGGCCTTACTGACCAGAGCTTCTCCTTCCACTTCTAGAACACCAAGTCTGTGAAAATCTTGATGGACAGGTAAGCGCAGCGGGACAGCCGTGTTTGGGGAAAAGGGTGTGTTTGTGTCCACAGGGGTGGCAGCAGCACAATATCCAGAGGAAAACCAGGGCCAGGGATGCTACAGGGTTTGGGAGAGGCATGTGCCATGCTCAGCTTTCCTCTCTCTCTGGGAGGATGATAAAAATCCCCTCATGTAGCCACTGAATCAGGTCCTCCGTGTGGGCTAGGGGAATCTCAGTGTTGTGCTTGTGGAAGAGCAGAGGATGGGACCAGCCGGGTTGGGGTGCAGGGCTCCATCCAGCTCCACTGGCAGAGGCAGGGCAGGGAGTTAAAGGCAGCACTAGCAGAGATGATCTGGGAAGGCCGTGCAGTGGGGACATGGACTGCAGGAGGTGTGTCCTGGCAGGGGACATTCAAGGAAATGGGAAGGTCCTGCCTGCCAGAGACAGCCAGCTTGCTTCTGTCCTCTCCCCTGGGGAGGGGGTTTGGCTCCAGGAGGGTGTGGAGGGAGGAGCTGTGCCCCTCCTGAGTCTACCTTGTAACTCACACCTCTCTGCCTGCCATCCCCAACAGGACTCAGAACTGTACAGGTGGCAGCCTGCCCCCACCCAAAATTGGCCACCTCAACTCCAAGCTCTTCCTGAACGAGATCGCCAAGAAGGAGAAGCAGCTGAGGAAGTTGCTGGAAGGTGGGTGAAACCTGAGGGGTGCAGGGGCATGGGACCTCACTACCTCCTGTATCCGTAGCTGGCTGCCTGCAGATCCCAGTACAAAATGGTGGGGAGAGCTCTTTGGGGCAGGGACCCCTTGGAGCCCCTCTACAGTCAGCAGGGAGAGTCACAAACCCAGTTTCTGACTCTTTCCAGGGCATTTTCCTTGTCTTGTGAATTGGCTGTGTTCTGGGGTTACACAAAACCCTGAAATACAGAGCTTTTGGGGGTTTGGCCATTGCCAGGGAAAGTCAGTGGAAAAATGGGGGTCAGCATGTGGGCAGGGATAGCCGAGGGCTGGCATGGCCCCACAGCCCCCAGCCAATGCCTGGGTGCAAACCACGTCCTGTGGAGGCTTCCCAGTCCTCTCCTTGGGGATCTGGTGTTTATCCCCCAGGCTGTCCCACTCTGCTCCTGTTAAGGGACAGTGTTCACGAGCTGTTTGCAGAGCAGTGCCCGGGGCTGCTCCGAGCCCGCTGCCAAGGGCCCAGAACTGAATCTGCAAGTCCACCTGCACAGGGCTGTGTGCATGGCTTGCCACTGGTGGGGCGGGCTGGGGACCCTCTGCACACGTGGGGCTGGAATGTGGGTCCTGGGGCTCCACCGCAGCTTCGGATCAGCAGCCGGAGCACCCCGGAGCTGTGCTTAATACAATGCCCCTGTCCTGTTCCCCTGCGCAGGTCCTCTGAGCACCCCCGTCCCCTTCCTGCAGAGCATCCCCATGTACCCCTGCACCGTCAGCAACTCCGGCGCGGAGAAGCGCAAGCACTCCACCGCCTTTCCCGAGGGCAGCTTCCTCGAGCCATCGTCCGGGACTGTGGCGAGCCAGTACATGAGCCAGGGCGCTTCGGCTGGCGAGGGGCAGTCCGCACAAGCCATGGTGCCTTGTAGCTCCACGCAGCACATAGTTGGACTTCCTAGCGGCCCGCAGCCGGTGCACTCGGGCTCCGTCTTCAACCCATCTCACTACCCCAACACCACGTCATCTCAGCAGTCCGTGCTCTCCCAGTACGGCGGCCGCAAAATCCTCGTCTGCTCCGTGGATAACTGTTACTGTTCCTCGGTGTCCAACCACAGCGGGCACCAGCCCTACCCGCGCTCGGGGCACTTCCCCTGGACAGTCTCGTCGCAGGAGTACTCCCACCCGCTGCCGCCCGCCCCTGCCGTGCCCCAGTCGCTCCCGGGACTTGCCGTGAGGGAATGGATTGACGCATCCCAGCAGCACGGGCGGCAGGATTTCTATAGGGTCTACGGCCAGCCGTCGGCCAAACACTACGTCACCAGTTAACCGTCACACTCTGCGGAGTCCCGCTCGATGACGTGTTCAGAGAGAAAAGTCTGCTTTGGTTTGGCTTTTCTTTTCCCCCTCCCCCCATTTTAAATCAAACCCAATGTTTTCCCTGCCTCACGCCCCTCCAGGATTTTGGGGAGGGTTGTTCTATCATATCTCCTTTTTTTTTTTTTTTTTTTTAATCCTTTGAAAATGAAATATTTTTTTTCATTTTATTGCCTTTTTTTAATTTAATTTTGGAAGTCCTTCCTGCCCCTCGCTGGGTAAACACGAGGGAGAAATTACCGAGAAGAAATTGATGGGGATTTCAGTCGGACATCTGGGTCTGTGCGTTCTGCTCTTCCTCGCTCCTCTCTGCCTTTGGAAAACTTCAGAAGGGACAATGGCACCTTCTCTATTTCTCCGAGTTCATTTTTTTTCTGGTTTGGTTCAGTTTTTCCCCTTTCCCCACCCCTTTCTTTCCCTTTTTAAAAAGAAAAAAAAAAGAAAAAATCTATCATTGATTCAGTATGAAATGACACTTGTAGATTTTGGGTTTGTTACTTTTTTTTTAAAGGCTGATTTTTTTTTTTGTGTTACAAGGCCACTTCTCATGCATATTGGCATTTTTTTTCCTTCTTTCAGAGATTTGTAAATACACAATGGCAGGAAATTTAATGCACAAAAAAAAAAAAGGGAAAAGAAACTTTACAAAAAACCACAAATAAATAAATAAAAAAAAATCTGTTCTAGTTTTCAGGAGGGGAAGTGTGACTGAAACACCCTCCCCTCCTGCATATCGCTGATGCAACTTCCTGTAACAAGCACTTTGTATAAAAAAAAGTGGACTTCCTGCTATAAGGCACAGGTATTTATTCTGTAACCGATTTTAGACACACACACACACACACACACACACACGCAAAATATTCAAATAAATGTGATCACTTAGTGCAAATGCCTCGCTCTGCTGCAGCTCTTCCCCTGGCTCCAACCTGCGCTGGGCAGGAAACGCTCCCGGTTCCGCAGGGCCCGGGCTTTCCAGAGGGGCTGTTCGGGAGGGAGCAGCTCGGCCATGGGGTGGCACAGGGTCCCAGATGCGGGCAGGGTCCCCAGCAGCGCCCATCCCGCGTCCAGCCCCGTGGGAAGGTGTGCTGGAGATGTGGCTCTGCACCAGCTCCCTCCCAGGCGGCGAGGATGTGAGTCAGGCACGGAGCCGGCCAGGCCGCATCCTGCTGTGGGCTCAGAACAATCCCCATTGTGGGATGGGGACTGGGCTGGGGACAGCAGCTTTCCTGGCCCCGCCAGCATCACCGCTGCAGCCATGCTGCTGCCTGGCACCCAGCCCGTAAGCCTTCATCCCCACCTAAAGCCCTGCTGAACCCCTGGGGCTTTGTGGGTGCTGGCAGCACCCCGGGCTGGTTTGGGGACCCTCTGTGCTCAGCCAAGGCTGGGAAGGGCGAGGAGGGACCCTTTGTGCAGGACATGGGGCCGTGGCTGGCATGGCTGGGGCTGTGCAGGGGCGATCTTCGTCTGGGGAAAACGAGGCTGACTTCATAAAACAGCAGTGTCCTAGAGGCAGGAGGGGTTTTCCACTGCTCTCTTCAGGTTCAGCTTGCTTTATTTTTTCCTTGGTTGCAAAACACCCCTGGTGTAGTTCCAGTTTGAATTCCCCCTGTGCTACTTCAGTGGGAACTGGGAAGGGGAGGAAGTCTCAGTGAGCTGAAACAGGGGAACAGTGGGTTTGAGGGAGGGGGACCCTCTCACTAACTCCTCCCATTCCATTCCAACAGAGGTGGCAGCACAACCCTGGACAAGTTCCCAGGCAGAGTTGGGCTGGGGAGCCAGTACCTCCTGCCCCTGTGTGTTCTTGTACATGCCTGGCATCTCAGCCATGCTGTCCCGCTGGGTCCTTCTCAACCCTGTCCTGCTCGGGCTCTTCAGGAAACCCCCATTGGGATATTTGGGGGTTTGCTTCTCAGTCAAAAGCAAAGCACTCCAGTGGTGGCAGGAGGGAGCAGGATGCTGTCAACCGCCACAGGGATCCCATGATGTGTCCCCTCCATATTCACAGGGCTGGCTGCTGGGGGGTAAAGAAGAGCCCTGGGGTGATGAGGATACAGGCAGGATGAGTGATGTCCCTCCCTGTGGAAGAGGGTCCCCAATGCACAGCCAGGGCCATCCCCCACCCCAGGGTACTCCCCAGCCATGGCCCCTGTGCTTGGTGCCTCTGGGTTTGACTGCCCAGCTGTCCTCCTCATCATCATCCTCTTCCTCCTTGGCACAGCTGCCTCCTCCTGTGATAGCAGCAGCTGCCAGCCCAGGCATTATAGCACCTGTCACCTCCTAATGGGGGGACACAGGCTGGAGGGATCAGCCCCAGAAGAGTGGGTGCCCATGCAGAGCAAGGGGCCACAGCAGGGGCCCCTTTCCCCCCATCCATGAAGAGTCCCCTGGTGTCCTGGGTGCCTCAGCTTCCAGGACCACCAGTGCCATCAAGCCTCACGTGCTGCTGGTGGTGAGGAGGAAAGCAATGGCCCCGTGGGATCACCCCGTGGAGCAGGAGGAGGAATGTGTGCCCGTGGCTGTTGGGATATTGGTGTCCTGGGAGGGGGAGTACTGAGGCTCGGGTGCACAGCGGGGTTTTATTGATGGATGGCTCTGTCCGGGGGGTGGGGAGAGCAGGGGGAGCAGAGGCACATCCATAAACAGCTCGAGTTGTGAATGGAAAGAGACGGATTAGGAGCCAGGTGAAAACATGTCACACGGCGGAAAGAAAAATGAGCAGCTGGGCGAGACCGAATTGGTGTCTGATGAAGGACATGGGGGCCTGGTGGAAAAAGGATCCCGGAGCTGGCGGTGCTGCACGGGGGAGGCTGATGGGGAACAGCTGGAGCTGGACACGCACATCTGGTGGAGCAGGGTGGGGGGAGAGGCAGTGGCTGCTGTAAGCACCGTGCCACCGGCCACCGCGCTCGGCCGCGGGCCAGCCCTCGCATCGGCACGGCAAGAGGGGCTGGTGCTTCACTGGCAGGGTGATCCTGGGAAGGGGCCACAGCCCCGTGGCCCAGTCCTCAGCAGGGATGTACCCGGTAGGGTTTAGGCTCTCCTGTGCCAAGGGGTCCCCAGGTGGAGGAGCCACTGCCTCTTCCTCCATTTGCATACATGTAAATAAGCAATCAACATAATGAGGGCGAATGCAAACCAGGCTTTCGGTTTGCAACCAAGTCCTGTTTTTAACCTGGGAGAAGGGTTTCAGCAGGAAGCTGCCCTGGTACCCGTCAGCACGTCCGGCAATGTGGGTGCTCACCCTTCACCCCAAAGCACCGCTGACCCCCGACCACCACTGGGTCAATGCCTGTTGTGCTCTGCTCCCGTTACCAAAGCAAACAGAAATCCCACATCTTTGTGGAAAGATGGACCACACAACATCACACCCTGCCTCGCAGGAGCCTTTTTGGGCAGCTCTCCCACCCACTGAGCCCCAGGTCCTGCTTCCAGCCAGGGTGTGCACCCCAGGAAAGCCCTCACTGCCTTGGGAGAGAAAGCCCCATGCTTAAACATGAGGGTATATTTAGACAGTGTCAATTTAAGTTTGTACATCAACCTTATAAATATGAAAGCCCATCTCCATGAGATGTTTAAGATACCTCATCACCCCTTGGAAAATATGCAGGAATATTAATTAGCCAGATTTGGGTATTATCTCATAATGAATAAATGAAGAGACTCACTGCCTAAGATGAACCACTGGTGTTTTGTTGGGTTTTGTTACTTTCTTCTAAGAAAAGTGTGTTTCTAAGGTAATTCATTCATTTTAACCCAGGCTGGCACAGGGGCTCAGAAGATGCAGCCATGCCAGGATCAAACAAGGTGGGACACAGCAAACTACATCTTACCTGAAGGGATCCTAAAAGCTGCTGTTTTACACCCCTTGATTTGGCCCCTGCTGGCTGCACTGCCTCTGGAGACAGAGGGACAGGGATAGAGTTGGAATCCTGTCCCAGCTGCAGCTCTGGCCCCAAGATGGAGGTGGAAAATACAGCCCCACTTCTCAAAAAATTGATTTTTTGCTTCTTCCCTTCCTGCCCTCAATCCTTGCCTCCTGCCCTCCTGCTCCGTTCCCCTGGCTGCTTCGCTCCCTCCAGCTGGGCCAGGATGGGAACTTCCCAGTTGCTGTAGAAACCCAGATGAAGGACACACTTCAAACAAAAATGCCAAACAAGAAATGGCTTTGTGTGCGCCCGGATGGCCGCTTTTCCTTGCCAGGATGTGGTGGCTTTGAGGCCCTTCTTTGGGGCACCCTGTGTGGACAGGGAGGGCTGTAGGGACACAGGAGGCTCCCTCACAGCCCTGAAAGTTTGTGTTAAGCAGTGAGCAAAGGCTGGGGGTTACTGGGGACTGCACTTCAAAGGTGTCCATCACCCCATGGGATGCTGCACTGCAGCCACTGGGGTTTTGACATTCCTGCCAGCTCTGGCACCATCTCCCCCTCTGGTCTTACAGCTAAGACACCCCTGGCACCCCAAGGGGCATCACCACCACGATTTGCAAGATTTTGGGGTGATGGAGCAGTTTCCAGCTGGTGAGGAGAGGCTCAGGGTACAGCCGGGCAAAGGACGGGGACACCAGCGCGCGCCTCAAGGCGGAGGAGGTTGGATGGCCTAGGCCGGGCGGCAGAGCCGTGTCCCGTAGGCACGGGGAAGTGGCAGCAGAGCCGTGTCCCGTGGGCACGGGGAAGTGGCAGCAGCGCCGTGTCCCGTGGGCACGGGGAAGTGGCAGCAGAGCCGTGTCCCGTGGGCACGGGGAAGTGGCAGCAGAGCCGTGTCCCGTGGGCACGGGGAAGTGGCAGCAGCGCGGCGGGGTCGGGCCGGAGCAGGCAGCCGGCGCTGGGGCCGTGCCGTGCCGGGCCCCCCCGGCGCGTGGCGGCTGCCGGGCCGGGCGGCGCGTGGGTGCGGGGCGCTGCCGGCTGCCGGAGCTGCCATTGTTTGCCTTCAATCAAGATGTTTCAGGCAGAATCAAAAGCACCAACTGGGGAAATCATCATCACAAAAAATCTTGCGCCTGCAAAATAGGTCAAGTAAGACTCCAAAGAGAGAGAGCGTCTGATCTGCATTGCAAGGAAGAATAGCAACAGCTGTGATCTCCAGTATATATGGATGGGCTGGGGGGGGATAAATATATATATCCATGCATATGTATAACCGCTTACAGCTGTTGGGCCGTATGTTCATTAGGGCCAACTGTTTTGGAGGCAGAGGGATCAGCGCTAATCGGGAAAGGGAGTTTATCATCACATTCAGAGGCAAAAGTGTCAGGAGCAACCGCAGCCCCCCCGCCCCGCAGCCCACACCAGCTGTGCCACGCTGAATGCACCCAATTCAGGGCCCCTCCCAACCCCCCCGGGCTGTGAGAGCTGCAGCTCCTGCCCCAGCTCCAAAAGCAGCCGCCAGCCAGGCCCAGCTCTCTGCCCAGTCCCAGACCCACGCACTGTCCCCAGGTGCAGAGAGGTTGTCACGCCTCTTTCCCCACACCCCAGAGCAGCTCTCCATGCCCACGCCACCAACACAGCCCCTCACAGTAAGGCCCCTTCGCTTATCCCTTCCTGGCTCTGGCCTCACAGGTGCCAGCTATAAAAATGAACCCAAAATACATATAAATCCTCCTGTCTGACATCAGGGAGGGTGATGGAGCCGGGCAGGACAGCTGGCTCAGCCACCCCAAGACGCTGGGCTTTGTCTGCTCAGTTGGGACCCAGCTGTCGCAGGCTGGGGACAGCACAGTGTCCCAGCACACCATGATGCTCTTGGCAGCAGGGGACCCTCAGCACCCCAAGCTCCTGCCAGACAGAGAAGCATTAAAGCACGCAGGCTGTGGCTCCCACTGGTAACACAAATATTGCAAAGCCAGGCAGCAAGGACAACTTCTATTTAAAAACATCTCTCGTCCAGGTGATTTACTTGCAGGGCGTTCCTGCCAGCTCCTAATGCTGCTCAGACTTGGGGCCTCACCCACCTGCCAGCTCCCCTTCCTCTTGGGGCTGCGTTTGGCTGGCCAACTGTGCTGCCCAGAGGGCTGCAGCTCCGAGGCAGGCGGTCATGGAACGCTGCAAGCAGAGAGGATCCTTCCAACCCTTCCTCTTCTGAATGTGATGGGTTTTTTTCCCCTTTTCCCATTAAAAGTGACACAGATACTCATCCCGGTCAGACAGCTAGATAGGAAATGCAGAGGCACCCCCTACCCCATGCTGTTTCCAGCAAGCCTTTGACAGCATCCCCCAACACGGGCACAGCCTGACCACAGCTCTACAAGTTTTGCTTCCAATCGGTGCTGGGAAGGGAAATAAGTGAACAGATTGCAATAAAAAATCCAACAAGCCCAAATTCAGCCAACTGAGCCCGAAGCTGCCATTTCGGCAGAAGCCAATCACGAGGCTTGTTTCCACTTAAACAAAACAAAATAAAATGAAAAAAGCTTCAGCCAGCGCCTGGGTGGGTGCCCGGGTGGGTGGGCTGGAGCACGGCCGTGGCCATCAGTCCAGCTGCCCCGCTCCAAGGTGTCCCAGCAGAGCGTGGCCGGGCTGGGGAATGCCAGCGGAGGCTGAAACATCCGGCTCTGCGGCCACAGCCCACTTCTCTGCTCTGATAAAGGCAGGCGTCTGGGGGTGCGAGGCCATAAACAGGGAAATACTGGTCAAAGAGGAACAAAAATCTCAGTGTTTTTTTCTCCTGCAGGCTGCAGATTATTATTTTCCTTTTTTTTTTCTCCTCCCCATGCCCAATCCGCTCGGCTCCGTGTCCTTTCGGGAGCACTAAATTCATCATGTGGATGTGAAGCGGGGCTTGTGCGGGGAAGGGACCCGCGGCTGGCTCCAACAGACACATGCAAGGTCACACGCAGCCTCGCCATAAATTACCGCGTCCCACCGAAAACAGCAACAGGAGAGGGAAGCGCGGCCGATTCGGGGCCCGGCGGCCGCAGGGGCCGATACATAACGCTGTGACAAGTCAAACAACTCTCAGGGTGTTCACTTGCCAGAGAAATATTTTTCACATCCAATCCATTAAGCAAACAAGATGAAAAAGTATTTCCTACTTTGCTGAAAAAATACCAGGACTGAGTATAAAGCGTGCCTTAAAAAAAAAAAGAGAAAAGAAGTTAAGTGTGACCATCTATAATGTTTTTTTTTTTCCACTGGCTCTGACAGCCTTCCAGGCATCCTGACTGTGCAGGGAGAGACCCGATGCTTTAAGGAGTTCTAACAGTTTCTTGCTTTCTGGCCCATCTGGGTGTTGCAGGAACAGTAATGAGTCAGATTAGCTGGAAAGAAACAGATTTGCTTCCCTCCCTCCTAACCCCCTCCCAACCCCATTTCACTGAACCAAGCCTAAATAGTTTGCTGCTTTTCTTTTTCCTCTTCCCTTTTCCTGCCAGGTCAGTAGAGAATGTGTTTCATGACATGCTTTTTTTAACCTACAACATGATTTGTGAAAAAAGATCCTCCCAGAGTTTCCCTTTCTCTCTGGCTGACTTCTCTGACAGTTTTGGAATACTGAAAATCCAATGGAAAAAGGCTTCTTCAACAGTTTTGGTCAGTTCTAGTACCAGCAACCATTTCTGGTGGGGTGACAGGAGCAATGGAAGAGCAGCCTTGTGACCTGACTGGAAGCTCCTTGGGCAGAGACAATCCAGTCAGAACATGAACCTGCTGAAGAAAAAAGGATGACTCCCAAACACCAGTTGTCTTTCTACTAAATTTTAATTTCTTTCTTTTTTTTTTTTTTTTGACAAAGACATCTAAATTATACACTGAGTAACAACATGACCAGATATTGCAAATATCCCTTTTTGGTGAAATACAAAAAGGGAACATAAAAGAAAGAGCTTGCGTGGACCCAGGGAATGCAACAGCCGCCATCTTTTGCTTGTGGAGAAGAGTGAGCATGTTGGAGTGGGCTGGTCTCATCCCAGTACACTTCATAACAAGAGTCTGGGGGACCAGTTATAGTTTTGACAGAGAGAAGTCATTAATGTGCAAGAAACATCATAGGTAGTGGGGAAAATGGGAGAAGGTTGCAAGAGGCTTTGGCAAGCATTCTCCAAGGGCAAGAGAGACATCCTCCAGCGAAGCTGCAGTGGAGGACACAGCCACAGCTGGGGGAGGACATGAGTCCCACACCCCACTCGTGCTCAGAGCAGGGTTGGACTCGGTTTTCTGACATGCCCTTGGAGAATTTCACTTCTCCAGCACCTCTCCCCTCCAGGGAACGAATGGGGCAGGAGCAGGAGAGGCTTCTTTCATCTGTCACAAAGGTAGAACCAGATTTAACGATGTGAAAGTGAAGCACGGGAAGGGAATTAAGCCCTGTGACAAACATCCCGAGGTCTGCCTGTCACTCGGAGCCTTTAAATCATGGCTGGGTTTCTTCCCACCACAGGGGCTCGGGCTCAGCCCTGAGTCACCACGGCGAGGTGGGGCTGTGTTACACGGGGGATAAGGACAGAGGAACACAGCGGTCCCTCCTGGCTTTAAAAATCCAGGAATGGATGTGATGTGTGGCAGAGCTCCACCCATACCAATACCGGCGGTTCCCCCAGCCTCAGCTCAAAGGAGGGTGAAGCTGCCAGCGCTGGAAGGACGGAGCCCTGCGAGTGTCACTGCCACCAGCCAGGGCGGGGCTGCAGCGCTGGCAGAGGGGCCCGGCTGCTTTGATCGGGGGCAGGCGTTTCTGGCTGGCCCCAGACACTCGTCCGGGTGTTTTTCAGCCAGGGGCTGCCCAGGGCAGAGAGCCCTGCAGAGGCCATAGCAGATGTAGATACATTCAGATAAGGAGCAGCAGGTGAACAGAACCTCAAATTCTTATACGTTTTCACCAGGTTGCACAGAGAAACGTTTACAATACAATGAACATTTACAGCCATCACTGTAGGATGATATACTTAAGACATGGTCATTTTAACCCCCCACCTCCATCCTCCCAGCACAGCTCACTCTATCACCGTCTACCTCTCTGACCACCTGGCACAGGAAAACCAAATTAACTACTGGGTTACAGGTGACATTCTGGCAAGTACAATGCAAGTAACCAATACGTGTGGCTACAAGTAAACATAACAAATGAGCCAGCAAATGTTTCTGGATCCTGAGTTCAATAAGGCAATTTTCCTTCCCAACTGAAGTGATAGGAAAATTACTACATATTTATTTTACACACATTTCCAAGTTTAACCAACATGAGATTTTAAAAAAACCACATTACCCTCCTGGATTCTTTTCAGCCCCAGGAAGCCAACTGTGGCACTGGTGGGGTGTCACAGACTAAGTCTGCCACTGCTAAAAGAGTAGGGAGCAGGAAATCACCAACTCAAGTCCCCTGCAAGTGTGAAAGATCAATGCCTGAGCTCCAAAGGGTGCCCTGCCCTGCCCTGCCTGGGCCAGAGGAGAGATACCCAAGCACTTCCCTCTGCATCTGGTAAGCAATGTGGGCAAATCCAAAGCTTGGGGACTATCTGTCACAAAGCTCTGCCACTCAGCCAGCACAAGCCTGCTCACAGGAAAGGGTTGTAATTCTTTACATTGCTTGCATCAGGCAAATGCATTATTTGCAAGGAAAAGGCGATGCTGGGATGAATTTCTCCTCCTTGGACTGACCCAGGAACATGCCATACTCAAATTTGCAGCATTCCTGATAAGCCTGCGCAGCTGGGGAGTTACCGAGCAAGCTGCATTTAAATGAACATCTCATCTTATGACTCCTTACTCAATCCATGCAAAGCCGGAGCTGTGTCACTTTGTCATTAGCGATTGCTTAACAGCTCACTTGAGCCCCCTCTTCCCCCCCACCCCGCTCCCCAGTCGTCTGGTTTTTAAAGCAAGGCTCTGCTACTCCGGCATGCGTGTCCTGCCTCCCTGCTGGAGACAGATGCACTAGGAGGGTGCTGACTCACGGACACAGGCAGATTAAAGTTGGATTGCTAAAGCAGTTGCTGTCCCAGCTGTCCCTGTGCCCCCAGCCACAGCAAAGACAGCTGAACTACACACGGATCATCCCTGAACTGCTACTGTACGTCCTGATGTATGGGGGGACCTGGAATGAGCCCCAGATGACTTTAATATGCCGAGCTGTAACACACAGACAGCCGGGGGCTGCTTCACGTACAGTGCAGATGTTTGTGCCGTGAGTGGAGATGTCCAGGGGAAGGCAGGAAAAAAGAGCTGGGAGCTGCAGGGGTGTCAGCCGTCTGCCTGGGTCCATGAGTCAACTCGCTGACGCGTGGTAAAGCCACATGCTTTAGTACATGGAGCTTCCCCATCGTGCGCGACCGTCCGTCTCCAGGAGGTGGAAGGGGTAGTGCAGTCCCCAGTCATTCTCTGGCCTTTCGCAGGCAGGCAGCAAACAAAGCTGGCAAGCAGGGCACTGGGATTATTTTACCATCTGTGCATTAGAAACTGGCCCAGGAGTCACCAAGCTCGCTTCATGCAGGACATGGCTACTTTGGCGTGCTAATTGCTGCCGCTCCCTTGTCAGTCTGGGGCTAGATTTGAACTGGGGAGGAGGAGGTGGAAATCACATTCTCTTTCCTATTTCAGCAACTGTGTCCTTTTAAAGGGAAGCCGGCCCGGGGAAGAATGAATGAATGCTTGTTTTACAGAGCACTTCCCATCTGCCGTTCACCAGGATCCTCACCCCCCACCCGGGGAGTCCACAGCCAGCACCAGGCTGGGGGACCTCAGGCATTGGACAGCCAGCCTGCCGTGGGGCAGCCCCCAAGTCCCTGGAAGAGCCAGGCAAGGAATGCTGAGGTGGTGGGGTAGGAGAATACATTTTGCACATTTCAAAGAAGGAAACCTGGGACCTGATATCTCATTCTAGAAAGTAATCATGGACTTAATTGCATTTTCCTGCAGAGTTGCCTTAACATCAAGGGAAAATCAACAGGGATTGTTCAACATCAAGACTAATCTCACATATGGAACTTATTGAACGGAGGAACAACATTTTTGCTGGCTCAAGGTGAAATGCTGGGCTAAATTCTCCTTCAGCTGCGAGAAAAGCCCTAGGCACGCTCATCCTGCATTATTCCAACTGTAAAGAGCTTCAATTATACACATATAACCCTTCTCTCCCTTCTACAGCGGTGTCGCAATGCAACAGTGCCTCGTTATCATCAAACTCCTCTTTTATGGCTATAGGAATATGTGGAAGTCTTCTACCCTTGTTACACAAATGACTCCTTAGCAGCTTTATTTTAAGAAACTACCCACAATTGGTAACACAACTGCATTTTATCTGTCACTGAGGGGAAGCTGTGACTGATGCCAGAGTGTGTCCTCAGCAACCGCGCCTATTAGGGCAGCTCCTATGCATCTAAGCCACTACAGTAACTCACCACTCCCTCTGCTCCACACTGAATCAGTCTTGCTTCTGCTTACAAACTTGCTTGCTAATCACACATTTAATACTACTTATGCATAGGGAGGAAATATGTAATTCCTTTATTGGGATAAAAAAATGATACTAAAGAGCAGGTCAAGTTCCAAATCCAGCAGTAGGTTTAAACCAATGTTGCTCCCTTTTCTCTCTCTCTTTTTTTTTTTTTTCTTTTAACAGCTGTAGCTGTGCACAGATGGAAAAACATTTGGTCAGAAAGCAGCAAATTAGTGTTTTCAGGCTAGAATTCTGCTCCCACCGCTCCTCCATTTCCATGCAGCTCAGAACGCTTTACTTCTTCTTAGTACTGACATTTTTGCACACCCAGTTCATGCCGTCCTTCAGACAGAGAAAGGTAATGTTAGTCAAGCGACAGGAGGAGGAATCCCCCAAGCCCACCCCACCACCATTTTGCAAGCATCATGTTCTGCCTCCTCATTGAATCCCTGCCTGCCCTTCTGTCCCGAAAACCACTGTGGGTTAAAAAAAATAAGTGCTTCCTTGCTTGGTAGATGTTGTCACACAGACGTTATTAAATCTTTCATCTGACCATAAAAAAGTATCATCATCTCATCACATCACTATGTGTAGGTCCTATGAGGAAGGATCATTTTGCAGTCAAGGTATGTCAGTGGCAGATGAAGGCCCTGTTCCAGGTTCGGCTACAGATGATTTGTGTGATCTTGGGCAAGTCATCTTATCTTTGAGACTGGATTTTAGGAGACTGTTTGTTATACAGTCAGCCCCCTGTTAAGAAAACAGCTCTAATACTCTGTTCATCTGCAAGCCCTGAAATCCAGACCCATGAAAGTCACTGCAATAACCAGACCTGGACTCTGCTCCCTGTTCCTCAGGGCCCCCACAGAAAGTGGGCCCTCAGGGATCCCACGGCTTCAGTGAGAAGCTCTGCGGTCATGTTTTAAGAGGCTGATATACTCTTTAAGGTATGTCTGTAAAAATGTGTGGGTGACCTCTCTGGCCAGTGCAAGCAGGACAGCAACACTTGTGCTGTGAATACCCGATTTGTGAGTTTATTGCTGAGATCCCAGAATGGGATATGCCACTGAAAGCCAAAGCAACACATCAGCTGTTCCTGTCACTTATCCGTTAGGAGATGTGCACAATGGAGTGCAAGATGCACAGTCTCCTCATATTTGTGTCCCAGCAAATCCCTTACCTCTACCCTGTCTACGAGGTATCTCTGCAGATAGGGAGGCTGAAGGCAAAAGGCAGGGTTTTGGGGATGGGAGAGAAGCAGCACATCTTTGTGTTTGGAAGTCAGGCAAATATCACCTCAGAGTTCAGAGTGGAGGGATTTCACTGCATTATGTTCAGTGGTCATTTCTGTACAATTACCACAACGACTTTAGTTAGACCCTAAGGAAGGTCAGAGCTTTTGGGCAAATGTCACTGGTAGCCTCATTGTAGCAGGGTTGCTGATTTCCTACTCCCTTGTTCCCAGACTGCCAAAAGGCTGCCGAGGACCTCAGCTTCTCCAAGGACAGGGAGCCCAAGGCAGAGTACAGCAGGCCCTTTGGGTGAGCTGACACTCACTGCTGTGCCTCTGTGTTGTCCCTCACCACAAAGGTGGTGGCCATGTCAGAGGGGAGCTAAAGAGTTAAGAGAGAAGAGAGGGAGTCCTCAGGGCTTAATCAGAAGCAGAGAGGTTCTCACTTGAAAATACCAATTCACCTTGATAACTGCGCTATGTGACACTTCTTATCTGAAGGGGAGCAGCAACTTTTGAAATCAGCCTTTGTTGCTGTGTTAAATAAAGAATAAGTGAGCCCAGTTTGTGCTGGGGTGCACACAAGGCCTACACTAATAACACTTCTAACTCTAACCTTGGGGAGGGTTGGTGTCTCCAGTTTCATTTATTTATCTCCCCAGCAGAGATCAGTGTAAAACAAATTGTCTGAAATCCTCTGAGCAAATGGGAAAAGATGAGTGGTAGATTCATTTTAAGGCCTGGTAGCTTTGTGTCTTCCCCTTTCAATAACACTGATAACCTAGGTGTAAAACATGTAATGCCTTAAGCAATCAATAGGATGGTTTAAAGCTTATCACTTTAGAGAGAGAGGGAGCGAGTGATTCCCAGCAAGAGGAATGCCAGGGCTTAACAATGGGGCTGGAAGGAGAGGTGTCAAGCCTTTGACTTGATTGTGTGCTTTAGAAATCTGCATGATTGCCTGCAAAGAGTAAAAATAAATAAATAACTAAAAATGCTCCCACAATGATTTCAGCTTCCCCTGCCTTGGAAGCAATAATCACATTTGCACACATCATGGCATACAAGGCAAGCAGAGCTCCTCATTCATTTTGAATGTAGGTTTATTTGCTGAACCAGAACAGCTGAGACAGCTTAAAGTAATAAATATCAGCTGACACCCTCTGCTATTCAGCACAGTAATCCCAGAAACAATACATCACTGCAAAACAACAAACACGCATCCTATCTTCTACCTAATCTGACCACAACCTGAATTCACAGTGATTAAAACACTGCCTGCTGCCATTGGGGAGCTCGGCAAGGAGAAAGGCAGACCATTGCAGCACCAGCGCAACGAGGGTCAGAAAGCAGAGTTTATGATGGGATTTACCATTGCTGGGAGCCTGGCTGCATGAAGCATTTAACGAGGGCAAGAGAATGACATAGCAAAATGCAAGAGGAAAGGTGAACTCCAAACACGCTTGAAATACGTAAGTAGGTCACCAAACTTTTAAAGCAGGAATAGATTTTAAAAACTCTCTGCTGGTATGAGTTAATTGACAGGAAAAATCACATTTAATTGTAAATATCCCCTTGCCTGACAGTGATAAAGGGAAAATTAACATGTTCAGCTGTATCAGAAAGGTGTATGTGAGATGCCTTCCTCAGCTACATCTGCAGATTCTGGTGCAACTTTTTTTTTTGAGGGGGGTTGGGAGGGTGTTGCTCTGCAGTGTCCCCAGATGCTTTGGAGAATACCAAATGCAATGGAAAGCAAAAAAACCTAAAAGGTACATTTGCAGTTTTTTACTTATGGTGTGAAGCAGGACAGAGCATTGGTAAGGTAAAGAAATCTAGGGAAGCTGCTACAAACACAAAGAGCTGCTATGGGAAAGGCACATGGGAAGGAGGAAACAGTGCTTGAAAGAGTCAAGTCCTCAAGGAGTCAATTGTTGTCATCCTTTGTCCCTGCACACTCTGTCCCTATATCTGCATGTTTAAAAGACGGTTCTGTGAAGAAAGTATAATCCCTACAGTAACATTTAGATCTTGATAGATGTCCTTGTGCTGCTTTGTTGAGACACAGAGACATTGGCAGGTACTCTGAGGACTGAGGCGGATACAATATTAGTATTCCAGCCTCAAGTCAACCCTGGGAAAACTTAGCCAGGGAAAGATTTCAGATCTTTCAGCTTTGCCTCTCTTAGCTCCTTAACAAGCAGCTAGTAAACTTTACCAAAGCAAAGAGAGAGAACCCCAGGGAAGAGGATAACGCTCCTTGCAGAGAAATGCTGCTCACACAGCCCCGCCTTGCTGCAGTCCCATCTGCTATTGTGCCAAGGGAGTTGTACTCCAACGCCCTTTGGGAAAGTACTGGTAGAGCCTTCCCTGGGAGAAATAAAAAGTCCTGCTTAAGATTAGCCCACTGCTTGCTTATTCTCTGCATTATCAGCTTTGTGGCTATGGGAGTGAAGTAATCTGACTTCAAACACAGCGAACAAGTCCTTTCCACCCCATAAAAACCCTCACGATTTCTGCTCCCCTGCAAGCCTGGGATCAGGCAAGGCCACAAACTTGTGACCCCTAATGTGACCTTAAGGACAGAAAAGCTTAATCCTTTCATGTAATCCTCTGTCTGCCATAACAAATTGGGTCAGGCAAGTGCAAAATTCTCAATCTCTAGCATTTTTGGTATGCGTTATTTTAACTGTTACTTTCTTCTCCCTCTGCACAGCCAGGACTGTGCCTTCATTATCTGTCATTTCCTTGCACCTCCAATGATCATACAGGCTGGCTCTTACAGGCTCCTGCCAGTACATTATCCATTGGGTTTTGCCTGGGTGAAAGCTTATTTTCTTGTCCTCTGAGACCTTGTATCCCTGTAGACTCCCTCCTTACCCTACTTAAAAATCAGAAGACACTGTAATCTGGAAACATGGTTGCTTTTCCTCAACATGCCCAGGCTCTGCCTATCCCAGAGAGCTGCAGTCATCAAAACTGGTTTTAAATATTTACAAAGAGCTCCAGAACCTTGTTAAGATGTGGGAGAACCCCAGCCTTTCCTGGCTAAGACTAAACTAAGCTCTGCAGATACCACACTGGTATGTGGTACCCACCAGGGATGGTCCTGCTCTGAATCTTGCCCTTATGAAAGTGTTGAATTGCAGCATAGACATAACTTAGGTCTTGGGCTTCATTCTCAACTAGGTTGAAACAGCCAGGGAAGAGACAGAGGCTCAGCCCTTCCCACAGTCCTTTGGGCCAGCTGGGCTCTGGCATAAATTGGAGAAGTTTAGTGGCTACTCTCAGTTTCACTGGCTTTTAATGGTCTCCAGAGGGTCATTATGTTTGGGAGACTCTGGACACAATACGCTGCATCATCATTCTGGAGGACAGCTCCTTGGGGCAGCCTGAACTCCCGCTGCCTTGACTGGAGAATCTTGCTTCAGACAACAAACAAGCTGCAGAGCACACATCGGTCCCAAGCCTTGAGTCATATTTAATATCACACCCTAGCCCCTAAATAACACCTCAGCAAGAGAGGAGGCAGGAAAGCAGAGGGGTCCTGTTTACATTCATACCAGCCCTGGCTGGCCAGGGTGGAACGTACACAGCTTTTGCACACCAAGGGCTACAATTTGAGATCTGGTCACAAATACCCCATGAGAGCCTACGTGGCACCAGAGAGAGACTGTGAGGCAATAGTTCCCTTATGCTCCTCTGCTGTCATCAGTAATCACCTCCCTCACTTGCTGAGGTCTCAGTGTAGGCTGGTCAGTACTCCATTCCAGTAGCAGAGCCAGATGGCTGTGGCAAGGAGAAAAGGCTTTCCTGCTTTTTAACTGGGGCTGAGGATAAGATCAGACCCAAGCAGACATTTTGCTTGAAAAAGCCTCGATGGCACCATGAAGTCTGATTAACAAGACAAGTGCTGCCCACAGTTACAGTCAGGAGGTAATGAAGTCTTCAGCTGGCATAACAGGGGCTGCCAGCTGGCATCCAGAGACACTACACGGAATTTCCAGTTAACCCAGTCACCTCTCTTCTGAGCCTGCTCAGGACACTGCTAGGCCCCTTTTCCAGAGTCCCTAATGGTTAATTTAAAAAGAGAAGATGACTATATGGATTCCCCCCTTAATTAACAGTTTTATTAAATAACCCATTTCAAATAATAGTTAAATTCTCTAAATTTATATCATTCTATTAACCATAATCTAATCTCATTAACCTTGAAATCCCCAGTCTTAACTACCCAGTTCTATACACAATGGTTCTAGCTGCTAAACTAATTAAATGACCTTCAAACTATTTCTCCTTCATGTATCAGCATTATTTATCTTTGCTCATTGCTCTTCTTTTAAGCTATCACAAACATCTTCCCATATGAACTCTGCTCCTCCATGTGCTCAGTACAAGATATGCCACCACTCTTCCTTGCAAGATCTGCCAGCAATGTCTCCAATTCTACTCCAGCTAACACAACCTGCGATGGTTGGTGTGCCTTGGCTTTCATTCTGAACACCTGATGCTTCCCCATCTCCATTTATTTTGCTGCCACTCACTGTCATTTCTCAACAAAGTCCTTAAAGCAGTGACCCGAGATTTAACCACATGGAGAGCTCCTGTTCTGAGCCTCTGGTACCTGTGGCCCTGGTGTACCACAATCCTCAAAAACAACTTTCCTAATCTCACTCTTTAAACAAGTTCTTTGATTCTCCTAAAGTTTGACCTCTCCTTAACATCCCAAGACTGAAGACACCATTTTTTCCTAGGCTGATCTGAGTTTAGTTCAAAAGCCACCTCCCCAAACATTTTGTTCCATTTGCAAGGATAGGGAGTGCTTGACATTCTTGCTGTCTGATTTGACAGAGCTGAAGTTACAGGTGAAGAGAAATGTAGGGGCTCTTCTTCTATAAGCTATAGAGAGTTTGCAACTTTCCTAACTTTTCTGCAATAATAATTTATGGAATAAGCTACAGTATTTAGGGCAATGAGACTGACTACAACAAAGTGGGATGTTATTGTAGGGATCTGGCCTGCATCTAAACTAATTTGTCTAGATAAGCACAATGAACAAAATACATAGGCCTGCAATACTTTTATTTAGTTCTGGTCTTCTGTTTCTGGAATGCAGAAGCAGATTTCATTTCCCTGGCAGAGGGTACTGGGCTGAGTATTTTGCACTACTGCATGATTAGGATGTGCTGTGCTTCAGGGAGGAGGCACAGTAAGAAGGTGCTGTCAGTGGAGAAGTGTGCAGCCACTCCAGAGAGCCCACAAATCTGCCTGAGAAGGAAGCACATTTCAAAGCTCAAGAACAGAAAGCGACACTTTGTATCATTTACTTCCACATCCAACACACATCTCTGAATCTCTGAACTTCACCTGTCTCTTTACTGCCCCTTTGCAGCTGGAGAGCTCCCTTGGACTTCCATAAGCTAGAGAAGGGCCTGAAGGGGGTAGGAAGGTGATCTGTGTTTGCCTGAAACCCTGTAAACTGCAGCCTCGTTTTCCTGGTCAGATTTCTTTGGACTGGAAACTTCAGAGCAGAGATGAGAGCTGAAGCCCTTTACAACACTGGCTACAATATAGCTGAATTTGTAGCTTAGGTAACTACAGGCTCTTTAGAGAACACCACCTACTTCATTCAGGTCTGAAAATCAGGTTGAGAATTTTAAATCGGAACTGCTGTACTAGGTCAGACCAATGGCTCATCCAGACCAGCATCCTCTTTCTGGATGCCAGGGGAAAGACCATGTAGGAACAGGGTTTGCCTTTACTCCCAGTTCATGGCCCAAGCTATTCCTCAGTCAAAAGCTGCCTCCAGATCTTACTTGTCAGTCATTGCCTGCACATCCCTTCTTCAGAAATTCATTTAAGTATTTTTCTGATACCATTTTTTTTTCTGATACCTACCTTTGGTCTCCCCAGCATCCTATGCCAATGAGATCCAGAATTTAATTATGCCACTTGCAAAGAAGCACTTATTTTTATTTTTTTTAAACCATTTTCTGATTATTTCATTAGGAACACTCTTCCTCTAGCAATGTAAAAATAGCATAGAGCCTATCTGATATTTTTATACCTTATTTTATAAATCCTGAAGATGTTCCCACTCTGTGTCCTCACTCTTACAAACTGCTAGTCCTAATTTATTATCCCTGTATACAGACACCACTCTGTGCTGCTGATCACTCATGACAGAGGATCCTCAAATCTCTCCTAATTCTAAGCAGATATGTGGACTATATTTTTTTCTGATTAGGGTAGTTAAGAGCCTAGGAGAGGTTACCTAGAGAGGATGTGGAATTTACATGCTTAGAGATACTTATAACTTGACTGGAAAAGACTCTCAGCAACCTCCTCTAGACTCACAGCTGTCCCTGCTTTAAACATGAAGTTGGCCAGAAGATCTTCTGAAGACCCTTCTACCTAATTTTTGGTTGGACTTTATGATTCTACTATTACTACTAAAACCTTTTTATATGTGGCAGAGACAGAAATTGAGGTCATGTTCAAGGTATGGGCTCACAATGATTTTAACCTGCTAGAAAAGATGTTTCTTCTTTGCTTTCTTGTAATTGTCCAGTGTTTGAATTTTCCTCTCTGGCCTTTGATGAGCTCTGTTCCCAAGGATCTGCTTCTGAGTAATGGCAGCTAATTTTGAGTCCATCGTCATATAATTAGGATTGTTGTTTCTCATGTGCATTATTTTGCACTTGTCAACGCTGAATTTCATCTGCCATTTTACTGCCCACTCAGCATGGAGGGCTGCTTCTGTGACTCTTCATACTCAGCTTGAGATCTCACTATCCTGAACTGCTCTGTAGCATCTGCAAATAAGGTTTTACTGAAACTGCAGTGAAGATAAATGTCTTCACCATTCTGTTTCTTTAAATATCAGTGAAGGGAGTACTCAGATTTCGAGCTCTGCAAATACCTCATTAATTCAGGAAAACCTAAGAGTGAAATAAACAAACCTAGGTCCCATTTACATTACAAAGAGCTACTATACTGCAGGAACTGACTACAGCACAGGAGCCCAAGACACAACTATTACAGTTCAGCACAGGGACACAGTGCAGGCCCCTCGGTGTGTTTTTGCTGCCCCACATGCTGACATTAGAAGTGGCTGTTGTTCCATGTGCAACTCTTGCATTTCTCTGGATCAGAAAAATTGATCCGTTTTTCTCCCTGGTGCCTGGGTTTAGTAAAATGCCAAATGACATCAGTAGCAAAGGTAAATCAGATTTCTAGAGTGCACACTCGTACCAGTCAAAGGGTTAATAGTAAAAGACAATTTGTTTTGTGAGAATGATTAACCTGGCAGCAGTCTCTTTAAAAGAAATCAATGTCTTCATCTGGGCCAGCTAAGGGCTCCTGGGTGGGGAGACAATCACTCTCCCTTTTACCAGGGATGAAGAGAGCCCAAGGGCCCCCAGCTCTCCCTTCCCCTTGCACAGGACCCAAGACTCCCAACCCCCACATTTTGCACTGCAAGGCTTTGGCTGTGCTGACCCTCATCGGTGAGGCTGCTCCAGCCCCACCCCGCAGATCAACAATCTCTTACAGATGGCCTGCTGGCACAGCAAGCCTTCTGCAGAGCCTCACCTGTACTCCCTCTCCCGAAAGAGCTGAACAAGACTGGATCTGCCAGACTCTGTCCCGGATTGTGTGCAGGTTCAGTCCCTCGGCAATCTCCGACGCAGGGGCAGCCGTCAGCAAGTCCTGCTTGTTCGCGAATATCAGCACGGGGACTCCGCTAAGCTTCTCCTCATCCAAAAGCTCAGCCAGCTCCTGTACCATTTACAAGGGAGTGGGGTGGGGGGACGATGGTGAGAGGAAAGGGAAGAAAACCTTCAGCCACCAATGCTTGTCTCTAATTAGAAATATATTTAGGGCAAATGCTAGAAGAGTGTGTTCCAGTGAAACCTAGATCTTATTATAAGAGAGCAAAAATGTATACAATCATCTCTGCCCAAGGTTCAAAAGCTATTTCTTCCAATTACAGGTTAGAAAAATCTTCATTTTGGTCTGAAATTAGCAGTTGCCTTAAAGGCTACAACTCTGTGTTTTACCAGCCTCTGATCCCAGGAGACCAAAACTGATGAAACAGCAAAAAACAACATGTAAATTGGCAGTATGAGGAATCTGTCTTGAGTTATTGCCTAACTGACCTGATTTGTACCTGAGCAACCATTGACACTGGCCCTGATATTTTTGCTAATCATGAGTTTCAAGGGGTTGTTCGAAGTCTTAATCACTGCAATTTAAAAAGGAGAGGACTTCCCCACCCCCATCACCCCCCCACCCCAGCCCAAAAATGAAATCTCCCTCCTACAGGAAAGTATTGATACTTTTGAAGGCATTGGTTAGCTGAAGACAAGCCAGATGAGCCTTAATAGCTGAATTTTGGCTCCAGATGCACACATTGGACAGCATCTTAAAAAATAGGTTTGTTCATTCAAAACTGGTTGACTCAAAAAGATTTTTTGAATAGCTCAAATCTAAATCTGCAGTGGATCAATGGTGGTAGAAATACTTCATGCCTAGGTTGTGCAATGGTCTCATGTGAAACCAGCACTCAGTCTCAAGTCACTTCCCTATGGGAACATATGACAAACTCAGCAGAACATGAACCTGTAGGGACTGCTGGCATTGCAGACAGATGAGTATGGGAGATTTTTGTGGCCTCCTTATTTAGCTGGAAAGGTCTCATGGTCTCAGATAACGTTCTAACATCTTTTATCCACTGAATAGAAACTTCTGGATTAAACAAGTGCAGTCAGGGAGATGCTAAACTGCAGTGGAAATACAACTCCATCCCCCCAAGAGCAATGTTTGGTTTGGAAGCCAGGATGAGAGGACGGAGTTATAAACAGAACTGGCTGGGAATTTTTCAACAAAATAGGTCTTTCATCTGACACGGCTGATTTATTGAAACCAAAAGTGTTTGCGGAAATATGAGGAGGGGTTTAGGTTGGCTCCGCCTGACTCAGGCAAGTGATCTAAGCTGCTGCTTCCTTTCCATCTCTTTTGCCCAATGAATATTTAATTACTGATATAAAATGAAATGGCTCCAGCAGGGGAAAGATTCCCTCACCCCTAGAACAACCAACAGTTCTGCTGTTGGGGTGTGTCCATGAGAATTGAGAGGCAAAAGATATTCAAAAATATCTCCTTCAAACCAGGCAGAACAGAAGGCTTTAATCTACATCTCCCATTTCTATGGGGTAAATCTATTGCTAGCTATTTTGGGACACTGTCACTTTCAGTATTTTACACAACGAAGTTTAAAAAGCCTTATTTTTGTTCCAACCAAAAACAAAAAATGTTACAAAACATCAGAACTTTGTAAAACGGAAATCTTCTTTTCTGGCCAGTATTAGTTAGAAAGTTCTTAGCTTTTTTACAATTACATCCAAAAGACAATCAAGTCAATATGATTTCCATTTCAGCTTCGTAAATAAGAAAATAAGATTCCTCAGGGTCTTGGTTTGGCAAGGTTTAAAGGACTTAGAGAAGTTTGTGCTTTCAGTATTAGGCTCCATTTGCTATTATTGTATAACTTTAATGAACAGTGTTCTATTTAAACAGAATTAGGCTACCTATTTTCCTTGTTTCACATCTACCAAAATAATCTGTATTGATGTTGAAAGGCAAGTCTATTGAAATGCAAATTTCCTTCATAAACAACAAAATCTTCTTCCTAACTTTTGTGAGCAAGGGGCACTGAGAAGCACTGAGTTACTTCAAAGGAAGCTGGCTTAAGTAACTTACCTGACCTGTTTCTTCAAACCTCTTCCTATCTGCACTGTCAATGACATAGATCTGAAAAAAGAAATTACAGGAAAAGTTATTCTTCCCAGAAGACACTCTTCCACAGTAGCATGTGCTTAAGTGAGCTGAACCTACTAATTATGCTTTTGGGCAAAAAGATCCTTGCTATTATTTGCAGCAAATGTTGACAAAACTTCATGATGTTCTGAAAGGAGAGGAACCACCTCTTTTAATGCTGGGGGAGTGGACAACCATGTGGGTAGAATCAGAAAGGAGCTGGCAGCATTACTGGGGATGCTGTCACCTTCACCACAGCATGTATTATCTGAAGAGAACAGGAGACTGCTGGTATTGTTTCAAACTTATTGTTACAAGCTGAAGCTGAGCATAGGAGGGCAAAACCTGGGGAGCCAGACATGGCCTTTCACCCTAGCAAAGTGTACAAACACTGGCCTGGTGTGACTGTGCCGTGCTGCCCTCTAGCATCACCTCCTCAATAAGCCACCAAGGCGCACGATGCCACTCAGGGGACACATGAATGTGTTGGGGACATTGAGTTTGCCTCCATCAGGCAATCCTACTGCAGCCTCTAGGAGAGGGTGGTTAGGTATGAGGGCTGGAGCCTGCGAGATTCCATCTTCAGCTGCCATCTAAAAAAACGGAACCTCAGTACAACATGCAGGCAAGAATAGGCTGGTATCCCTTTTTCATTGCTTGATATGTGAAGGTTTCTGAAGAAGGATTCTGGGATAGCAGACAGGGACAGACTGGTGACAAACACTGAGCATTTTGCTTCCAGTTGCTGCCATTCCCCATCAGTAGTGATTGAAGCTGCTAGCATGTCATCTGCATGCTCTTTGGTGGCTTACAGGGAGCAAGTGTCAGCCTGGTTTTCAGGGAATAGATGAGCACAGCATCCTGCCATCAAGATAAATGGCATCCTTGCAGGCAGTCTCAGCATAAGATTCCATGCTTCCAGGATAATTTTGATCAAATAGTAGGAGGAGGGAAGATCTCTAGCAGCAATATCTATTAAACTATAGGCACTCTCTTAATGAGCAGCATTTGAGTTGTTTGAAATGGGACCAAACACGCAGCACGAAAATCTGTATGCGAGGCCTGAGGAGGTAACCCAGCAACCTCGCAGGCTCTCTGCAGATCCCCTGGGGGCTGATGTGCTCTGACAGAGGCTGGGGACACGCGGCAGGGCTGGACGCAGCTGCGTGGGGATGTGTCAGCAGAGCACGCACCCGGGGCCACGTGATGGGGACCAGCCCGTGGGCAGGACACACGGGCCTCTCCCGCAGTGTGATCCCAAGCACGTGCACCAGTGCTGGATCAGCTACACACAGCATCCACCCCTGTGCACCCCATTTAGGGTAGGAAACACAGAGCAAAAGAGAGGAAGGAGCTGCAGGGCTGGCAGGTGTGTTCTGGGGTGAGACTGGACTGTCACCTGTCCTCCCTCGGGACATCTCTGGGGAAGTCCACAACACATGAATGCAATGGTCGAGTGCTGCGTGTGAACTGAAAGGCAGCACCTTCCATATTACAGTGCTTCTCTAACTGGGAAGGAATAGCTCTGGGTCCCATCCAGCCAGGCTTTCTCCTGCACCGCTCATTCCTCACTAGGGAGCTGTTTTGCAAGATGAGAACTAGATACAACAGTGCTTGGGGCAAAAGCCACAAAAGCACAGCACAGAGAAAGCAAAGTATGTGCCGAGTGCCTACTTCCAAACCAGCAAGCACTGTGCCAAATAGCTGCAGGTGCCTGTCTGAATATGCAATCAGCCAGATATCCACACCTTATTTGCCTGCGTTAAGCTTCCAAATATCACAGGTGTGTGATGCAAGACCAAGCTCTTATTCAAAGGCACCTGCATGGATTTGAATTTGTAATTACTTCCTGCTTTTTAATACTCTTTAGAGGGTCCTTTCTGTTTTATGCAATGCAGTTTAGGGGAAGAGAGAAGCAGGGGGTCCTGGGAACTGTAGTGTATTTCAAGTCCAACTTCATTTTATGGCTAAGGCCACACAAGAGCCTGGTTTTGCCTGTGGCACTTGGTAACATAGTTTACCAATGGGAACACCATATTGGAGAATGGAGATTTGAGAAAGAAATTCCTGTAAAGCTGGGTACCTCCTTTGAGAAACAAGCCAAAACACAACCTGGAATAAATGGGTTGGGCAGAAATTGCAAGTGGTGGGACTAGATGAAGAAATAGCATGAAAAGTTGGCTCAATTTGTAAATGCACAATCTGCACCAGCTTTGTCAGAGGGTAAAAATACTGGCTAAAACAGGGGTAAGGACGGGCAGAAGACAGAGCGAGCCATTAGCATATACATGATCCCAGTTTTGGTGTGTATGGAAATAGCAAAGCACTGCCCCAACATGCCAACATCTCCCAGTTTGGGACTGGGTGTCAGCATGAAGTGCAGTTAGGGGAACTCAAGTCCATCTGTGCACCAGCTATTTCTCTGAATTCACACTGCTGCTTCCCCCAGAATGATTCTGCTTCTATCTGCCCATTTTCTTAGTCATATGAAAAGAAGGGGTTTCTCTGTACATTGCTTTAACTGGGGTGAGAGAGGGGCAGAGAAAACAACTGCTTTCATCTCCTTCAGTCTTCAAATTCACCTTTATTTCTACACCTCCCATGCAGCACACACTTGGAAGGGTGGAAGCCCACAGGCCAGTGTAGTTTTTTGTCTTTGCCAGCAGAGTCTTCCAGATATTGTTTTGTGGTTGCACAGCCTCTGCAGCCTGAGCACCTGCCACAGCAGGCAGAGATCCCAACGCTGCTGCTTTGCAGGGCTGACCTTGATCTGCACATTTACTGCCTCCCCACCACCCACAGCGCTAGAGCCTGGGCTCAGTGGGCACAGTCACCTCACAGCCACACCATGTCTCTGTCCTCAACAGCCACAGAGGAGCACAGTGTGTGTCCTGCTCGTTTCTCAAACCCAGATCTCACCCCACGGAAAATCCCACAGTTCCTCTTTACAAAAGCAATCAACTGGATTTATGCAGTGATGGCTGTCCTTGAACTTTAGATTCCAAATTAAGGCTCAAAACTGAAGATTGGCAAAAGAGCATATCAAGGGTTTATTAGTCACATTTAAACAACAGCTTCATTTGGACAATGTTTTCTAAGCCTGCAGGCACAGCCAGGCTGTTCAGCAACTGGACACGAGCCTTGGTGAGCAGAACCCTATTCCTAGTTGCACTGATCCTTCTGTGCAAGTGCATTGAAGCTCCCGACACATTACTGAGCATGTGTGTGACAGGAGGCAGGAATGGCATCTTTCTGAGAGAGCTTCCTACTTTCCCATGGGAGCCTACAGACCTTGGTTTTCCTCTGTTCCCACAGGCAATAGTGCTTGGGGCAGAGAGAGGCCTGCAGCCCCCAGTCTGCCTTCATCCTGGCATATGTGGCTGCATGCTAGAGGTGATCTTTGAAACTAGCCAAGGCAGCACCTGGAGGATCCCAGGGCAATCTACTCTAGCATGGAAAAACAAAGGTCCTGCACTGTAAATGTAATTGTGGTCATCTGTAGCTAATTGTAAGGTAATTACAGCTAAGTTGTTTAAACCATTGAAAGACAGTCTTATGATTAAAGGAGAAAAAGACAAGGGGTCTCTCTGTGTCCCTCACTCAGAAGCTTTCCTATCTGATGCCAGACAGAGCATTTAATTCTTATGCCTCAGTTTCCGCACCTATAAAACAAGGGCACCATACTGACCTACCTCTACACATGATGTTTAAGTCACTAATGCCCATGACAGGCCTTCAGAGCCTCCAGTGAAAGGAGCTATAGATGGGTAAAGTACACGTTATTAGTGTTCTTTCATTTGAAAGAGTCTGAGATGAGAGGAAAGGAACTGGCTATAAACAGCACCATCCTGTGAAAGTAAAAACATGCAACTGAATGATTTCTGCAAACATAACTGTATTTTTCTTACTGCACTCAACCAATCTTGCCATTTAGCTCAGAATAACTCCTGTTACAATGGCAATGGTGTTGCTGAGGGCTGGGACATTACATTACTTGTTTCTGAATTTCTGGCTGAGACCTTGGAAAGCCATTGCATGAACACAGCATTCAGCTGCAGCCAATACTCACAAGGATATCTGTGTTTTCAAAATAGTTCCTCCAGTATGGTCTGATCTTCCTCTGTCCGCCTATGTCCCATACGTTCAGTTTGAAGCCTTGAGACTGTACACTTTTGATGTTGAAGCCCTGGAAAGAGCAGAAACAAAGGCACACAGAGCATAAACCTGAATGGCTGGAGCATATTGGTAGCCAGATGTTAACACCTTATATATCCCATGCCTGCAGTGTGCAGCGAGATGGGCTGGGCAGCCACAAAGATGGATCAGCTGTGGGACAGGCACCAGCAAAAGCAGCTGCTAAACCATCAGTTTGTCAGTGTTCTTGGGTCAAGGGTTGATGCTGTCATGCCTATGGAGACATATGATGCAGTTAGTGCCCTGAGAGAGCTCAGCAGGGTGGGTGCAAGAAGAGGTGGGAGAGCTGCAGATAAGGAGAAAACAAGGGCACTGTGAGAAGCAAGATTGAGCTTGTGAAAGCTGAGTAGACAGTCACAACTAATATGAAGCCAGAGGTCTCAGCTCAATTCGACACGACACAGCTAATGCTGGGCTTAAAAGAGCAACAGCTGCACGTCTGAAGGGTCCATTTCATCAATTAGAGCACCAACTGAAAGTGCATTCAAGTAGAAAAACAGGATGTGGTGTGGGCTGGCAACGCGCTGCCACACCACCCAGGGGACCAAGGCTTGGGATTAGGGTGCCAGGGCTGGGAGCTTTGGGAGGCAGCTACGGGATGGGGGGAGCATCTCCCATAGCTCTCTAGCAACCTCCTCTGGAGCAATGCTGCAGTGCTTCTGATGGGAGCCATCCCTCTCCTCCAACCCCAAAGCTCAACAAAAGGGCATGAGAGACATTAGAGAAGAGCACTGGTATATGCAGAACCCTTGGAGCTGGTTGGGTGAAAGATGCAAGCAGACAAGGGTTTGTCCAGTGCTGCAGTATCCACTCTACATGTCCCTGTTTAGCAAGGACAACAGGAACAAAGTCTCATCCATGCAATTGTAGCATGACTCCAAAGCCTTTTGCAGAACTCCACAGCACTCATCTGCTTTTGCACTACCTGACCAATCTGGCCTGAAGTTCTCTGGCTCCTTCAGAAAGCCTCCTTTTGGCAGAAAAGACACAAACTTAATGGTGCACCAGGCTCCAGTCGCTCCCCCTTTTACTGAAAGACTCTGATGAATCATGAGTGCTTTGTATGATGTGGCAGGTGGGATCACAGTAACTGCCTCAAGAGGGAAAGGCCTTTCTCACCTGTGTTGGGGTGATGTGGCTGATGTCCTCTGATGCCAGCTGTTTCAGGAGCGTGGTCTTGCCTGCATTATCCAGTCCCAAGAGGAGGATTCTCACCTCCTGGTCTGGGGTGCTTTTTAGTTTGCGCAGGATTGACAGTAAACCCTAAATGCACAAGACAGACCATAGCTGTTATTTCCCCATCCCAACTCTCGTCCCCCACAATGTTATGTCCTCTTCCCTAAAAATGGATTCTGTTGGTGGCGGGTCCCAAGACACCCTGAATACCTTTCTGCAGTCCTATTCCCATTTCATTTCCCACTCCTCCCTTTGCCCCTATTTTCTTCCATCTCAGAGTATCAACAAGGTCTCAGACAGCACAAATGTCACGCAGTGGGGTGCCCTGCTGGCTGCACAGCTCTTGTCACACAGCTGTTTGGCATTCCCTGTGACAGGGAGACAGTGCCTATGCACACCCTGTGCAGAAGCTGCAGACCACATCCTTGCAAGCTCTTCATTACCTTTATCAGAGGGGAAAACCCCATTAATTTGATTTGCCTCCTAGGTAACTGCAGGTTACTATGTACCTGACATTGGTTCTTCTCATAGTAACTACCCTGGTCATCTCAAACCCCGTTTATCTGTCTAAAACATGCAGAACCCATGGGGCATGTGCAGTTCTGATTCTCAGGATGTAGCACTTAACAACTACCTCAGATTACCACACATCCTCACTAAGAAAAGCACAGTGGATTCCAGTCATTACCCAGGCTCAGCTCTCTGAGCTGACAGTATCACTCAGGATTAGGAAACAGAATATGCAGGTCAGCTCATTTACAAACATGCACCTTACAGCAGCACACCCAAGCTTTTGTCAGTGCCACAAGTTAGAGACCAGCACCTCTCTAAAATGGATGGAAAAATATTCTGGATCCTGGCACATAACCAAGAGATGCAAATCACCCAATTTCCACCTGCCTCTCACTGCCCAGCCCATCCCACCCCACAGGAGAGGGACAGTTGCAGCCAAGGACACAGGAGCAGGCTGTGACACCAGGAATGCCTCTGTGTCTTTGGCACCCTGCCATACTACTCTGCAGCTCCTGCATGTCAGGGACTCCACCTCAGAGCCCAAGAAGCACACACCACACTGAGACTCTGCCTGTGGACACAGCTGCTCTTGCTACGAATTCACCTGAGAAAATCCAGGAAAGAAATACACCTACAGCCCCTTCTGAAGCCCTCAGCATTCCTGTTCCATCTCTCCCAGACAATTCCCTTGTTGAAGCCCACTAAAACCAAGAGCCAGGAAGAAAGTTCAAATATCAGCAGAAACCTGAGCCCATGGGGCCCATATCTCAAGCCTTTTTGTTCTCCCAGTAGCAAAATGGAGAAAATGCTTCTTGTCGACCTGCAAGGTGTAATCAGTTAAATGTCTTGAAGTGCTTTGTTGCTATGAGGAACTAAACCCTCTAAATATTCCTGCTGAGAGCCAAGGACTATTTGAGCCTTGAAGGTTGCTCCGAAGCCTTTCAGATCGTGGCAATCAGAAACTTGTCCTCAGGATAAAGAGCTACATTTGCAGTACAACTGTCACCACTGCAACGCATCCCCTGTCTCCAGCAGTGTCCTTCTGCCCACTCCCAACCTCAGCCATTCTGCAAATGCTGCTTCTGACTGCTCACCTCCCTGCTCCCAGGTGGGAGTGCTTTGGGAAGGACTCAGCACTACAGGTCGTGATGGTAAAGCTTTTAATAATGCTCAGAGATTCAAATGCATGTGACATCTGATCCACCCCGTAAGCATGTTCGATTTCAGAGTCATTTAATGGGTTTCTGTTAAATTACCAGCTACAGCTCAAAATACACGTGTGATGTTTAAAAAACAAGGAGGAGAGAAGGAACTTAGTAAAACTGGGTTCAAAAGGTATTTGTAGAAAGCTGCAGGATTGCCACTCTTGCTGTGCTTTTAAAAAGCACTGTGGAAAGCTGAGGTTCAGAAATTCAGAGCTTGTGCAAGCAACAGCAAAACTGCAATCTTACTGCCCAATAAGCAGGCTCAAGGTATCACCTATTTCATAGGTGACAGGTAAAAAACTGGGAATTCAGGCCCTGCTCAAGAGCTGTGAATTAGAAATGGACTCTGCTTGGTAGAGGGTGCTATGCCTGCTCAGTACAGGCACTGGCACAGGAACAGTAAATCCCCAGCTTTTAGGTGAAGTGTACAGGCCTGTAACACCACGTGCAGGACCCTGAGGGCCAGATGCTCACAGCTGGCTCTCACCCATGGGCCCATGGCTAATGAATTTGAAGGGCTGTGTTCAGTGCAACCAGTCACTGCAAGCCCTGCCAGCCCAACAGCTCATCTCCCTGGCCACAGTGCCCAACCCATGTTCTGCCCTGATGATGGTCTGCACTCCCACATGTCTGAGGAAAGAGAAAAGGAACAGCAGCAAAAATACCTCTAGTGGTTACTTGTTTATATGCATGTCCTAAGTGCCCTTGACATCATTAAAAAGCACAAGTTTTAACTGCATGACTAGCAACACATTTTCTTTTCACCTGCTGTCAAATTTACAGTTGTGTTTGTTGGCTTGTAAATTTGTGGATTTCAGCTCAGTGTGGACAGACTCCACAGGAGCAGGAACTCTAAAATTCACACATTCTCCTTCCTTTCTAGGGAAACACTGAATTTCCCATTCTTATGGGCCTGACCCAAAGCCAATGTACATCAGCCAAAGCAGTACTGCCGACTTTGGAGAGCTCTGAATCAGGCCCTATTATTTTAGTTTATTGCTCACAGTTAAAAAAAGAAGCTGTTGAAATGCTAATCCTATTCACAGCTCCACTTGCTAAGAGCAGAGCAGTGTATCCCAGAGCAGATCAGGATTAGGTGCCTTTATATTTCAGAATTCAACTCCAAAATACTGAGCGCAAAGAAATGTATTACAAAGTATTGCTTATCTACCACGGAGCAATTCTCAAGGGTCGGGAAGAGGAACAGTTGTAAATGTTAATAGAGCTTCTCCCATTGTAGATGGATGCTATTTCTGGGCTAGTATGACAGCCTATGAGAAAACGATCAGCATCGTTCCATATTCTACTCAAGTGACACTGCTGCATGGCTGATCACAGGATTATCGGGGGTAGCCAATAGAAGAGAAGATATATATAGAAATAAAAGTATTCTCTAAGGTATAAAGTAAGCTGATTTAAAAGGCTGGAAGACAAGCAAGCCAACATAGAGAAGTGGACTTTATTTCAGTAGCTGCCAGCATAGGTTACATGGTCTGTATATACAACTTAAATCAAGAGCCAAATAATAGTATTGGTTCCCGTGACTGTTACTATTTTGTAAATAGTATTTAAAATATGAATCTAGCATTCTTCCTGTAGTTAGCAAAGATTTAAAACTAAAGAAAGCCTGTCCAGATGTATTTCTCTTTTTTTTTCTTTTTAATTTTTTAAAATTGATCTTGTGAGCACACTGGCTAGAAAGACAGAAGGCATTTCCTGACAGCTTAGTAGACTGCAAAAAATAACTCAGCAGAGTTCCCTGCTGCATGCCACCACGATGTGGGACAAGCAGCCCCTGTTGCACACACACTGATGGACAAGCACTCCTCTGCTGGCAAACACAATGCTGAAACTAATGGGCTGAGGAGAGTCAGAAAAGCAGTGCTGTGTTATTGATGGGAGTTGTCAGGTAGAAAGCCATGAAATGGGAAGATCTGGTGCAAAGAGGATGCACAGAAGCAACAGAGGAGGAGCAGATTTTTGAAGCAGGGCGGGTAAGAAATGTCTCATGCTGGGACTTAGCCAGTAGTGAGAAGGGAGGATTCCCAGGATGCCTGCATAGCAGCCAGGCCAGTGGCACTTGCTCACTGGAGTGTCCAGGGTGAGAAGCAGGATAAGTCTTGAGCAGGCCAGGGTAGATGTGATCTGTCTGAAGAGCCACAGAGACGCCTCACAGGAGTGTAAGGGCAGCGTGTCAGCTGCACAAAACTAAGCAGACTGCGGCATCTGTAACAGAGAAGGGAACTGCAGATGCTGCTCAGATAATGAACAGCACAGCATGGCAGCGTGTGCAGCCTTTGGAGAAGGGCAGCCAGACACAGCAACTCAAGGCTGGGCACAGTCAGCCAGCATCCGCTTCTTGGTCACCTCTGGGTTAAGCAAACTATGTCTTATATCAGATTGGCTTGTTTAAAAACATCTTTGTCCTTGGTGGAGAGGGTTTTCTTTACAAGCACCGTGAGGAGACAGACTGATGGGGTCAGCAATGAGGAGACTGTATTTTCCAGACAGTGAGCGGGGACATACAATAAAGAAAAAGAGACTCCTGACAATTACTATGAAATCAGAGTGGGGCATTAAATTCGAAGATGCAGCTAAATGGGTAAGAGCACTCATAAACACATTGAGCATGAAAGCAAAGCTAACCATCTTATTAGCATCCTCCAGAAAACAGGGATGTGTGGTTTTACGGAAGTATATCATTGCTAGGTTTAAAATACCCACCAAATTATCAAAGGACTTTCAATTATAGCTGCATGCAGTAATCCTATTCTCTCTCCAAAAAAAAAATAAATCCTACATATATAAAAATACAGTGTCATTTATAGTACTAGCTAAGGGGTTTGTGGGTTTATTCATGCTGTATATGGGTCTCTTCAACTAGCTGATGCATGTAACTACATCCTGTACCACAGCAGCCACTGAAAGGAAGATTCACTTTACAGGCCAAAGCAAAAATTGGTTTGGGACAAACAGAGCATTGAGATAATCTGTTTAAATATTGTATCAGATTGGCAATATAAAGCCATAATGGAAAGAACAATTCTCCCTTGTACTGAGGGCTGGATGCACAGGGCACATGGATAAAAAGTGTGGCCCACAAGCTGCTGCAGAGCACAGTTGATTCTTATTAGGAAAGAGAAGTAAATGTATTCTGTTTAACTTTATTAGCCACAAGGCTTAGATAATGAATTTAAAATAAAGCCACCCTCAGTCACCACCAATTGCTTATCTACTAGATGTGGACATTTGGGTAGAATCAATTCACTTCACCAAGATGTAATAGAGCACAAAGCTCAGCAGCTCAGCCTGCCATTATGGGGAAGACAACATCCTCCCCATCTCTACACCCCTGCAGAGATGCCCTCTTCCCCACTCCTGCAACCACAAGTCACTTTATCCTCAAGACACATCTCAGCTAAGTACATTTGCCACTGAGATGACAATTCCTGTCTCCCCACAGCTCCCCAGCTCTGCTGAGCTCTATTCTCAAACTTCTGTGACTTTCCTACAACTGTGGGAGAAACTTCACAAAATATCCATAAAACCAGCCCATGATTCTTCTGCTAATTCCTTCTCTGCCACACCTACAATCTTTGATGAGGTTTAGGCAGCAAATGGGTCAAGTTCAAACCTGTCCTGGATTCTGCTTATTCGTATCAGTTGGTTATCTCTCACCCCAGACAGACCGTATTTCCATGGCATGGGAGCACCTTGGTGCTCTGCCAGCACAGCACCCAGCACAGCTCTGGGCACCAATTTATTTACTTTCTATTAAGCAATATGTTAGCTGTTCACCATTTTCAAAGTTAAAGATAGAGGGTACACGTGACGATTTCAGAAAGTCACACAGGAGGAGCTGACACAGGGAAGGACGAGGGGCTTAGCTGAGCCAAATATCTTGCCTTTCACAGTGGATATATGAGGCTACATTTGTCATCGAGGGTGCAATCCTGCACACGCAGAGCTGGAGGAGGGGAGTCCTTCCTGACAACTGCACTGATTAGCTGGTGCCCTGAAGAATGACGTCTGATTACCTTTATCTTCGGCTGCAGAACTGCAAATGTCACTAATGGTCATAAAATCATCCAGTCTTTTTCAAAATACAACCGAAGTAAATTAATCTATTGAGCACAGTTTATTCAATACTTCTTACTCTGGCAAAACTCCCAAAAAATCATTTGCTTGCTGCATGTCTCCACCATATGGTGTCATTCAATGCAGACTTTCTCTCCTGCATTGAAATCCAAAATTTAATGGAGTCGAGTCACCTACAGAGTTTTTCCAGCTCAAACCCACTAATGTAGTTTTCTGTCAAAGAGGTCACACAGCACTTTCCAGTCTGATACACAAACCAATACCAGCATGAATCCTCTTTTCATAATTAAAATCAAAATCTTCTGGTTTCAGCAGGTTTGAAAGAAGTATTTTGCCCTGTGTAGAGAAGAGCCAATGCCCAGCACTGGACAATGTCAGCAGTCTCTGTCTGGTTGCAGAACTTCAAAGTCTTGGTCAGTGACTGGTATACTCTCCTATCTGCAGGTGATTTCTCATATCAACCTCACAGCAATCACTAAAATAAACCAAAAAACATGACATTGAACTGTACTGAAAACTAAAGTAGTGAGACACTTATAATACTTGAAAGCATTTTTAATGGGGCCATTTTACATAGAGCCTTACTGCCAAGGAACAAGTGACAAAATAAAGAATTTCTAAGCATGAGGTATGCCTAGAGCAGGCAAGACATAGATGCTGGCTTTCCTAGAAACATGAGCTCAAGACCAGGAGAAAGATGCCTGACTAGGCATTTAGCTATGCTGTTATTTTATCCTCTTCACCAGATGTGCCTTATGTCAGCTAGGCACTCTGTGACTCAGTTTCCTCAACTATAAAACAGGGCCACATGTTGATAAATCTGGTTTTGACACAATGATGTCATCTTCAATCAATGGTTTTAGAAAAACACTGACCATCCTCTGGCCCCAGCATCCATGAATAACATACCATGTCTCTTGGTAAAGATTGTTATTACAGTGACAATAGGAAGCATTATTGTGACGAGGAAGCCACAAGCTCTGCATTTCCCAAACTTTGGAAAGCAGCACATCCTTTCATGTCGCAGCCTCCTTTCGCCCTTGCCACGCGCCCACTGCAGATGCTGCTTAACGGTGCCAAAGACTTTCAGCACTACACATCTCTCATGCTTTGCAGTTTTATGGCTCATCCTTCCCTCCGTGCTCCAACTATGACCTTCCACCACCCCTGCCCCACAGCTGTGAGACATCCTGGTATCCTCTGCAGAAGAAGACACTGCTCCTCTGTACTTACTCACTTGGATGAACACTGAAATAATTTAAACCTCAGCATTAACCCTCTCATCACTGCAGCTGGAGCAAGCAGTCGTTGAGGGGAGTTTAAGTGCTTCCCAGTGCCATCAGGACATGGCAGGAACGTGCTCACGGGCAGCTACCATGGTTCAGATGACAAGCAGTAAATTGTTACATCAAGCTGTCTGGATGATTTCTGACTGCTGACCCATACCCCCAGGCTGCCATAGCTGCTTTGGATGTATTTCCTGCTGTTTCAGAGTTTCTACCACAAATGATTATTCTGTTTTAGTGAAAGCTGAGAATCTAGAGAGATAGTGCATTGCTCTCCAGTCCTCTGTCCGGTCCACCCAGCCCACCAGGCACCCCAAAGTGCCACCCACCCTGCCTGAGAGGCTATAATTCAAAAAACAACTCCAAGAAGTGGAAAATAGACAAAGAGGCAGTAAAATGTTGTATCAAATAACATGAACACTGGCGAACACCCAGTCACCCTCCCTGCACACAAAGCGCCTGGATAAGAGCAGCCAGATCCCAGACTACACCAGCTTATCAGGACATCACAAGGCACAAGAGCAGATCTGGCAGCTGCAAGCCAAATGTGTCCCACAAAGCAGTGCACTGCTGCAGGCAGCTGTCCTCATCTTTCCAGCAGATGTCCATCCTGTGATGGCTTTGGTGCCTGGTGTGACATTCCCCATCACCAACTCATCTGAAACAGAGCAGATCCCACAGGCTTCATCTCTATCTTCTGCTCTGTGACCCAGCAGGTAGGGATGCAGCCAGAATTAACCCAGTGAAGATGAGAAGCTGCCTTTGTTGCTCTTGCTTACACCTCCTCCCATGCATGAATCCAACTTACGTGCAGAGGGCTCCTGGACAAAATAAGGCTTTACCCTTGGGAAAGCTCCTTCCCCATTGCCATTGCCTTCTGCTTGCGCTCTCTCTTCATGCAGCAGCCTCATGAGTGGCTGCACATGCACGGCAGATCTCTCTCACCACCCTCACCCAAGTTCCAACCCCTCCTAGTCCTCACTGCACTTTGCCAGCATCCAACTTGTCCCACCCCAACTACTTTGGCATCTAAACCCAAATTGTTTTCAACACCTGGATGACCTCAGTCCATTATCCAACATCAATTTAGACTGCACTATACCCTCACCAGCCCACCTCTCTCCCAGCACTGCCCTCCACCCAAGACACTCAGTTTTTGCCTTCAATTCATGCTACTACCTCTCCAACAATTTCCCCACCTGTCTCCCAACATTGCCCTCTAACCCAAGACACTCAGTTTTTGCCTTCAATTCATGCTACTACCTCTCACAACAATTTATTTCCCTCTTCCAACGCTTCTTTTCTGCCTGGGATCTTTCTTTCTCTCATCAATATCAAAACTCCACTTCCAGTCATTCCCACTGTTTATTTTTATTTCTTCTTTTGAACCCAGACTGTTCTCCATCTTGCCAGCCCATGGCAGAAAACCCCAGAGCACACAACATCCCAGCACACTATCCTAGCCAGCCAAACACTGACTGGGTTTTCCCCCTGACTCACCAGACTGTCCATCCCACCCAACTGGCAGTTTTCTTTCAGCCATGGAGCACTTTGTCCTGGACATCTCTGAACACCTGACCCCTTCAGTCTCTCTCTGCCATCATTGATACACAGCCCTTTCTCAGGCTCTGTATCAAAAACCAGCCCTTCCACCTCAGCAAGTTCTCTCCTAGCTCCCTCCATTTCTTTAGACAGCATCCAAGTCCCAGGGTGGCCTCCTCCCACCTTGGCTGGGTTGTCCAGTGCACCTTTAGAGTCACAGCTGCTCCCAAACTCTTCACAGGCAATCTCTGGGCACTGCCTTCCATCCTTGCCAGGCTCTTCCATCGTTCCTTCCCTCCTCAGGCCACTGCCATCCTGGTCCCCAGCCCTCCCAAGCACCCAGCCCTCCATCACACCTTCCACACCCTGACTGAATCAACTCCAGGAATGCTGACTCCCTCCCAACAAAGAGCCCCCCACAGCATCCTTGAGCCTCCAGCCTCTGTCTAGACCTGATCCACAGAATCACAAAATCAATTAGATTGGAAAAGACCTATGAGATCACCAAGTCCAACCTATGACCAAACACCTACACGCCAACTAGAGCATTACAACAAGTGCCATGTACAATCTTTCCAATCTTTACCTAAACACCTCCAGGGATGGTGACTAAACCACCTCCCTGGCCAGTCCTTTACAATGTCCAATCACCCTTTCTGTGAAGAAATTCTTCCTAATGTCCAGTCCAAGCCTCCCCTAGCACAGCTCGAGGCTATTTCCTCCTGTCCTGTCACTTGGGTCACTTCTGCCTGGGAGAAGAGGCTGATCCTCACCTGTCTACAACCTCCTTTCAGGTAGCTAGAGAGTGTAAGGTCAGCCCTGAGTTTCCTCCTCTTCAGACTATACAATCCCACCTCCTTCAGCCACTCCTCACAGGACTTGTGCTCCAGGCCCTTCACTGGTTCTGTTGCCTTTTTTGGGACTCAACCCCCTTCTTCGTGTCCCCCATAACATCTGCGTGCTGCCAGGGCCCCAACCTCAGCCAGGATGGATGTTCCACGGCGGAGGCCCCACACTTGCCCTGCTCTCATGCCTTTGTACGGGTGCCTGCACCTGCACAGCCCCAGGCGGGCACTCAGACCCCAGGCCAGCCACACTCCCTGGGCGGGTGTCACAGGACGGCTCAGGCTGCAAGGGACCACAGTCGGTCATCTGCTCCAGCCTCCCGCTCCGGCAGGGTCATCCTTGAGCACACGGCACAGGATCCTGTCCATGTGGCTCTGGAATATCTCCACTGAGGGAGACTCCACAAACTCTGCGCAATCTGTTCCAGTGTGCGGTCACCCGCACGGCAAAGTTCTCTCTTGTATTCAGGCGGAATTTCCTGTGCATCACTTTCTGCACGTTGCCTTTTATCCGACTGCCCGACAGCACCAAGCAGGGCCTGGCTCGGTCCCCCCGCTTCCACCGCCGTGGCACCCCCTCCCACGGCCCAAGGCCTGCCCGTGCCTGCCACGAGCCCGGCCGGGCCCGACAGACCCTCCGGCCCCCATCCCGCCACGCTCCGCGGGGGGATCATCCGCGGCCGCAGGCGCCCCGGCCGCGCTGTCCCCGGCCCTGCCCTGCCCGGCCCGGCCCGGCCCCGCTCGCCCCCGCCCCGCTCACCATCCTCGGCGCGGCCCGCGGTTACCATGGGCAACTGCGTCACACCCACCCCGCGCGCCGACGTGCCCGCGCCGGGGGCGGGGCCAGACACGGGTCCGCCCACCAAACGGCGCGTGCGTACTAGGCCGGCCCTGCCGGGGGGGGAGGTGGGCGCGGCCGCTCGGGGCTCGGTGATTGGCTGAGAGCCCGCCCACGAAACGGCGCGTGCGTACTAGGGCGGCCCTGCCGGGGGGGAGGTGGGCGCGGCCGCTCGGGGCTCGGTGATTGGCTGAGAGCGGCCACGCGTCGGAGCGCGGGGGCGCGCGAGCGGCTCGTGGGCGGGAGAGGGACCTGGGAGCGCAGGTGGGGCACGTGCGGACGCGCCGAGCCGAGCCGAGCCGAGCCGAGCCGAGCCGAGCACAGCCGAGAAAAGCCGAGCCCAGCCGACAAAAGCCGTGACCGAGCCGCGCTGGAGGTGTGCCGGGGCTGTGCCATGCCGGGCCGAGCCTGGGTTGTGCCGAGCTGTGCTGTGCCTTGCAGAGAAGGTCAAGGAAATTGGTGAAGGGTCTGGAGCTCTAGTCTTATGAGGAGTGGCTGAGTGAGCTAGGAGCGTTTAACCCGGAGAAGAGGCTCAGGGAGAGCTTATTGCTGTCCACAACTACCTTTGAAATGGGGTTGTAGCTAGGTGGGAGTGGGCCCCTTCTCCCAGGAAACCAGCGATAGGATGAGAGGATATAGGCTGAAGCTGTGCCAGGGGAGGATCAGGTTGGACATTAGTGTTTCTATACAGAAGCATGATTAGATACTGGAAAGGACTGCCGAGGGAAATGGTGGAGTCACCATCCCTGGAGGTGTTTAAGGAAAGAACACGGCGCTTGGTGCCATGCTGTAGTTGACATGGTGATGTTTGGGCTCAGATGATCTCAGAAGCATTTTCCCGCCTAATTCATTCTGTGACTCTGTGCTGTGCAACCGTGCATACGTGCTGCAGCACCCCGGGCAATGCCATGGCAGTGCAGGGCAGCATTGGAGGGATGTGCAGGACAGTGCCATGGGGGGCACAGCACAGTGTGGGGATGCTGTGCTCTACACCCTTGGGGCTGCAGATTTGTGCTCCTGTAGGAGCGCCTGCAGGGCAGCCTTGTGGAGGGTTGGGCCAGGCCCTACAGTGCTGTGCAGCACCATTCCACCCCGAGGAGGGGGTGTGGGGTGCAGAATACCCCAGGCAAGCGGGGTGATGTGTGAAGGAGTGACCTGGCTGCAGTGTTCTGCTGACAGCAGGAGTGCAGGGGCCTCCTGGGCTCAGGGCTGCTGAAAGTCCAGTTGTCCTGTTAAATATAAACCTGCCATGGCTCTCACCCAGCTGACTGCTCCTGTGGCCGTGGCAGGCGTGCACTCAATGAGTAAGCAGGGCAGGATCCTACTGAGCAGCCTTTTCCCCTGCCCAGACCTACACCAAGATGGCCACAGTTTCCCTTAGCTTCAACATCGACGCCCCACGCTGGGACCAGAGCACCTTTGTGGGGCGCCTGAAGCACTTCCTCAACATCACCGACCCTCGGACAGTGCTGGTGCCGGAGCAGGAGCTGGACCAGGCCAAAGCCCTGGTGGAGGGCTGCAGGTGAGAGGCAGGGATACAGATGGGGCAGGTGCCATCCCTGTGTTCATGGCCATCCCAACCACTGTGCAGTGTTGCAGGGGATGGAGGCAGTCGTTCTCAAGCAGGTGTGCTGTGATGTAACATCTGCTGGGGGTAGTTTTGGGGGGTTTCCCAGGCTTCTCCCGGGAGCCTCAAGCCATGACATGCATCCTTCTCAGGAGCTGTTTCCTCTGCCTTTCATGTGGTGCCCGGAGCTCTGTGCCTCGGCAGTGCTGGGTGCTGGCAGGTCTGTGCAGCTTCCCCTGATGGGCTTTGGGTTTGCAGGGCCGGGCTGGTGCCACCGGGAAGCAGCCAGGAGCAGCTGCTCTATGCCAAGAAGCTGTACGACTCAGCCTTCCACCCTGACACCGGGGAGAAGATGAACCTCATTGGGAGGATGTCCTTCCAGGTGCCGGGGGGCATGGCCATCACCGGCTTCATGCTCCAGTTCTATCGGTGAGCTCCTGGGTACACCAGGTTGGGGACACAGCCCTGACAGCCCCCAGCCCCTCTGCAGGTCCCTGATGGCCAGAGCACGGCCAGCCTGCCTCCTCTGGGGCTGGGTGCTGCCCAGGGCATGCCCATGGCTGCTGTGCTTGCCTGTGTCCCGTGGTCAAGCCCAATGTCTCTGGGCTCTGTCCCCAGCACCCAGCCTGTGGCAGAAGCATCACAAATCCCCCTGGCTTGGCTGGGAATGGTCTCACCTGACTCTGAGCTCTTCCCATAGCTCCTGTAATGATTAATGCAACCAAATGCTGCTTGGCTGCTGCTCTTGGTCTGTGGCCCATAGCAGTCTTTGGAACTGAGGACCAAATGTGCCCCTAGGCCAGGTTGCTTCAGCATCCCCAGCCCCTGCTGACAGCTCCCTGCATTTTCCTTCTCCACCCCCCTGCATTCCAAAGCGTGCTCCCTGTGTCCCTTCCTGCCCCATGTCAGTGTCCCTGAGGCACCAGTAGAAGAGCAGGCACCCTCACTGCCCAGAGCTACTTCTGTCTCCATGTGTCCCCTCCTTGCTGCTCACTTTGACAAAGGCTTATCTCAGCCCAGCAGAGGATGGCTGCCACCCTGCTGAGAGCTGTGTCTCCCACCCCTGCCCAAGTGCCTTGCAGGACTGCCCCCCCCTCTTCCTATGCTCCCTAGGGCAAGCAGAACTCCTGGGATCATTTCCCAGCTCTACCACTGGCTTATCACTTTGCCCCAGTTCCTCAGTTTCCCTTTGGAGACACCATGATGAGTTGATTGCAGGCATCTTGGCTGCCTGCCTGCCAAGCCTGGACATGGGCATAGGCCAGATGTCCCTGACAGCCCTGGGGTGCTCTCCCATCCCTTCCCTCCACAGGACAGTGCCTGCTGTGGTTTTCTGGCAGTGGGTGAACCAGTCCTTCAATGCCTTTGTCAACTACACCAACCGCAACGCTGCCTCCCCCATCTCTCTGAGGTGAGCGGGCCGCACAGGATGGAGTGTGCATTTGATGCACCCCTGGATGCCCTGTAAAGACCCTCTGTGCCGTGTCTTGGGCACAGAAGGAACAGGGCTGAGTCAGAGTTAGTGATTCTGTTGTCTCCCTCCTTTGAAATCGCTGTCCAGGCAAATTGGGGTGGCTTATGTCACAGCCACCAGTGCAGCCCTGGCCACCGCAGTGGGACTCAACCTCTACACCAAGGTATGCCAGGCTGGGGTCAGGTGGGGCAGCTGGGCACACCCTGCTCTCCCGTGCTGATGCCAGCCTGTCTCCCACAGCGAGCTCCCCCCTTGCTGGCCCGCTGGGTCCCCTTTGCAGCTGTGGCTGCTGCCAACTGTGTCAATATCCCCATGATGCGGCAACAGTAAGTGTCACATGTGGCTGGGGGTTTGAGGGACCCAGCTCACTCCAAAGGCAGGCAGCTGGCAGCCAGGCTCCTGGGCTGCCTGGCCTCCCTGTCTTGGATTCCCCTCCTGGGAGCTGGAGAGAGGTGAACTGGGGTGTGTGCATTTGCAGTGCTGTGTCTGTGGTGGAGGGTGCTGGGTGGGATGGCTCAGCCTCCACCTAGAGCAGGAGAGGCATTTTTGGCTGAGGATAGCTGCTCTGGAATCTGTGCTGGAAGATCCCTCAGACCCAAAGATCTCCCGCATGTCGTGGGAGAACACCAGTCCATGATATCTTGATGTTGTGGTCCTTGTGGTGACCTGTGTCTGCTGTTTGGGGTTCCCCACAAGTCACAGCACAAGGAGCTCGGGTACTGTGTGAGGGACTGTGTCCTGGCTCAGCTGTGTATCCAGGCAGTGTCTGTCCCTAGCACAGCCAGACCCTGCTCGCAGCTGTGCCCTGAAGATGGCAGCATCGGCTGGGCTGGGGACCGTGTGCCCCGGGGTGCTGGAGCCTGGGGGCATTCGGGGCTGCTGTGTATAGAGGACTCCCCTGGCACCCCCTCTCCTCACTGCTGTGTATTTATGCTTTTCTGGCCATCCCGTCCTCCACTTACAGCTACCTATCCCCTACAGGGAGATCATCAATGGGATCACAGTGACAGATGAGAACAACAACGAGCTCGGCCGCTCCAGGGTGAGTCTGGGCATGGGGGCACGGGTTGGGGCACGGCGCTGCCAGGGCTCACCTGCTGATTTTGCTTGCAGAGGGCAGCAGTGAAGGGCATCGCGCAGGTTGTGCTCTCCAGGATCACCATGGCAGCACCAGGCATGAGTGAGTGTGGGCAGGAGGGTGTGCAGCTGAACTGGGGACTCTCCAGGACCCACCACCATGCCCTCTCCTGCTTCAGTTTCCCTCATGAAAAAGAGGGAGGGTGGCCCTGCATCCCAGATGGCATTTGCTCTCCTCATCCAGCCATTCCCATCAGACATCCCCAAGCCCCCAGCCCCCTCCATGCCAAACCACAGCTCGGGAAACAGGGAATGCTCCTATGGCAGTTTGGCCCCACAAGGATGCATCTCATGCTCTCTAGCCCTAGCCCCTCACCTGCAGCCCAGAACCCCCTCTGCTCCTGAGACCCTTGACATGCTGCAAGCTCAGAAGGAAGGACAGGAGCATGAGGAGCACAGACCATGCTGCTGCCCGAGTTATGGATGTGGGGGGCCTTGTGTCAGGTCCTTGCTGTCAGCAAACAGCCAGTAGCCCCCAGCATAACCAGCTGCTTCCATGGCCTCCAGATGGATGGTCCTGCAGGGACAGCCCTGCAGGCTGGCTAGCAGGATAGCTGTTCTGGGCTGACCTTTGTTTTCTGTGCCTAGTTATTCTGCCCATCATCATGGAGCGGCTGGAGAAATTCACCTTCATGCAGGTGAGTGCATGTTTCTCCTGCCAGTGAGTTCTGTGGTGCTTCAGCCCAGCTTCCCTGCTGCTGGGGATCAAATGGGGATTTGCAGAGCCTGGCTTGCTTTGCTTCCTACTTCAGTCATTGATACACCAATGGCCTCTCAAGTCACATTGGGGAGGCTGTGGGAGAGTGGCAGGGTTTGGTGCACACAGAGGTGTTGGGCCTGTCAAGGGGAGAAGCCCTATCAAGGGGAGAAGTCTGTCCACCCTGTGAGTGGGCCTTGTGGTGAGGCCAGGGACTCAATCCTGGCTCTTCTCTTGCAGCGGATCCGGGTTCTCCATGGGCCTCTGCAGGTGCTGCTGTGCGGGGGCTTGTAAGTATCTCACTGCTCAGTCACCTGTGAGTGCCTGGAGTATGGCTCCAAAGAGATGCTTGAAAAATACTTCTTTCCCAGAAGAGATTGGAAAACTGCTTACCTTTCTGCTTGGGCTTTCCCCAGTTATTGGGAGTCATGGGGTGTGAGCAGCACTTCTTGGGCTGCTGAAATCCCTGTGGCTGGAGGGCAAACAGGCTGGAATCCCCAAGACTAATGCTCTGCTTTTCTCTGTCCCACAGCCTCCTGTTCATGGTGCCAGCAGCCTGTGCCCTCTTCCCCCAGCGATGGTACCTCTTCCACTGCTTACCCCTCCTGCATGGGATCTCGGGAGCCTTCCTCCTTCCCTAGTTCCTCTCTGCCCATCCCAGGAGAAGCATGATGGGCACCCACCCTTCAACCCAAGGCAGTGCCTGTTTGTACACACTGGTGCCCAGGGCAGCAGGAAAACATGTGCCTCCCCTGCTCTGTGAGCTCTGTGCTGGGAGCAACAGGACACCCAGCTCTGTGGGCAGCTCTCTGCCTTCCAGCGCTGGGAGGGAGGGGTGGTGGGTCTTGCCATGAGCCTGCAAGATCCCAGGGACTGCAGAGGCCTCAAATGGCAATGGAAAGGGAGGGTGGTTTGACTGGTGGTTAGGGAGGAGGATCATGGCTCTCAGTCTGTATCTCCCTCTCCACAGCTCCCTTGCACTGGCTGACCTTGAGGTGGAGCTGCGTGACAGTATCATGGCCAAGCACGGGGACAAAGTGCCATATGTCTATTTTAACAAAGGACTGTGAATGGAGACTACCTCAGGAGCCATCGCACCCCTCTGGCCTCCTGCCACCACCATTCCCACATTCCCTGAGCAGGGTCTGAGGCACAGTCCAGCCCAGATCTGCTCCCCCACCCAGCACCTTCTCTGCAGCCTTCTTCCACTGTAGAATCAGGATCTGACTCTGTGTGTCCAGCTTGCAGCACTTTGGCTTGTCCTGACCCATGCCCATCTGCTGCTGGCCATGTCTCAGCCTTTCCATGTCCCTCTTGCCCTGAGGGATGCCTGCTCTTCCTGTGCCTTCCTTTGGCCCAGCCTGTCTGGGCCCCAAGAGGCATGAGGCTCTCTCCCTTGGGGCTCAGAGCACAGCTCTACCTCCAAAAGCTGATATCCTGCCATTGTACCAGCAACCAAAGCACATTCCTGCCTTAAACCACCACAGCAGCCTCTTCCCAAGAGATGGATCATGTCTTGGCAGGTGTGAAGGCACCTGTTCTCTCTGCACCATGAGAGTGACCATCCCAAAGTCCAGAGACCAATGCCTGGACTATGCATTCCTTGCTCTCAGGTTCAGGTTCTATTCACTCTGTGTTTGCCACAGGCCAGGAAAGAAATAGCTAATTGTTTTTAGCTCTTATTTTTTTCATTCCTCTTAGCACTGTCACCCTTGTCCTACATCTCTGATCCCCACAATAAAACCATGAAATTGCAGCTTTAGGGGACAATTGTCTCTGTGCTGCCTTTGACATGGGGAAGAAGACACAGAAATCACAGAATTGTTAGGGTTGGAAAAACCTCTAGAGGTAATCTAGTCCAGCCCCCCTGCTGAGGCAGGGACACTGGAGCAGGTTACACAGGAATGTATCCGGGTGAGTTTTGAATATTTCCAGAGAGGGAGACTCCACAACCTGTCTGGGCAGCCTGTGCCAGTGCTTTGCCATCCTCAATGTAAAGAATTTCTTCTTCATGTTGAGGTGGAACTTCTTGTGGTTTAGTTTATGGCCATTGTTCCTTGTCCTGCTGCTGGGCACCACTGAAAAGAGCCTGGCACCATGCCCTTGGCACCTGCCTTTGAGTCATTTACATGCATTAATGAGATCCCCTCTCAGTCTTCTCTTTTTCAAGACTGAACAGACCTGGCTCTCACAGTCTCTGCTCATCAGAGATGCTCCAAATCCCTCATCATCTTTGTGGCCCTCCACTGAACACTCTCCAGTAGCTTCTCTCTTGTCACAGAGCTGTCAAGGCATTCACTCAGGCTCTGAATTCACTCAGTGCTGATGCGATGCAAACAGCAGAGGAAGGTTGAAAAATAAATGCGGTGATTTTTAGAAAACAGCTGTGGGTTGTGCTTCTGGCTGATCTCTGTTTCTGGTTCTCTGGGCTGGGCTGGTATGTGGGTCCTATGCTTGCCTTGGAAGGGAAAAGTGTGGGCTTTGTGACCAACCAAGCATCAGGGTGAGGGTGAGAAAAAGGGCCAGGAGAAGGAGGAGGAGTGTAGGGGATGGCATGAGCTCTGAACCCTTGGGTATTCAATGGTAGCCTGTCCCAAGAGGTTCTTGGGGCTGCAAAGTCCCATGGCAGGTGACAAAGGTGATTGTGCTGTCCTCGCAGTGACAGTCATCCTCTTCTGGGGCCTGGGAGGATGACACTGGGTGACCCTTCCTACACCCATGGGTGCTGTTTATCTTCATGGCCAGGCAGGGTTTCATGATGCTATCTTGGGTCTGCCATGAGGCTGCTCCCACCCCAAAGGAGAGCAACTTGAGTGTGCTGCAGCCTAGTCTGGGGGAGAGAGGAGCCCAAGTCCTGGACTCAAGCCCCTGCTTTCAGTCAGCTGCATTCAGGCTCTCTGTTTGTTTGGTGATGAACATCCCTTGGTGAGACAAGCATGGAAACTTTGGAAACACCAACAAAGCCATATGATGTGGCTGCTCTGAGAGTCCCATGGCCCAGTGGATGACCCATGCTTCTCCCTCCAGTCAGGCATACGTGTCAGATCTCTAGGGCAGCAGCATTCTCACATCAGCCACGTGCCTGAGTAGAGGACACATTACCCATTCTGCTCATTCAGAGACGGCAGCCAAACCCAAAAGGTGCTTCTTGAAGTGCCAAGCTGTATCCACAGCAAGTTTGCTTCTGCCAAAGCTGCAACAGGCAAAGGATAATGTCTCAAATCGCATGTAGCTACTGCTAGAAAGCTGTAAAAGAGCTCTGAAATAATTAACAGCATTGTTAAAGCACAAATTGTTAAAGCACAATTAAAGTAACAGATAAGCACATGAGAAGAAAGAGAGCAGAAAGTAAGAAAACATGTTCAAACTTGTGTATCTGTTCCCTGGGCATTATTAGATCTCTTGTTAAAGCACAATTAAAGTAACAGATAAGCACATGAGAAGAAAGAGGTGTCACTCCTGCTGGGAGTGGAGAGGAGCCACAGGGAGACTGCCCTCTGCTTTTCTTAAGCTCCTTAGCTCACACTGCTCTTGTCCTACACCCTACAGCTGTGAGGACTTTCAGAAAAGTACCTGTAGCATTCTTTTGGGTCCAAGGTGCCTCTGGCATGCTTGGGAGCATGGTGGTGTTTGTAAAATGATGTGCTGTAGCACCCAAAAACTGCCTTCCCCTATTCTTGCTGTTCACCCCAGTTTGGAGGGGTCTGGCAGAGCAGGGAGCTCCGTGGGCAATGATTCTGGGGCAGCAGCCACACAAAGCCAAACTTGGGACCACGGCAGCAAAGCCTCAGCTGTTTGGCCACTCCTTTTTTCCTGCCCTCAGCTGTTCTAGAGGGGCAGTGGAGCACAGAGACCCCCTGAAGTGCTATTGCCATCTCACATCAGCTCTTCCCCTGCCCTGGGGAGTGGGACATGGTGCAGTTTATTGCTTATGGACAGAGTAAAGAGTTTTGCTCTGGGCTTATAGAATTGGCAAGCCATGCTCAAGACAGAGCTTCCCTCCCGCCTCCCTGAGCTTATAGCAGTGGATTCCCTCTTCAGATCAACATGGATTTATGCCAGCTGACAGTTCAGCTCAGCAGGGTTTCTAGGTTTCTAGGTTGTAGCTGGAATCTCCCCTCGAGGATTCAAGTCATCTCAACAGCTCACATCACTCTGGACATGGCCACTGCAGCCAGTGCCTGCCAGCCCTCCCCAAAACCACAGTAACTCCGCAGCCTGCATCGGTCTCACTGGGGAGCAGAGGAGTTGCTGCCAAGCTGTGGCCAGCCTGACCTCCATTTCCCATTGCAACAGGAAGGAAACCTCATTGCAAAGAGTCAGAGCCAGACAAATCCCTGCTTGGGAAGAGCAGCAAGTGCTAATTGCTCTCCAACAATGAGTCACACCTGATCTGGGCCTGTCCTGTGCTCCTGTGAACTCCATGCCTTCTCCCTGCTGTGCCTCTAATTTCAGGGCTAGCTGGGAACAGGAATAAAGCTCCTTCAATAACAGTGTGTGGCGGAAATGTCAGTGTTCCAGCATGTTTACGACCTCATTTCAAATAGTAACCACACCAAAGATGTCCCGTAGGTCTGCAGCAGAGCCCGAGCAGGGGCTGGGAGGCTGCTGGGCTCCCTCAAGCACTGGCAGTCCCAGCCGGAGGGCTTGGCCAAGGCTGGGATCTGGCTGCCAGGGGAAGAGCAGCGAGCACAGTGAAGGTGTGACGGGTGAACACCTGCTGGCCCACGCTAGCAGCAGGCGGGTGACCTGATCTGGATAGAAAAAAGCCAGGGCAGGAGATAAGTTGCTAAATAAATTATTTTTTTGGGCCTTTCTTAACGTGTTATCTGAGCATCTGATGAACCTTATCACGCCAATCCGTCATGGAGGCTGTCTGGTGCGCTGGGAGCGGCAGTGCAGAAACCTCTGACACTGGCCCAGGAGCACGGGCTGTCTCCCTGAGCTCCGAATCGATGCCAAGTGCTGTGCCCCCACACCGGCTGGGAGTGCACGATCACTGTGTGGGGACATGCTGGGACACAGCCCCAGGGGGAGATCCTCTTCTCCATGCTGCTTATGTCTGCCAGTGGTGCTGGCACCAACAGACTGCTACCCCTGAGCCCAGTGCCATCCCAGCACCCTCTCCATGCCGCCCTTCCCGGCGCGGTGCCCCAGCTCCGGGCGGGCTCTTGGGGCTTGGGACAACGTGAGCGCATTGGGGAGGAGGCTGAGCACGACTCATGCTGAGCAGGAGTGACCAGCTGAATGGAGGATGAGTGCCTGGCGGCGGCAGGGAGGCTGTGGGTCTGTCTGTGTGTCTGTGTGCCAGTGTGTGTGTGAGGAGCCCCCGCACCCCTCTGCAGCCAGTTCCGCCACTCACACCATGGCGGCCCGAGTGGGCCCGCCGGCTCCCTCCGCTGTGCCACACTCAAGATGGCAGCTCCCTGCGCGCAGACCCCGCCTCTCCCGGTTCTGCCGTAAACGACATCGCGCTGAATCAATGGCAAGCGGAAAGCTGCGCCGGCCGCCCAATAGAGGAGTGCCGAGGGCGGGTCCGGGCGCGGGGTGCCCCTGGGCTCCCGTCCCGGGCCGCAGTCGGGCCGGGGAGGCGGGAGAGGGGGGTGGGGGGGATGGCGAGGAGGCTCCGCGCCGCCATGGCCCTGCTGCTGCTCCAGGCCCTGCCCGAGGGGCTGCCCGCCGGCGCGGAGCCCGCCCAGGTAGGGGAGAGCCGCTCGGAGGGGTCCGGGGTCGCGCCGTGCCGTGCCGGGGGCTGCGTCCCTGGGAAAAGGGGCGGCTGTGAGTGCGGGGGCTGCGCCGGCCCTTGGGGCAGGGGCTGCGGCGGGGCCGGCCGGGTGTGCGTGAGGTGCCGGGGGGAAGAGGCATTTGGGGGCCCGCCTGAGGTTTGGGGAGCCCCGTGACTTGAGTGAAGCTGGAGGAGATGCAGAGCCCTGGCTTTGGGGGTTCTGGGCAATGTGGGGATGGAGAGGTGGTGTCGGGATCCAGGCACGGGTGGCAGTGCCGCTTGCAGGGGCTTTGTGCGGCAGAGTGGCTGCAGGGCGAAGGGGAAAGTGTTTGGCTGGACACCGAGGGAAAGGTGCTGTGGTGAGGGCAGGAGGCTGGAGCTGGCAGGTGCACAGGGGCCTGCGGGTGGAGGTGCAGGTGTCTTCTGGAGGTGGTGACAGGGAGCAAGGTGACCTGTGAGGGGACAGGGCTGAAGGAGGTTTGGAGTGAGCTGGAGGGTGGCAGTGGGGCAGAAGACGTGGGTCAGCAGGAGAGTGGAACTTGTGTGGTGCTGGCCAGGACAGGTGAGCTGCTCTTCCCGTGGCAGGAGCCGTGGTGGAGGAGCTTCGGTGAGAAGGAAGAGGGAGCGTGTTACAGCTGGGATGAGGGGAACCAGGCCTTGTCTTTGTAGGCTCTGACCACCTGATTACTACTTTGGTCATGCCTGGGAAGGGTTTTAACAAAGCTGGCTCCCTCTTTTTCATCTCTTTACTCTGTCTCCTTTCTCCTGTCTATGCTACAATATGTGCTGTTCACATCTCCAGTGGTGGTCTTGAGTCCAGTGTAGACACCTGTAACTTCTCCCACCTTGATGTGTACGTTCAGTGACGCTCAGTGAGGACTGTGCTCAGCCAAGCAACCTGTGCACGACCTGGATCTTGTGGTTCGTGGAGTCCTTGTGTCTTTTACACCCCGTGGAGAGTATGGATGGAATATGATGACTTTGGTTTGATATGGTGTATTCTGTATAAAGTACAAATTGCAGTTTGCATTTGTTGAAAGTCAGAGATAGTGAGATGCTGATCTGTTACTGTAGGTCACAGGTGTCATGGGGTGCATTGTGCTTAATGTCAGAGGGATGCAGATGGATGTGTCCTTCTGGAAGGCATCCACTAAAATACTTCTCAGTACTTCAGGAGGAGGAGGTGAGGAATTTGTTGACCATTACAGATGTTACACCTCTTTTAAATTCTCTTCTTCTTTTCAAGGTGTTGAGAGCACCAGATCTACTTTAAAAGCTGTGTAATTCGCTGTTGGTAGAGCCATCCCAAATCCCCTTCAGCCACCCAGAGGCTAAGGCTTGGCGGTTCCTGCCCTAGGGAGCCAGATGCAGGATTGTGTTGAACTGTGTGTTTTCCGCATTGTATCAACTGCACATCTCAGAACCATTTTACTCTCTGGTTGTTGTGGTACCCAGCTGTGAGCAGTGGTCAGGTGGTAGGATTATCTGTATGGTAGCTGTGAGTCTCTACAACCCTATACATGCTAATAAAAATGTCATACCCGCTTTGAAGACTGTGTAAGATGCTCCCTGCCTCAGTTTATACATTAGTTAAACAAATAGAAGTAGAAAAGAAGGAAAGAAAAAAGGAAGAGGGCATGGAAGCAATTGTACATCTGGATTGTGTGTGGAATAGTGGCATTTGTGACTTGTGGATATACTCTCTAGTCACTGCACCAGAAATAATCCTAAAATAATATGTCTTGAGTGGTACAATACATGAGAGTGGGGGAGAACAGGTTTGGCTGCCTACGTTTTCTTTAAGAGCACTTGGATAGGGATGCATCTTTTACTCATTTCCTATCCATAGTCTGTCTATATAAAACTCCTGCAGCTTTTTTTGGATCTTAAATGTATACTCTGTCTGTCAAAAGGCTGGTATTATCTCACTGCATGCTAGAGATTGACAGCTGCCCACTCAAAAACCAGCATGGTAATGTAGGAGAAATGAGCATGTAACAAAACTTCATCTGCTTTAGTGTTGCCTTAGAGCCTGGTTTCATCAGAGCAAGCCAATGAGTTCATAGAGAAGACCTGCAGCAGGGCAGTGCTGGACTTGGAACATCTCTGCACCAAAGGTTCCTGTGTTTCTACCTGAAACCCTGACAGCATTTGTCTCCTGTCCTCTCCAGAGTGCTGTTGCCCTTGCTGCTTCTGGTGACTGCTGCCTGCTTCCATATACCTTGCAGACATTTGCTGTGTCCTGATTGCTTCTGCTGTCAGGGAGAGCTTCTTGCTCAGGGTCTGTGTCCCCTCGCCTGGAAGAGCTGTACCACAGACCCAGTGGTCTAAGGCTGGGCTGCAAGAAATGTGTCCTTTAAATAATTCAGGAGGTGGAGCTGTACTGCCTAGCACTGAACAAACATTCAGGAGAACACACTGTGCTCTGCAGGAGTGTCTGATTTTTCAGGTTAAAATAAGTCCAGGCTGCCCAGGATCGTCAAAGACCTTTCTTTTAACTAAGGTGGATCGCAGAGAAAATTATGAGCTATTATATAATCTTCTATCCCAAGTCCAGGTTTCTGTCTCCATGACTATTCATTGCAGTTTCACTTGTAATCAGAGCACAAAACTTTAACTCGAGTGGAAGCATTTATTAGTAGATTACAGGCAGAAGTATTCCAATTATGTTGTAATAAAATCAGGATAAACATCACAGGAAGAAGAAATCTAGCCATGTTCAGTAGCAGCTGTAGAAGTAGAGTTTTAGCAGCACACCTTAGCTATGCGCTCCTTGTCACTTTATGGTAGAAGGAAATAAGAAATTAATATATTTCAAAAGGAACTGGATAAAATTTGTAATGGGCAGCACACCTTAGCTATGTGCTCTTCTCAGTTTATGGTAGAAGGAAATAAGAAATTAATGTATTTCAAAAGGAACTGGATAAAATTTGTAATGAAAAACCTTAAACATTAATAATTTTTCTATCATAGTTTGTCTCTACAGGACAGAATAAAGGTTATTTGACTGTCTCAACTGTCTGTCTGCTTCCCATGTCTGCAACTTAATTATCACATAGTTTTCTCAACTGTTGTTGTCTTTAAAAAACAAGAGATTTAAGTGAATGTTAACTATGTGGCAAGTCTATGGAATCTGTCTTTCTCTAATAAGGTGGTTTTGAGTCAAAATCTGGCAGAAGCATCTTGGTAAAGACCAATTTAATCCCAAATTAAAGAGTTTTCTTGAAGTGCTGTGACTTGAGGCATGATTCATCATATGTGACAAAGAGGACAGATCCTTGCTTTAAGGAACAGCTCAGCTGTGACTGTCACTGTGGCTAACACCTCTGTAACACAGAGTTTCTGTCCAAGGCTGTGACCACAGCTCTGACTGCACCAATGTGGAGTTACCATGCTTCGTCCAAGGCTTTGGCTGGATTCATGGCCTTTCAGAGCATCACTGCAGGTAGTCTGTGAACTGGACAGCAAAGTTTCAATTCCCATGTAACAGGCTCCTCATCTGTAAGTTTAAAACAACGTTTTTGATTAAGGTGAAGGTAATTAGTTACAATTGCACTTCTGTGTCTCCTGGAAGACATCAGGTTCCTTCAGGAGGAGAGCTGCTTGTGTAGTCATAGGATGTATTTTGTCTGCCATATCTTTGTCTGAGACTCGTGGTTTTTTGGCTTGCTAATATCCACAATTTTGGCAGGAGGCAGCAGAGATCAAAGTACGTGATGCACTTGCTCAGAACAGGAACCTCTAAATAACTGCAGGCTGGGTTAAGGACTGCTCTTTCTGTGGTGATTATACCACCATGAAATCAGTGTCTCACCTGTATAACACACTTTTCTGCTGATTAAATTTTGGTTGTGAATTGCACTCATAATTACACAAAATTCTGTAAGACTTTCAACTTGCAGCTGGGCAGCAGATGGAAAGCCAGGTCTGAAAATGTCCAGTGAACCCTGGGGAGCAGAGTGGCAGATTTCTTCATAGAAGTCAAGGCATCTCTGTGATTGGGACCTGTCATTGCCTTTCTGAGATTTTCCCTGCTACCCTGCAAATATTTGTTAACAAAAATATAGCTGGTACCTGTTTTAAAAATGAACTTGGGCAACTGTTGCAGAGTTGTGTGCGAGAAGGGAAATTGGAAGGTTTCATCTGCCAGAGGTGTTTTGCTATGGTTGGGGATTTGTCCATCCTCCCAGCCTGTTGGGCCAGGTCAGCCACATCTGGCTAGTGGGAGCATCCAGTACTGAGTGTCCCTGAGCAGTGGCCCTGCTGTATGAGGTGCTGCTCTGAGCAGGGATCCTGCCCAAAGTGGTGATCTGCCATGGGCAGGGAGGCAGAGCATGGATGCGCTCAGTGTTTGGCCACATTTCAGCAGCAGTTATTCAGACCTGGCTAAAACACCCACTGAACCCTCACTTTCACTCCCAGAAGTGCTGTTCCTCTAAGCATCTTCAACAGCTGCTTTTCTGCTGGCAGAAATGGAAACTCTGCTCTTTTATATGGCTCTGTCAGCCTGTATTAATGTGGTGTTACGTTGATGTTCACCTTTGTCTTTCTGATTCTTAGAAGGGCGCTAATGTTGGTAATAGTTTGTGTTTCTTTATGATCCTCCATCTGGCCATCTTCTGAGGTAATGGGCAGTATATTTAGTGAATGTAAACTGTCCACCTTTTCTTTTTGCCTTTTTTTTCCCTTTAAGTCACATCAGGAGGATTGGCAGGATTGAACAGACTTTTGCTTGTGGCAAAAAGCTGTCGTTGGGCTAATGATCCTGTGGCCTACTTCTCCATGCAGTGCTGTCACTGATGTGCCCTGTGGTGGTGGCTGTGCCTATGCAAAGGTCTCCTTGTCAGGCATGTCCAGCAGTTTCAGTAATGCTGAGCTGCACATGGCCTTTTGTTCTGTCTCCTGACAACATGTGCTTGCTACCAGGTTTGGGGATATTCCTCTGATCTGAGCTGCCCTGCTTTACGGGGTAAGCATTTGCCCTTTCTGGTTAGCTGCATGGGAATCCTCTGAGCTTATTAATGCATATAACCAATGACTTTGTCTCTTACACAGTCCTTTCTTGCATTTGTTTCAGAATGAAATAAATGAATCCAAGACAAGCAGGCAAGCTGTGCTCCTGGGGAAGGAGTCAGCATGTCAGAGATCTTAAAAGCTGTCTCTGAGGCAGGGCTGGTGACAGTCCTGGAAAGGCCATTAGTCATGGCAAGGCATAGATGCTCATAGTGCACGTTGCAGGACAGCCTGATTATGCCAGGTTTTGGTTTGCACTTCTGAGTCAGAGGAAAAGAGCTCAGAGTGACGGATGGTATTCTTGTATGAGTTCATTGAGAGATGCTGACAGGGAAGTTGGATCCCTCATTCCCTCTGCTGTCGTGTGTGATTGGAAAGCCCACAGCTAAGAGATGTTTTGAGATGCCAGCACCTGGGTGCTGTGGCAATGGAGCTGTGACAGGTGATTGTGTGGCTGGGCCTGTGAAGAGTGCACGTAACAAACGTACCTGAAATAACAGCTGGCTGGAGAGGACAGGCCTGCCAAGCAGGAATTGCATGCCCTTACCTTGCTTGTTAAAAGAAGTGTGTTGGTGTGGCAGTCACAAATGAAGTTTTTTCCATGATTTCAGCAGTAGATTCTGTTTGACTGCCGAGGAAGGCTCAGGGTGCTGTAGAGACCTGCTGTTTGTCTGCTTGGACAAGGAAAAGCTTGATTCTTCTCTAATGATGTGATTATCAGTGGGATCACTACCTCCAGTATTATTTTGAGATGATAGCTGTGATATGTGCAATTGCTTTTGAACTGCAACAGAGCAGTTTGTATGCAGGGGTTTGCTGGATGCAAAGTGAGGTAGGTGATGGTGGCAGACTGATGCAGCAGGACAAACCATTTAATGCCAATGTAGCCAATGCTCCTTGGCATGTTCTGCCTTGAACAACACCTGCAAATAGAAGGGAGAGACTGTATTTTGTGTGAAGGCACTTTGTGGTGCTGCTTGTTTGCAGGCCTTCTCTGCTGAGCCAGTATCCATCTACCTGGCATCGCCCGAGGCTGGTCCAAACTGGTCAGAGAAAAAAAGGACATAAAAACTGGGTTGTGTAAGAGATTCAAATGCAGTTTTCTGACAGTTCCTTCTTCCTAAGCACTTTTATACTGGCATATTGTAAACCAAATCCAAACACTGACAGTGCACAGGAAGCTTATGAGGAAGTGACTGAGAGGAGATCCCCAGTGCAGATCCCAAGGGGACAGAGCTTTGGCCAGCAGCATTTTAAATGGCATCTTGCTGACAATGGGTTGCAGAGGTGTAGGTGGGTATGGCAAGCAGCTACCAGGACTGACAAGTTGCAGGGTGCTAGGTTTAGGGAATTGGAGGCAACAGGGACCTTTCCTTTTCTCATGGAGAATCAAGACCCTGCATTCTTTACCACAGTCTTTAGGACTAGCAGAGGAAAGAGTGAAACTCAATAAAGGAAAGATCTGTTAGCAATAAAGAAGAGGATTCTCCCTTCTTTCCTCTTTAATCTTCTCCATTACTATGAGGTGGAAGTTTGTTACTTCTCATGGTGATGTGTTTTTATTTCATCTCTAGTTTTGGTGTGTGCAAGGCAGTAATAAAAATTTCAGAGGCAATTCAAGTGGAGGTCCATGGGGTTTGGTTTTTTGTGTTTGGGGGTTTTTTGTGTTTTGGTTTGGGATTTTTTTTTGTTTGTTCTGTTGCTTGTGGGGATTTATTTTTGAGATCTGGGAGGGAACATGGGAAAAGCAGAAACTAACCCTCTCTTGGCTCTACTTCAGGCTGAGCGAGCTTGGCGAGATACTGACAGTTGTTAAATGTCCTGGAGAAGGCAGAGAGAGTGACTTGAGCAGGAAAATGGATTTTATTAATCAAAGAAGATAGTTCACAGAAGAAGGTGAGCGTTATGTAGTTATCAATGTCCATCTCCCCAGTCATTTTGAAGCTACTGACCAACTTGAATGAAATTTCATAGGAAGATACCTCAAAGATGCATAAAATTTCAGCAGAATTCCTGAAAACAGGCACAGAGACACCTTAAAAACCCAAACAAACAGGGAATCACTGAGTGAGAAGCTACACTAGTGAGCTTATTAGCAGTGGGAAATTTTTGAGTTGGGTTGACTGACTTGATACATGCCCTACCTCTGACCAGAGCCTCCTTGGAGCTCACAGGTTGTGAGCCTGCAAAGTCAGTCAGCCTGGTGGAAAACATTTATGGGAGTCAGCTCCGGTGGTTCAGAGCTACTTTTATTTTTCATTTTGTCTCCTGATGGCTAAAGAGCAAATTGAAGGTGAAAAGGTTGATAAGCTGTAGCAACAGCTATGAAGAGTGTGTTTTGCCAGGAATCTCACCAGCCATCCCGAGCTTTCCCTGTGTACAAGGTGTCAAGTGTTCCTTTGGAAGCAGGGAAGACACTTGACCATTAATTACTCTCCTGCAGACAGTGCAAAGGCTTTTTAGTGAGCAGTACTGATTGACTCTTTTCTCTCATGTCCAGCACGAAGATATGACCAGCAGGTCAAGTACTGTTGTCCACAAGAGGCCTTTTTTAAAACTTATTGTGGAATTAGAGCTGATAATCAAGACAGTCTCGGATAATACTTCCAGTCAAACAATGGTGTAATGGTGGCAGCCACACCCAAAGGCCTGATACAGAAAGAGTGCAAAATATGCAGAAATCCTCTTCCTCCTAAGTTCTGTGTTCCTTACTCTGTGTAATAAGCTTTTTATTTGTTTACACTGTATCAGGAGTCACTTGTTTGTTTTAAAAACCTCTTTCTCTGTTTGGGATCCTCTTTAAATCCCAGGTGGTGGATGACTGCCAACAGGAACCCAGGGGAACTGCATGTCTTCTGTCTCCAGCAGAAGATCAGGCCATCCTGTTGCATAAAATATCCCTGTGACAGCCATCCCACTGGTGGTGGGCAGAAAATCTGTCCCACAGAGGTAGCAGTCAGTAAAAGCACATTTTAGAGCTGAGCTAAACAAGAATTGGGAGTGACTGCTATAGAATGAAAGGGTTAAGTGGGGGCTGTGATCAGAATGAGCCAGGAGGTAAGGGAAGGGCTGGAGGAGGTGGTGGGCATACTACAGTGGTGTTGTAAACACTGAACAAAACCTTTGAAGAAGGCAGTCTTCAAGGCCACAACACTGGGCTGACTTCATCCTGGGCTGACTTCATCACATCCTGTGTATCAATTGTAACTGTAAAATTACCAAACTTGCCTCTCTTCTTGGGGGAAGGAAAGAATTTTCTTCAGATATGATCTGAAAGACCTTTACTCTGCTTGGAATGCATGTAACTACCTGAATACATGTGAAAGTCATGACTCATGTCTGGGTCTCCTGTGTGATGAATTCCTCCTTTTCTAAGTGGTTGCCTCATTTGTTGTTTGCAGACTGCTTTTCAAACAGTGAACGCTGAAGAGGAGGAGGAGGGTTATGCCTGTGTTGAGTTGTCTTCAAATTACCTTGTGTTTTTTGACTTCTGTCTTTTTAGGAGATGCAAACTTCACAAACAGCTTGCATTTGACTCTCCAACCTCCTGTGATCCGCTGCTTAGATAAAACAGGCTTGCAGACATCTGTCATTGCTGATTGTCTCCATTTACTGACACTTAGCACTTGGACTCCAACAGAGCCTATATTAAATGGCTGTGTCAAAAATAAGAGCTCTTATTTTCCTCTACTCTTTTTCCTAGCTGTATTGTTTTCTTTTTGTCTCATTGTTTTGCTCCTTTTTCCTACTCATCTCACTAGGAATTTTTGCATCTCACATGCTTGGTTATTAATATCACTCTCATGTTTGTGGCTCATTGTTTTTACTGAGTTTCTTGCTTTTCTGCTCTTTTTATCTCTACTTTCCAGAGTCTGTGATCATACTAAACCAGTGGTTAGGCTGTCAAAACAAGAGTTAGGAAATTTTTCTCCTCAGACCTATTTTGTGCTCTTAGGCACATCATTTGACCCTGAAGTCCAAGGATCATCCTGCCAAAATGAATTCAGGAGGTCTGAAGCAATCATTTTCTGTTCTAAAACCTTCAGTCTGCTTTCTTTAGATGGACTAGCTGGAGAAGCAGTCCTCCTTTATTTTCAGCATGATATATATTTTTTGAGAAGCATTGTGCCAGGAAAACTTTAGTTTAAGGGCAAATCTGTTGTTGCCTTGTTTCACCTTTGCTGGCACGTAACTTCAGACTGGTGTGAAATGTAAGGGCTTGCTGTATTCCTGGTGTGGATGAGGCTCAGACTCATCTCCTTTTTTCACAGCCTTTAACAGAGCAGATAAACCTTGGGCAACACAAAGTGTGACAATGATGGTTTCTTGTCTGTGTTATGTTATTTAACAGTATATAACCAAAACTCTAAAAGATATCAGAAGTACAACCAAAGGATTAAGTACATTCAGTGTGTCCTAATAAAACAGGACTAAATCTGCGTATGCAAGGCAGTCAACAGTTTGGCTTCAGCTGGAAAATGTGAAGGTCTTCAGGGGAGGAAAGCAGCACTAGACAAGATGTTTACAGTGACCTGGCTGGATGGTGTGGGCCATCTTGATCTTTTGGAACCAAACAAATGGAGGGTTTATTTGTATCTACAAAACTGTGTACCTTGCATGAGAGTTACCTGGCTGAGTGCTGCTGTTGATGTAGGCTTTATTGTTACACAGAAACAGTTAATTTTACAATTCTGGAAACCTTAAGTTCTAGTGGCACTTCACAAGCTGAGACAGACTCTGAAATGAATGACCCTAGATTTTGTTTATTTGTATTCTTTTGCTGAGAGCTCTTACTATCAGAGCTCTTCTCTTGCCCAGGCATTGCCTGCCAACCGTCCTTCTGAGGGCGCTTTCCTTCAGGACAGGGTGCAAGGTAAAACTTGTTTATGATTTTAACTAGGGTCATAATTAAATAAATGGTCTTTAAACATACTTCTTTTGTCTGGTTCAACCTAATAACCTCTTCATTTACAAGTCTTGCACTGCTTCCATGTTGGTCAGGTTTTTCCCTATCCTGGCAGCAGGCATCGTCCATATGCTTGTCATGAGGGCTCTCGAGGGTGAAGTGCCTTGCTAGTTTACTTAACCCAAAAGATAGTGCAACAATGGGGAAAAAGCAGAAGATTTTTGGGGTTTAGCTGTTGCTGTTTGTTTTGGGTTTTTTAGAGTGAATTTATAAATATTTTAAAATATTTTTTAAATGCCCCAATGTACTCCCTTTGATGAACAAGTAGTTTTGCAAGAACTCTTCAGTTGTGATCCTGGCTTACCACATGATATTAAGAAAGTAATTTCACATTTCTCATCTACAATGGGGACATTAAAATGGAAAAGGTAGTGTGAACTGTATTTTTTGTATCAAAATACTAGGGGGTTGTGTGGTACTGGCTTTATAAATACTGTGTAATTTTCCTCTTCAGCTGGATGTCTGGCTAAAAGTCTTCAGGTCTAAATTATTAATTGTTAACTAAGAAACACTTGCTTTTCTTCTGCAAGGTTTTGGTCCAAAGGTTTTTAATGCCCTCAAGTACTATGGTCAAACTTTACCTAATTGTCAAGATACAGTTTTATTGTTCTTGGCTTCTTCTGTACTTGAGTGGAGACTGTTCTTGCATTTATCTGGAAGGTATTACTGTAAATAATCAACATGTGAAGACACATGAGGATTGAGCTTTAGTGCCCCTCACAAATTGCATGTGCTCTGTTTGTGCATGGAAAACAATTCATTCAAGTGAAAGCTTTTCTTTCTTTGCAGCTGAGTTAATTGGTTCTGTAGCAAAGTCAAAACATGGAATTTGTTGTACCTTATTTCCCCTTGGAGACAACAGCACACAGAGATGGAGATTTGGAACCAAAGCAGCAGGTTCAGCGAGCAGAGCAGTGGGAGCTGGCTGAAATGCAAATGCAGAATCTGAAAAGGGAGTGCAGAACCCAAACTGGCAGCACAAACTGTTTTTACAGCTGCATTTTGACTTCTGGATCCTTAGTACAGGGTAGTCTCTTTTCTAGGCTTTTGAACTGCATACCAAAATCTTCAGATGGCCATGAACCATGACAGCCTGCCACAAGAGCATACCTTGGGAGTGAAAGGGAGAGGCAGCCTGGAGCAGGTTGCCAGCAGATCCTAATCCTTGTGGGATGCTCTTGGGCTGGGCAGGCAGAGGAATGACTTCCAATTGCCCGTGAGATGTCCTGGACATCATCACGAAAGCTTGCCTTGCTTTCTTTGGCACCAGGAATTCAACTGCCCAGCTGCTGGGAAGGCTTATACATCTGTGTTAAGTTCTTTACAGGATGAGATACCCAACCTTTCTGAAAAGAGTAAGATCATCTGATGGGTCTAAGGGGGACATTTTATATGTGCAGTCTGAAATGACATCCTTAATTCCAAACAAGCATATGTCTTTCACTCTTGCTATCTTACATTTCACCTTTCATGTGGTGATGAAATGAGCATTCTAGTTTAACTTACTAGTTCTTCAGTGCTAACCTGTCTTCTCCCCAAGTGTGTGGGTTTTCCATGGAGCATAAGTCTTTCAGATAATCCTTGTACTTCCACAAAGAGGGAGCAGGATATTTCTGCATGGGTGGTAGGTGTTCGTTTTTGCATTTGTTGCTCTCATTAAAGTGAGAGCTTGTTCCGTTTGTGTCAATAACACCTTTGATCCCCTTACATAAAGGGAACACTGAGTGTCCTGCAGAAAAGACCTTTTTAAAGTGCCTTGCAATGTTATGCTTCTACATCATGGTTAACAAAAGTTCATAAATCTATACTGGACTGGAGACCAAGTACAGTTCTCTATACTGTATTGTGCAGCACACACAATTTATTCTCAGCTTGATCTCATGATTGACCTCATGTGGACTTGTGCCCATGTAAGTAGCAGCTAAAATCAGTGGTCTGAGAACTAATCTGCATGTTGCAGACAGTAGGTTATTTAGTGAGAATGCTCCAAAAGTCTCTTGCTGCAGCATTTTCATTCAAAAAGGTCACTTCCATGAGTTCGTGCACAGCTGAATTTAATGTTCTTTCTCAGCAAGGCAGGCCACACTGGAGAGTGCATAATTATAATAAATACAACTTTGTTCTCAGCTGAAAAATCCATCTGAAATAAATTTTTCCAGCCCTTCCAAGAAATGCTTTTAGTAAGATAAATAAAAGCAATTCTTGCCGATTTCACATTCATTCAGCAGGAATGTTGGTGGGTGTAGGGTGCCTCCACTTAAGTCACTCATCACAGTGCCTTCTGGGCTCAGTCATATTCAATAGCTGGCTAAGGATAGCACTTGCAAATTGGGTTTCTCGCAAACCAATTAAACCCAAGTTCATTATTTCTGACTTGGTTTGAATCCTGGTTATTATTTTGAGTAAAATTGTTCTTAGCAACAAGTACAGAGAGTTCAGTTACACTCTCAACTCAGACAAACTTTAAACAATGCTTTGATAGGTGCATCTGGTTTTTGGGATACGCATGTATTTATACAAGCTTTTGTGGCTTATTTTCTGGTTGGCACTTCTGTGTAGTCAAAGAAGATTTGTTTTCTTCTGTGTTCTGTTTCGCAACAGTGGAAATACTGAAAAAGTCTCAGCCTAAATATGGAAGGAAAACTAGGGGTTGTTCTTTTCCTCCAAAACCTCTAAGCAAGTGCTTTAAAAAAATCCCCTCTTGGCCTTCATCTTTCAAGAGACTGAGCAGAGTGTGAAATGTCCTATCTTTTCTTTGTTTTATTTTTTTGTCTGGGTATAGCAAAGAGGCTCTGCTAGTTGGTTGGGATACTGCTACTGGTGGAAGCTGAGTTTTCTCACAGTTCTCCTGGGTTCATGTGCAGGTCTGGTTACCTTTGAGATTTCAGAGGGGCTCTGCAGGGTGGTCCTTAAATATCTTTTTGCTTTCCCTGCAGAGACTCTAGATAAACAGTTTCCAAACTCCACTCAAAGCTACCCCAGCTTTTGGTTTAGGAACTCCTAGGTTCCCATTGTTCCTACTTTTGTACAGTTGGTTGCTGCTGCAAGGTCGCTCCTGCAGGACTCTGCTGGGATCTATGAGACTGCAAGGGAGAAAAGACTCACATGGCAGTGTCAGTTGTAAATGAAAGGCAACACAGTCATTCTGCCCTTGCCCTGAATTTGGACAGCCCTGTGCCATACTGCTTGGCCTGAAGAACTACCTGCATGTAAGCTGTCTTGTCCTGTTTTCTTTTCACTTTGGAGAGAGGGAAGCATGGAGGCCTTTCTAAAGGAAAAAAGAGCCTGATATCTAGGAAAGAAGAGACTGTTGACTGTGAAAGGAGAAAACAAGAGGGAGGTGGCTGAAATCTGAGTGCTCTGACTTCATTAAATGCAAGTGATAGTCCTGGACCTGAGGATGTGAGGTGGAAAGTTGAATTTACTTTCATTCACCTTCTGTGTGCTAAATTAGATAGTCATCTCTCAATGACTTGGTATCTCTTCAAGCCCCACTGGGTTTCCATTGACACCAGAGAATGATGAAAGGTGAAATATGCTCTCTCTTGCTAGACTGGACTTGTGCCTTATGGTCACATTCATTCAATACCGATTGGGAGCAGATTCAATTAGCACTTAGATCATGATGGTCTGCCTTTTTTTCTCAAGGTATTATTTTCTCTCCTTGCTTATCTACTTTATTCCACTGCCTTCCTTTTCCTGATGCAAGTCTTTGTGTTCTCTACTTTATCTTTTGAAGCCATCAGGACTTGAATACTTGGTACTTGCTAATGAAGCTTGCTTGGCAGTGAGAAGGCATGGGAAGCTCACTTGAACTAATTGTTTTAGGATCTCTCCAGGCACCCTGACCCTATGCACAGACATGGTTTACTTTAGAATGATTGTCTTAAGTTAGAAAATCAGCTCTTGTTCAAAGATGAAAACACACATTGATCAAAACCTGAATTTCATGTGGATTGTGTAAACATGTAATTTGGGTTAGATCCGGGCACTGGAAAATATGCAACACTGTTGTCCAGGAAGTTCCAGTGCAAGCAACGTGAGGAACTTCAGAAAGTCACATTAATTGTCTCCTTGGGGAAGTGCCTCAGAAATCCTGACCTCTGCATTTCTGCTGTGTGTGTGACGCTAGTGGAGATGATCACTTGAGCAGTTGCAACATTCTTGTGTACATAAGTTTGAATGACATTATGAACTGTGGAAAGAATAAGGCTGTGCTTCCCAAATCACCCCCCAGAGACTCTCCCTCTGGCCCTGCACATCAGCAATCACTTCATCATCAAAGCACTGTCTGCTTCCATCAATGCCATGTTTCCTATGGTCAAATCACAGATACCTTTTCCTAGGGGTCTATGCACTTGAATTTCTAGGGGTGATGGCTGTGGTGCTCTTGAACACCTCTGCTCTTTGCCAAGCCATCATCCAGTGTGTAAGGTTTTGGGCTGACACAGACATCCTGTTCCTGTCCCCATCTGCTAGAGGTTTCCTGTTGAAGATGTAAGTTTTACTCTCCTCTTTATCAGCGCTGACAAAAGTTGTTATTTAAGTGTTGCTCAATATTTTCAACATGATTTTGGGATGACTGCTAATTCCTTCAATGCCGTGTTTTGTTTCAGAATTTCTAATCCCATTTTCTATGACTAAGTTCAGTTGCGTGGTTTCCCCAGAAAGGATTAAGGTTTACTGCCATAGGTACGTCATCCTGCCTTTGAAGCTGCTTGTTCATGCTTTCCTTGGCAAGCTCTGGCAGATGTGCTTGGGAACAACAGAGATGGTATCTTTTTGAAGCCGTGAAAGGGTTAATCAGAAGCATGTTTATGAAATCAGGTCGCTCACCCTTACAAGCTTTTACTGTGATCTTTTTGAATACTTTTGGAAGATTTATTGCCTGCTTTTGTAATTTATATTACATTTTTCTTTCCTTTCTTGAAGCAATTTTAATGCTATGTGTGATACTGTGAAAATTACCTGTGACAAGTATCTTTTCTTGGCAAGTCCTTAATTGCACAGCTCTTGGTTGCCAACTGGAGAACGTGACTATCTTCATGTGGATGGCCTGCCAGTTTTGGCTGGTATTTTTGGGATGACTGAAGGAGTGTAGAGCAGCTGAAGCACATCTGTAGTTCCAAAGCAAACCCAAGCAAAGGACTTCCATCCCCCAGCCGGCAGATCACTGTTTGTACAGATGCTTCTTCTCAAGAGCCTTTTTGTAGGACTGGTCACACTTGTGGGTGAGTTTGAATTTGTGATGGGGAGAGGGGCTGATGGCTGTTCATGGGAATATTATTTTTCATCAGGGAGATTAAAAATACTGCTATTGACTAGGAGATGGCTTTGGAGATTCTCCAGTGAAATGGAGCACCTGCACATATGCAGTACTTTTTGAAAAATGTTAAACAGCATCTACCCTCTGCTGGGAATTGTTATTGTGCTTTTGGCTCTATCTGCCTTGCTTGCACATGTACCATTGTGAAATTTTTACAACCAAACAAAATATCAGAGAATGGTTGTCTTCAAGACAAAGCTGATAGCTGCCTCCAGCTGATGCCTCTTTGAAACCAGTTGAGGAGTGTGTGCTTGCCTCACTGGGACCTGCACCTACCTGCACTGCCGTAGCACCTGGATATTGATGCAAGGCTCCTGGATTGCAGAGAGCCTGGATAGTTCTGGTAGGGTAGATGCTATGGTGCCAGGCTCTGCAGGTGTACATGATGCAGTTAAACAGAATGTGAAAACCTTAATTCCTAGTAAGTTGTCTCAAAGTGGATCTATTTGTGCATTTTCATACAAAATCTGTCTTAATTTTTAGTAAATTTCTAAAGCCATGACAGAGACTTATTGGGACTTGCTGTGTTTACCCCTGTCTAGTAGTGAATGCTGAGCTTTGCAAGTCCTGGCTTTTGGTACAAATTCATGTGTTGTGTACTTGTAATACCAGGATCTTCTAGAAACCCATAGGAATCAAATGACTGTTATTTGTATTTTCTTGCCTGTTAAAACTGCACAAATGTAGACTCTTACTTCTGAAGATTTCTTTTCTTCCCAAGGAAGTATCATCTCCTGGGATTTAAGTATTTGCTGATGCAAATCTCTGTGATCACAGTTAAAGAACTACTGAGTGTCACATTTTTAGGTCACCAGTTCAAATCTAGTCCAAAGAGGTAATGGGCCTTTTTGGACCCCTAATGCCTTTCATCAGGATTTATGTTTACTTGCTTAAACTAAAATTGGACCATCTGCTATTCAAAATTATGGTTCAAGTGGAAAATAAACACTAGAAGCAGTTCTTTCTACAGCAGAAAATCTTGTTTGACTTGTGTATCTTTATGTGCTTGTAAGCACACATGGAGCTTTAGAAGGAATAAAGGTTGCAGAGAAATGGATGCATTTAGTCAGGTCTGGTATTTTTGGTATGCTTTTCTATGACTTTTAAATTGCAAGAGCTTTTGAATAAAATATAGGAGGATACAGACTTTGAAGGCAAAGAGATTTTGAAACTGAAAATGCAGTGGGAGAGTATTTTGAATGGCAACTGAAACACTTTTGGACAAAGTATTTCTGAAATTCTTCCATGCAGCTGCTTTTCTAAAGAATGATGGCTGGTTGGTTGGCTTTTTTTTTCTTTCTTTCTTGTTTGGTGCTTCTAGCATTCATGTCAAAATCCTTGCACAAAGCTGCATTGCTAAATCTGATCTCTAAATTCAGGTTTCTGGTCAAGAAGCGTGTACAGTAACATCTGGTACTTGTGATAACACATTGGACTGTACCTTGCCCAGGCTGCAGAGAGCTTCAGGGGTTCAGCCACACAGGCCTTTGCAGCTTTACAGCTCCTCTTTGTGTCCTCTCTGAGTGGAGCTTCAGGGATTCAGTTCAGCCACACAGGCCTTTGCAGCTTTACAGCTCCTCTTTGTGTCCTCTCTGAGTTGTTAGTCTGAAGTTGGGAAATCCTTGCAGTCTCTGAGATATGCTGTGATATGGTAAGCCTTGCTAATCCCTGCAGTTAGGAGCTGACTTCTTGAGTGCTGGGATCTGCCTGCAACCACCTCTTCCTTCCAACCTTTTCCTGAATGTTTCCTGAGCACTCTCTGGCTTGTTTCAGGGACCAGCTTGGCAACGTTATCAGGAATCAATAGCTGGAGTCCTTCAGGAAAGAAGTTGAAGATGCTGAAGTATGAATTCTGGTGTCCTGCTTGTTAGAATCTGTTAGCAGAGACGTCAAGATGTGAAGAAGAGAGATGTGGAAGCCAGTACAAGTGTTCTTTTCTTTGTGCTCCTGAGTTGAGAAATAAAGATTTGAGCTGGCTTCCCCAACCCAAAGACTGTTGCATAGCTTCCCATGCATCTCATGCCATGGGAGATCTCTTCTGTCAGTATTTTTAGGTACAAAAAGTGGATTGTGAGGTGTGGAGATAGAAAAATTAGATATTTAATGGCATGGAAAAAAAGTTGCCCATAGAACTTGAGTCATCACTATGGCACTTTGTTATGATTCCAGTCCTGTGAGCCTGGAATGTATGTTTTCATGTGTGGTTACTCTGTAAAGGGTCTTCAGTCACGTGAAGGTCTGAGTTCTTGGCACTTCAGGAGAAATTATGAGATCATTCATTTTTAATCCTGATGCCACTTTTTGCTATCATATTGCTGGTTATCTCAGAAGCTGTTGGCAATGGATTTATGGCTTCCTACTTAGACTGTCCAGTTACAATCAAGTATGTCAGAAGCATTGAGTACATAATTCTGCGTCTCTTTTGATGCTGATTTTATAAAGGCAGTATTGAAGTTCTGCATTAGCAAAGGAATACCAACCACTAAACTATTTCTGCCAGTATTTTAAATCTCTGATTACTTTTTGGCTTGTAACGATATCAGCCAGAAATGATGCATGGCTAGGAATCTTTCTAAATTATCATCCATCTTTTTGCTGGAGACCAAAAGAGGAAAGTTACTGAAGTGGAAAGAAAACTTTTTTTTTTAAGCTGAGTCATGAGAATATTGGCAAGTTGCAAGGGAAAATTTAAATCTGGTGTTTGCTTGCTATAGTTAACAATGAAATCCTCCTTTACAGGAAATCACTAGAGTGAATTATGCTTTCAGTGTCCTTGATACCATGGAAGAATAAAAGAAAATAGAGTTGTCTTTGTTTTAAAATTTATTTTTAATACAGATATTTGGTGTAGGACAGAGGTAAATAAAAGGAAGATGCTTCTTTCTACTGACAGTTCTCCAAAGATAAACCCTAAAAACATGGTCACCATCAACAATTACTAGTTTTCATAAACAGTATGATTTTTTATTTGTTTTCTCTTACTACCTGCAAATAACTAAATCACAGAATGTTCTCTTCTGAAACCTGAGTGCTTTTAAGAGTTCTGCTTATTTTCAGTATGTATACAAATATTAATACTGAACTAGTTTGAAAAATATCAAATGAAAAGCAAAATGTCAAATCTTTTGTGTAATATAAAGTAATAGGTGTTCTCTATAAACATTAATGACTTAGTCAGTTTCTGATATAGTAAATTCTGTTCTTTTTCTGCTAGTAGAAAAGGAAAGAATAGAAGACAGTGACTTTGCCAGACATGAAGCCCAGTACAGTTGAGAATGGATAACTAGTTATTTGGAATCCCAGTTATGTTTTGTATAGAGGCTATAATTTGTCTTGCACAAGAAACCTGGCTAATGTAAAAAAAAAGTTCAGTGCCTCCCATCTTTTTCTCTTTTTGAAAATAGATGAAATAGACTGCAGAAGAACATATTTGTCAACAGGAAGTAACCATGAACTTAGGAGTGCAGGCATTGAGTATAGCTGAGCATGACTGCAGAGAGTAAAGACAGAACCTCTTGCCCCTCGCTTTTCAGGCTGTAAGTAGGACCAGAGAATGCCTTTCATGAGGGTGGAGCAGGCTTTTCCATCCCCGTTGTGTGTGCAGTTTCTTCATACAAGTCTTGGTGCCAGGCTTTCATGGCACAGGCTTGGGGCCACATGGAGTGAAGCTGCAGGTTGTCACCAGCCCACAGCCACAGCTCTTGCACTCCTGGTGACAGAGGAGTGTTCAGATATTAGTGGGATTTGAGGTAGATCAAATGGAACATGAGTATTTCAAGGTGTCCCTGTGCAGATTTTTGTCATACTACCAGATGTACTTTACTGAACTGTTGCATGTAATGAACAACCTTTTGTGATTGCATTGATCAAGATAGCACCTTGGGTGTGTTCTTCATGCAAGGGGAAAAGTGAGGTCAGTGGGAATGAATGTTGTGCTGCAGATTGGACTGGAAAAGAGATACTTTGGTGTCCTGGGAAGAACAAGTCTTGGACTTCTGCTGTGGGGCATTCAGTCTAACATGGCATCTTAATGTTCTGTGACAGGTGACTTTCCTGCATTCCTTGTTGGGCTGCCCTACTTGTTCAAGTGATGACCAGCTCTGTTCTTTGTCCTCTGCTTTTTCCTCTGGCAGGCAGTCCTTTCTGTTGTCCTGGTACATGTGCTCCAGCCTTGCCTGCCATCTCCTTTTGGCTCAGAATTAGCCACTGTATTGTTCCTTGTAGGTGTGGTCACAGGTCCCACCCTTCAGAAAACTGGAAGCCTGGTTTTAAGTCACCTCCACAAGCTTTCTGGATGTGATGCATAGCATGGAGAGCTATTTGGATGTTGGCTTTTCAGGTATCTGGATATTGTGGTAGGAATGAAGGCAACCAGAAAAGCAACAGGCAGGAAAATCCTGTAAGCTACATCTGCTAGTAGCCCTAGATGAATAAAACTGAGATGTTCTCTTAACTCCTCCACCTTTCAGGTTAGATCTGCTTGTTTGTTCAATGAGTGAAGAGTATTATGCCTCAGAACATGTGCAGAAGTGGGATGGCTACATGTAGGGCTCTCAAAAACTCAGAAGCTGATGTTGGCATGCTCATATTCTACACTGACACAGAGACATTCCTGGTAAATTGATGGCAAAACATAAAATCTTTTTTTCTCTTGCTCTTCTCCACAGTTTAACTCTCCTTATGATGTTTATCTCTGATCAGAGGATATTAACAAAATCTTTATCTTCTTGGTTTTACAAATTTGGCTTAAGAATTCTCTGCTTGGCAAAACTTGGCAAACATTGCCTTAGTATGCAAACAGTGGGGATGGGATAGGGGAAATCACTTGGCTGTTGAAAAGCTGCATATGGGGAAGTCACATGGAGGTTTCAGTGTTTTATTTATAATTCTGCAAAGGCCTCTTCTTATTTGAAAAATAGGAGAGATCAGTTAGTGGGTTCTGGAAAGCAAACAGCTAGATTCTTCCATGAGTATTTTTAACATAAATATTAACTTCACAGATTGTGGCAGTATTTTTTTCCTTGAATACTTGTTTTTAGCCTTCAAGATGTATAACTGGTAAAGTAACATTGTCAAGAAAACTGTAACTCCTGTAGCATCTGTTTTTTAAAATTCTAATTGTGAAGCCATAAGAGATGCTTTGTTTTCATTTAGCAAATACATACTGAGTTTCCAGGAAGGTAACTTGATTTGCAATAAGCATATCCAGTGAGAACATATACTTCTCATGTTTGTCTTTTGTTGAAGGATTAGAGTATTTATTTCAAAATCTTTTTCAGAAGAACACTAGTTTTAACATTACCGTTAAGTAATATTTAAGTAAGAATCTTTTGCATTTTCACATTTGGCTGTATATGTGAAGACACATTTCCAAACACAAGTCCTTGGAAGGATTTTACTAGTTAATAATGTAACCATGAGTTTTATGTCAGCTTCATTCTGAGCAGTGTTTTGCTGATACCAGTATAAGTTAACTGAGTTATGTGAAACTGCTTGAACAGAGCTAAAGGAGCAATAAAAGTGATCTGCCCATGAGGCTTTAGCATTTTCCCTCTGCTCAGATTGCTGAACATGACTAAGTCTTTGCAGAATGACATCTAAGGTTACACTTGGAGTCATTAGGTTATAAACAGTCCATAAAATGTTTTGCATACTTCATGTTAATATTCGTCAGAAGATCAAGATTCCCTCGGGAGAAATGAGAATATGCACCAAAAACATTCTCAGTCTTGAGGTTTATCCACAACTTCCTTGATCACTAAAGATCAACTGTCTCATGAAGACATTATTGCAGAACAAATTTTCATGTTGCTCTGAGTGTTTATATATGGGGGGAATCTACTGGATAGTGCCCTTTGATGTTTTTGCTGACTGGCTGAGTTGTAAATTACATTTGAAAGTCTTTCTGACTCTAATTTGGTAGATTTATATGAACCTTTATGTTCAAGAATGTTTTTGAGCCCCAGGCTGTGTTAAGAAAAAAACATGGTAAAAGTGCTCAGATCTTGACAGAATGTCTGAATCTGTGCTATTGAATAGATAGAGGGTTTCTTTCATTTCTGTTCATTCCCAGTAAGGGCTTAGAGGCGTTGGGGGTGAGTTCTTGACCTTTCTTGAAGATGCCAGTATCTCTCTGAGAGAGCTGACCCACCACTTGTTTGGGTGGGGTTTTTTTTGTTGTTTGTTTTTTGGTTTTGTTTTCTTGGGTTCTTTCCCCGAAAATAAATCTGTCTCTACTGTGAAAAAATGGTTGTTCCTAGACACAATCCAAATAAAGCTGGGTCTGTCAGGGCACTGTTGAACTTGGGAAATGGTGTTGTCTTTTGTTCTGCAGATGCCAAGCACTGACTACTGGGAGTCAATTAGGGTTGACTCCCAGTAGTCAGTGCTTGGCATCTGCAGTGGTACAGCAGCAGCCTGTGCTCCTTGCCTGTGTGGTCAGCTGAGCTGACCTAGGGCAACACTGAACTGGAACAAAACCTCCAGACCACCAACTTGTCCTTCAGAAGCTAATCTTGTTTCAGGTTCCACTGTTACTTTGTGAAATACTGGGATTTATGGACCTGGCAGGGTGGCTCTGGCAGGGCTATCACATTACAGCAAGATCTGGGCTCTCAGTCAAACCCCTGACTTGGTGGCATTTCTCATACCTAAGGACTCAACTCACAAGGGATGTCCTTGGCATCTGCACGCATCGAAATTTCTTCCAGGTCATCTAAATGAGAGCACAGAGTGGAGGACTTGAACAAGAACCTGGAGAGAACTGCTGTAAGCTGCAGACACTCCCAATCTAGCTGCAGTTCAGGGAATGTAGGAGCCACTAGTGCATCTTCCTCCTCTTGGGAAGTAGGAAGAAGCATTTTCCATGTGTGTGTTGAGTTTTTGGAGGCCTGGCTGTTCCTCAGGGTAATTCAAAAGCTGTCTGCAGACAATTTGACAGCATCTCTTCACGATAATGAGGAATCAGCAGGGTTGTTTCCTCCAGCCTTGAGAAGGGAAGTAGAGAGGCTCAGCTGTGCAGAGCTACAAGGGCTGTGGAGCACAAAACAGCTCAGAGACTTTCCTCTAACTGCACAGCTCAAGAATACTCTAGTTGCATGTATGACAATTCAACCTCATCCAGTGTGCTTTGTCTGACAACAAAGCTGCTTGATTTGTCTCTGTTATGGATCTGGTTTCTAGTCTGAATCCTTCAGGCATCTCTGAAGTCTCTTTTGGTGCATGGTGGATGCACTGAATGCCACTGTTTCTGCTGGCTTGCTTTGGCAAGATAAAAGTTCCATTTCACGAATGTGTTTTTACATTTACAAAAGACGGCTTTCGCTTTTTTTAAAATTTATTTTGCTTGGCTTTGCATTTCCCAAGAATTTTGGAACATTTTTGATGATCACTTATTTTTCCTCATGATAACTTCAAGTCAGTGTGAGCTCAGACTGCAATAGACAGTCCACTGTGTGTTGACACTCTTAAAAGATAAAGCCATGCTGTCAGTTTATGCTGAATTATTTCTATAGATGGGCTATATGTGGAAAAAGTTCTTAACTTTTTTCTTTCTCATGTCAGACCTGCATTTGAAAAGGATTCTGAAATTTATTATCATCTTCATTATATTTTGCTGGTGTTAAAACCATCTACTAAATCCAGCCATCTAAAACTGAAGGGACAGTAAAGATTTTACTGTTTTATCATTTACCTTTGGTGTAAAAATTATATTGCAGCTAGTAAGGAACACACAAAGGCTTAGGAAAAGGTTCTGCAAAACAGTGTTAGATGTAAAAAAAGAAAAAGAAGGGTATTGATCTAAAATTTAATAAATGAAATTAGTGTACAATAACTCAGTAACTGATACAGAGTGAAAGTGTTTGCAGCTCTTTTGGTTCTGGAGGGAAAAGACTCCCAAACAGACAGTGTACAAACTCCTGGTTGTAAGTCTGCACATATGAAAAGAAATACTAAATGTATAGGGGGTCAGATTAAAGGAAAAAAAATAAGAAAAAGTTAGAAAATGGTGAAGTGCTTCACTCTCTATTGAAGCACTAGAATAAATCCCTGAAGGTTTTATAAGCATCTCTAAGGCAACAGGAAATGAGCAGTGTGGATTTATCAGGAACAACCTCATGGGAGGAGGCTGATGAGTTTAATTTGGTTAATTCAATGGATGTTTTACAGCCCAGCCTGAGTGAGGCAGCACATTGGTTATAGGATACTCAGTGAGGATCTGTGTTCAGGAGGGTTCATTAAGTGATGAATATTTGCTGAGGAGTGTCTGTGGTGGTGACTGGGATCCTGGGGGGTTTGTTCTGCCTCTGTGCCAGCAGTTTTGGAGACAAAGAGAAAACACTTGAGATGCTGATGGAAATTGTGCGTGTTTTTTAAAACAGGAGAACAACTTGAAGAAATAGCCTGAAGTCTATTTCACTTTTCCTTAAGTAACAATGGATTTAGCAATGGAAAAAGTGAAATAGTGTGGGATTTTAGACCAGAAATTGAATGCAGTTCTTTCAGTAAAAAAACTCACAAAATTGTTAACAGTGTAGAATTGTCCTATACAGGTATTTTGTAATACTCCATGCTAGTAAGTGATATGCCTCATTTTGGATCCCACATTTTAAGATGGGTTTAAGCTTCAGACTGAGAAAATCAGTAAAACCATGATTTAATCCATGTAGTCTAGGAAATAAAGACTTCTGTCTTCTGGAAGCAGCTTATAGAGAAATGGAACAATTTTCCAGGTGAGCTAAGTTAAAAAGTTCACTAAGATCAGTCATCTTGTTTTTAGTGGAGAAGAAGAAATTACTGCCTTATCTTGCACTAAGGCCTGAGTTAATGTTAATGGGAAAGAACATCCTTATGTTTGAAGGGCATCAAGCACAGGAGTACGTCCCCTGTTGAGGCAGTGGCTACATTAGTGATTGAAGTTGCCTTAAGAATAGGTTAGAGAAATGTTGATGCTTTGGGTGCAGTGAATCGTTCCCAGAGCAGTTTGACAGCCTGGTGCCTCTGGGTTTGCCTCTCTGATTTTCAAACAGCCCTGACTTTTGAAGCCTGTGTTAAGAAACAAGTGCTGAAAGGAGGACAAGTCTGATGGTCACTCTGTAATTAAATCTGTAACTAAATCCTGCTCACAAATGTTGCTGTCTGTCCCTAAGTTCTTTATGTATTTTTACCTGGAAGATGGCTTTTCAATGGTCTAATGACTTTTCAAAGTGCAGGCTGGGTCCCTGAAACTAAATTGGTGGTTAGTTTTCTCATTTGTTGCCAGGAAATGAGGGTTGGTGTCCTGGTGTTCCAGAGGAGATGTTCAGAATTACTGCTCCCCAAACTTCCCCGTTCAGGGGGAAAATACTACTGTAGGAGCCTGTGATGTGTCAGAAGTGAGTATTTCTAAAAATTGAAAATATTTCCTCGTCTTAGAGTTTCTTCATTCAACAGTCACCCACAGGGCTTGTAAGCTTTCTGAGTGCTGTGGGTGATGTATATTGTTCACCTTCTGAAAAAGAAAAGGTTTTGCTAGTTGGGGCTTTCTTTTGGTGTTTTTCTGGTTTTTTTTTTTATATTTACTGTTTTACTGTAGTCATTCTAATTAGCACTAACTACTTTCCTCTAAAAAGGTAGGATGTCAGTTAGGTTTTGATCTGATTTTTTTATGCTGATTCATACAGACCATTTGGTTTACGCTATGGGAGAATTCCAAAAGAAGCAATGTTTGCAGTAGCAAAAGGTCACTGGTTTTGTGATCTGGAGCACATGCATATCTGGGAGCTAGGCCTGAGCAAGGAGAAAGCAAGTGCTTGATCTTCTCTCTTTTCCTGCAGCCTTGCTGCAGAGAAGGGCATGAAAGAAGTAAAACCGTGTGGGTCATTTGGTCCTCCTGCTCTGCACAGCCAGGGGAGTGTTCACTTTATCCTCCAGCAGAATAACAATGGAAAATATAGCAGTTTGGGTGAGATAATGCCCATAAAGGCAGGCTATGGTTATCAACGTTTCTTCCCAAAATAAAACTGAATTAAGTTTGTAATTACTGGACTCAGAAATAAGCTTATGCACACATTTTGCACCTTAGGGGAAAACCCTACAGATCCCAGGAAAGAAGGTGAGTGGGACCACAGGGTGTTGGAGCTATCTGCCCTTGAAAGGGCAAAGCCGCCTGGCCAGCAGGTTTGTCACTGAAATTTAGAAACTGGCTGTGATTCCAGGTGCCACCAGTGCCTTTAATGCTTCAGCAAAGTGCAAACTGCGTAATGCCAGGGCCGGTGCTGAAAGGCGACACCGGGACAGCGCTTCCTCCCAGCCGCCTGTTCCTTACATAACTTGGGGCTGCCTGGGCAGCCTCTGGCTGAGCCCTCCCCACAGGAAATGCTTGGGTGGCACTTCTGCTAGGCATAGCAAGAATAGCAATTCATTAATTCTGACTCCAGTGGTTCTAGTACCTCAGGTGCTATTCCCATTCTATGGTTAGGGAAAATGAAGCAGGATGGTGAAGCTGGTGATGGGAGGCATTGAATTTTTTTTGCCCTGAATGCTTGGTTTGAACCAGCTTCATCTGCACCTGGAAAGCTACATCTGTCAGCTGTGGTTCATGTACACTGTGTTTTCTGAGGGCCCCCTCAAAACATCTGCTCTCTGGCTGGCAGGGCAGCAAAGTGGGTGGCCGGCTCTTGTTTTCCTGGTAAAAATGTCAGTCAAAACCTAACCTGTACTGTAACAGGAAAGAGATTAGGCTTTAAGGTATTTTATATTCTCTTTCATAGATACAGGTGAACTCAGCTTGAATCTGCCCTTAACCATACACTATGCTGATTTATTCCTTACTTTTGTTTACTCATTTTTTAATTCCAAGTACTTGGAGAGATCATAAGCAATGCAGTAATTCAAGTTAGAAAAGACAATCTTTTGTTTAAAATGACGTTTTCTGAAGTGTTTTTTCCATAAAGTTGCATTTTTGAGGAAGTTTTTAGCAGTGGAGTTTAAGACTGAATAGCTCTCATAGAGTTTTGTCTAGAGATTTAAAAGTGATGTCTTTAATACTGTTGTGCTGTGATCTTCTAAATGCTTGTGATACTGAGCTTTCTTAATAGTTAAACTTGTGATTTCCTTTCATTCTTCATTTTGGTTGTATGAAGAAATGTGATTTTCAGTGCCCTTCATTTTGGAAGAGGAGAAGTCCTTCTTTCTGCTAGTCAGACCACCTTGCCATGTGGAGGGGCTTTCATCATGCTTGTGCCAAACTCTGAGCCTCAGCCTACGTGCAGTGAAAGAATGAGTTTGTGTTTCTGCTAGATGACAGAAATCCCGTGAAACTCAGATACTGCGCAGCCCATTGGGTTAATTGAGAGACTTTTAATTTTGGGAATACCATATTGTGATACACATGTATTTTCTAAGAGGAAGAATATTCAATTAAAGCAATTGTTTGTAGTTTGAGTACTGCAAATGCAGTCTCCTGCAAACCAGAATCCGTTTATCTGTGGAGATGTAGATAGCACAGCAGGGCCTGGAAGGAAGAGTCCAGGGATAATAGGAAAGTTCTTGAGGGTGTACATATGTAGAGAGCAACTTGAGGACATTTGCCTCAGCCTATGTGATATTGCTCTATAACAAACCATAATATCCAGCAGTGTGCTCAAAAGGAGGTGGCTGCTGATGTTTTGGGGTTTTTTCTGAAGGATTTCCCAGAAAATCTGTTCCTCCAAAGAAGGGTTCAAGCCATGTAGAAGTGGTGTTCTGCTGGAGAAATGTAATTCTTAGAACTTAATGAAAGAGCCTCTTTCTTGTAAAACAAGCTGCAGAAAACAGGACTGCTGGGATTTGAGGAGAGATTTTCTAGACTTCTTCAAGATGTAAACTTATGCGCAGGAAAGGCCAACAAACTTGAGAGATCTGACCAGACTATATGCATAACAGATCCTCCCAGCAAAGTCTTACCTGATGACAAAACCTTTTTAGCCAATTGTTTACCTCTTGTCAGGTTAACCAGTGCATGGTTCCTGAAGCAAGAGCTGAGTGTCTTTGGGCAATCAGGTGCTCATTTAACACCACTGTTTCTGAGCAAGGTGTGGGTTTTTATAAGAAAAGCAGCAGAGGTTAACATCAAATTGCTTTCTAATTTGCAGGGCTACCATCACTTAAAATCACAGGCATCTGCACGTGTGATTGCCTATCATGTCTGCTATCTATTCCTATCTCTGTGGGTGTTTCCCATAACCAACATGCCTGTGTATCATGTGTGAGACTGGATTTTATCTGAGTATTGGCTTTTCACACAGTGGCACTTTGTGAGAGTGCAAAAGGGGCAAAGGGCAATTAACTTGCTTGGATTTTATCTTCTTGCCCATGGTAATGTAATGCAATTTGGCTGATCCCTGACCTTCTTGTGCACTCCAGACTTCTGTCGTAGGTATATCTTGGTAAATCACGTAGCCACCCTTATCTTCAACAGATTGTCTGTTTTTGTGGTAGGTTCTTTATAAACACATTTGCAGGCTCTGAGAGTTCATGCCCTGCCTTATCTGCAGCAGGCCTTGGTCTGTGTAGTTGGGCCCAGCAGCATCAGTGCTGCATCCCAGATAATTGCTTCATGTATAAAAGTATCCTTCTCTTTGAGGATCTCTAAATTAAGACTGTCTGCTGTATAATTGCCTATTGACTTAACCTATGATGAAAAAATCCATCTTTTAGGACCCCAGAAGGTATTCAGAGCAGCGTTATCCCATGGAATCTAGAGGCAATAGAAGAGTAAGGAAAATGAAAACCTTAAAGTCAATTCTAGTCACCCCAGCACTAGTGTTGTTAGTTTTGGCAAATCCTATCTCAACAGTAAAGCCAGCTGCCATTTTGGCATCAACACAGACAGACTTGGCATGATCCCTTCTGGCATCAAAAAAATGCTTCGTGGGAGCTGGCACCAAAGCTGTGAAACAAGGGTAAGTAAGGCCCAAGGGAAACGCCAAGCAGCCATGAGATGAACACTAAAAATAGTGAGTTGCTGTCATTTGTAGAGAAATCAAATAGCACTTGTAAGAGTAGGGTATCCAAGTTCTCCATCAAGGTTGTGCTGGTAAGGATCTCTGGGACAATGCATGTCTGTGATGATGTGACCAAAGGACACACACAGGCTGTATTTTTGGTACCCACATGGTGCAAGACTCTAAAACTAGAACAGACGCTTACCGTCTTAATTCTGTGCTTAGGGGATCCTGTTACTGTCTGCAGACTCTGCCTTCTCCCCTGTCTGGAGCAGATCATCTCCTCTTGAGCCATTACCAAAGTCCTGTTTGCATACATGGGCATCAGGAAGACGAGCTGTAGTGCCAAAAAGCAAGGAGCCAAGCTGGTGTCCCTGTACCACCCCGGATACACTGTGGCTGTCTCATAAAATATTTAACAGCTGAACTCTCCACTCCCTCCTCCTTCTCCCCCTCCCAGCAGGCTTAGAAGAAAGCTGAGTAGGCTTTACCATGACTTCATTACCCACTCCAGACTAAAAGTGAAGCCTGACATCTTCATTTGGGCATTTCAGGTGCCCAAAAACCTGGGAATGCTAAAGGGGCAGAATCAACCCAATATTTTTTGAAGCACTTAGCATCACTTCTCAAATAGGGGACTTTCAACCCTTTAGTCCCTCTGTGCCTCAGTGATGAAGGACTTTAAAGCTTTTTAACAACTCTGGGCTTGGATGGCAGGCATGGGTGTTAGAGTGGTTGCACAAAAGTAGATGTTTCACACAGACTTTGGCATTACAGTTGCAATGGTTTGGCTGCAGCTCTGTTGCTGTGAAGAAAAGCACGCTGGACCTGTGGCTATCATTTTCTGGTCCATGGGGAAACAGCAGTGGGAGCAATGTCACTGAGGGCTGGAAACCTCAAACTACACTTAGAAAAAACTATTTTGGTCTCAGAGAAGAGCTCTGAACAGCAGAGTGGGTAGGAGTGTCTGAACAGCCTGCATGTGGTTGGTTTTATCTCCTCTCTCAGATGGGTGTTGGAGGGGACTCCTCTTGGGTATGTCCTCCACAACCACCCCTTGTCTGCTCCCTGCACTTTCCTTGAGTGCCCTTAGGATAGCTTAATACAAAAGGCAGCTTCAGAGAAAGGATTGCTTGCTGTACGAAAGTGCAAAGGGAAGTGCTTTACTGTTGGTATTTCTTCACCCACAAAGGAGCAGTGAAGAGGACATGCTCCCACTGAAACAGCAGATCATGGAGTGGGTAGTGGCTTCCTCTGTGGTGCACACTACTTCAGTTCAGGGCTTACACATGGCTTTTGGGTGGAGATGTGGCACATATTTGTGCTTGCCTGCTTGGCTGACAGTTGCTGTTTGGGATTCAGTTGGAATCGAGAGTCAGTTGGAATCAAGCATGAGCTGTTGCTGTTGGGGCTCTCAGTAACACAGAGAATATTTTGAAGTGCAGAGTCTCATCCTCCCTGGTCAACCAGTTACTCAGAGAGAAAGACCGGTAACGGCAGTGAGGTTGAGATTCACTGTCCCTATTCGCTTAACTCACTAAGCTGCAAGAGTTTTTTGCACTTCTGAATCACTGAGCTGACAGAAGTGATGCCCTGTGGGGAAGAGGCACAGCTTCTTAGCACTGCAAGCCCTTGTGCTTTGTTGCACATTAAAACTTATTGATCCATCAGACTGGTTGCAGTGCTAACTCACACACTGGTTCCAACAGATATGGTGTGTTTTCCTAACATTGTTATTTGCTTTCTGCAACAAAGATTAAGATAGTTTGGACTGAAAAAATAGTAAATGCAATAACTCCAATGTTCTTGTTTTGTAGTTGAAGTTCATGTGGATTGGGTGACCCACTTTACCCCACTCCTGAACAATAATGTAATATTAGACAGGTGAAAGGTTTGTTTTGGGCCATTTGTCCCCTAAGCAAAAGAGTAGATATTCTAGCTCCTGCAGGTACTGGGAAGTTACTAGCCTGACCTCTTCATCTTGGTCCTCTGGAATTTGTTGATGGCATTCTTGGTAGGCAGTGCCAATGTTACATGAACCCGGGACACCTGGTCCTCACACTGGAAAGTCATCATGTTCTTGCAGTGCTATCATTGGGGTGGGGAAGTTGCCCTTCACTCTTCGGGGATCTACAAGTGCACAGGTGGGCAGACAGAAATGGTTTGTAGGCAGATTTAACGTTGCATTGCTGTTCCAGCATTGGTCATCTCCCAGTGTCTCATGCTAGTTTTTCTAGCAAACTGGTCCCTTTAGAATATTTGCTGTGAAGGCAGATGGAGCTTGTTGTTCTTGGATATTGTCTTATTCTAGAGAAACAGAGAATCTGCTTTTACACCTTTCTGTGTGTTTCTTTCCTTTTTCTATTCTTTATTCCCTGAACCATCTCCAGGATGGGGAAGGGTAAAGTCACCTTCATTGAGGTTGCTTCTTTCACACTGTGTTTTGAGTGCATGCCAGATTTATGAAGTCTCAGTCCTAGCACCCAGGACTAACAAAAATGGTAATCCAGAAACAGTCCTCTTATCAACATGAAAATAACAGAGTGCACTAGGGAAAATGGAAGAATAATTAAAGTTGTTCCAACTTTATTGTCAACCTGTGCATGTAGTTACAGAACTATGGTATTAAAGTTTAATTGAGAGGATATTACACATCATGTGTATTTACTGTTCAAAAACTCTCTCTGCCTAGGAGTGCAATAGTGGAGCAACTGAGAGCAGCCTCATGCTTCCATCCTGACAGACTGAGGTGCACAATATCAATTTTTGTTGCAATCATGTTATCACAACTGGATCTCCTCAAGGTGTATCAAAATGAGTACTATACGTTGCTTGGTTATCAGACTTGCTTGCAAGCATCTCCCATCAGACATGAGAAGCAACTTTGAAATGGCCCAAACAACTTCCATCATGTGTTTCACTTGCACGTTGTATCTGAGGTCATGAGGCACAGTGTATTGGCGTGTGAAGGTACTGAGCAGCATCCTTTGCTGGACATCATATTTGGGGTAGATGGCATGTTCTGGAGAAGTGTTACAGACTGGTAATGCCTAGGGGCCTCTATTCCCTCTTTTCCAATAGAAACCTGCTCACCATTTTTCTGTGGTGGGATCGATGCTGACATGCCAAAAAGGATGATTGGTAGCTGCCTAAACAAGCAGATTTTGAAAGTAATGTAGATGCCATAGTCTGTCCTGACATTAGACTTTTCAGAGCCCTCAGGAGAGTCATCTACTGAGGAACTGTGTGAACAAACACTCAAAACTTGTGTTTGTTTTGTCATTATATCTTGGATAGATGCACTGTTGTGTAGCCTTTGCAGATCTTAAATTCCAGGTTTGTATAAGGAAGTGAACCCATGCTGAGCCTGCCTTAGAGCTGCTCTTGCTTTCATTATAATAATTATTATTTCAGCTCTGGTTTCCCCCAAGCAGAGAGCAGTAGAAAATTAGAAGGGTTTTGGAAATGGACAATGAGCAGCTGAAGGCTTTGGGATAAGATTTTACATTAAGAGGATAGGGAAGATTGATATCTTTTATAAGAAGATAGCTAACAGGTACAGAGTAATGAATGGGTGAGAAGATGGATGAGGACTTCTGTTCCCACCTGCTAATAATATGAAAGTCAAATTAGAAGGTGGTGAATTCATTCCTGATGAAAGAAACTATTTGTTCACAACCACTGTCTATGAAACTCAGTGCCACCAGGCAGAGCTTTGGGGCAAGAATTTACGAACTTCAAAAAAGAGGAGGGGGTAAAAGGATACCAGTTGGTTTATACAAAGCAATTGCAATGATTAGGAGAACCTAGGTGTTTTGCAGAGGTTCTAAGGGTGTTGATCAGTGTTTTGTAAGGGTATGAGCTACCTTGCCCAGCTCTTTTTTTTATTTTTTTCTGTCCCTCTACAGGGTTTTTTCCGTAGTCGCCTATAGCAGAGTTGTGGAGCGTGTTACTGGCCGCTGTCACTCAGGGACTGCAAGAGAGGGTGGCTGCTCCTGCTGCAGTCGAATGTGGTAATGCCTGCTTGCAAACCACCTTTTGTGTGTCAGTCTTTCCAGGATTGCTAAATTCACACATAAATTAGGATGCTTTTGCTTTTCCGCCGAGTTCCTGCTTTTGATAGTCCTTCACAACTTGTCTTAGATCTGGAATGATGCTTTGCCTTTTGAGTGTGTGCTGGGGAAGAGGCGGGTGGTTAAAGTTAGATTTCTTCTGACAGTAGGGGTTTAGAAACTGCTGCATTAGCTCAGCCCTGGGATCTGCCTGGTCCAGAGCTCTGGATAGCAACAGCCAAAATCAGATGTTTCAAAGGCCACTGCAAGGCCACAGAACAGATTACTAAAACAGAAAGCTGCCCTTTTATATCACTGGTGTTTGTCCATAGAATTGGAAAAGCAAAGGTTGAGAGTTTGTTTGATCCAATAGCACAAAAGCTGGAAAATCCCATTGCCTGGCTGATGCTAGTTAACGCCAATGTTTTGTATCCTCCAGGAAATTGCTTCGTTGCTTGTTTTCTCTCAGGGAAATCAGGGATGTGCTTACCCTTAGACAGCACTTTTAGATGGTGCCTTGAAGTTGATGTAAAAATAAGTAATGCTTGTGTGTAGTCTCACAGTCCAGTTGTGGAGAGGACACACAGAGTGGGGTTCTTATTTGGGAAACCACTCTGGGCTGGACTAGGCTGGACTGAGAGGAGGCAGCAGTGGTGGTCACTGAGTGGTTCTGGCATGTGCAAAATGGGTGTCTTTTCCTGACACTGCTGAAAGCTGTCTAGCTGTTGTGTGGCAAGGGGTGTCTATTCTGCTTTTCTGCCTTTTTTTTTTTTAAGTTTCCTCTTTAATTTTTTTTCTCCTGTTTCTACTTAGCATTTGCAAGAATTTCATGTGACTTCTCTCTCCTGAAGTACTGAAATTTCTAATAAAACTGCTACTAAAAAAGGCATTCAGTGAACTCACTATGCAAAAAAAGTATATTCCTTTCCTTGTCATTTATTTTAATGTGTTGGGCTCCAAAGCCAAAGAGGTCAAAAGCCAGGGGAGTTTGTCCTCTGTCAAATATCCATGGAGCTGCTGCTGGGGCATATGGGAGTGGCAATGGTGTCCCAGGCCCCCCCCTCCCCGACAGACGAGGACAGCTGCTGATTAAAGAGAAGCACAAAAAAAGAGGTTGCTGAACTTTCAAAGTGGAGGTAGAAAAGGAAGTTAAATTTAGATTACCTTCTGCAGTGTCATCTTCTGCACCACTGTGGAACTTGCTGTACTCCTTGCTTGGAGGAGGACAAACAAGACATGCCATCCTGGGCACCACATGATAAATTTGTTTATAAGGCTTAATTGCCCCTTGGCATGAAAATGTGAAATGAGCTCAAGTAGAATGAGAAACCTTTTGACAGGGTTAGTCAGATTTTCCTTGGGGAAAGGTGGATTTGAAACTCTTCCCATCATCTGTCTGATGCTGGAGGGGTCCAATCCTGATCCTTCTGAAATCAGGGAAGTTGTTGCTGTTTCTTTAGAGGGACAGCTGTTATCAGGGGCTGAGAGTTGAGCAGTGCTATGAGTCAGAAAAAGTGGAACTGTGGTGGCAGGCAGAAGGTGGCAGGGAAGTGCTTTGGATCTGTGAAGACTACCCAGGTGCTCAGGGTCTGGAGGTACTCAGAGAAACCAAGGTGGTGGCTTCCAGGACTCCAGTGCTGTCCAGCAGGCAGCATCAAACTTAGCTTTCTCCTCAGAAACAGATGAACTGTCTATTTTTGCTTAGCAAGATGTAATCATCACCACGCTGTTGGCTCATGACAATATTTTTGATAGGCTGCCCTCCACTGCAGCATCCCCTTAGCAGGGAGGAGAGCACTTTTGCACTTCTGCTGCGCCAGGGCTCCCTGGCAGGTCCCGTTTGCAGCGACCTGCCTGGTGTCACACAGCAGCTCGGCAGTCTTAAGGTTCAGGGCTGCCTTTCGGTTTTGTTTTTTTGGGTTGATTTTTTTTTTTATTTTTTATTTTTTGTTATTTTTTTTATGCATGGTTTCTTTGTTTGTGTTGCAGGTTTTTGTGTTGGGGGATTGTTTTAACATTTTGGTTTGGGGTGGTTTGTTTTGTTTTGTTTTGTTTTTGGGGTTTTTTTTTCCTCAGAACTGCCCGACCTGATGTCATTTCCCTCTTGCAAACACCCCGGCTGGGCTGCGTCTGAGATATGTCACAGGGAGTGGGAGGAGGAGGAGGGGGAGCCAGCGAGTGCGTGCAGTGTCCCAGGACCCTGTTTACTTAGCATTCCCAGCTGAGGAAGCCCTGGTTTAAATAGGATCGGAGGAGCGGGCTGCCCACAGCAGATGAAGAAATGGTTGCTGTGGGGCTTTAAATTCCTGCCTTCCCATGTGCTGGTGTGGAGGATGAGCCTGCAGAATGCCTTTCCTCCTGGGTCTCAGACAGGTAACCAACCGGCTTAACTGCGGTGGGAGCTGCTTGCTCAGGTGGAGGATGTGAGCGATTACTTTTATTTCTATTTCCCCCACCTCTACGGATATGATTTCTGGCTTTCCCAAAACGGAATTGTATAATCAGCACTTCCCCACCCGTGGTGTGTGATCGGAGAGCACAGTTGTGTGAGAGAAGCTTTTTATTAGCAAGGAAGGAGCAAAACTGCGAGCCAGGGATAGAAACTTCCTTGTTGTTGTTGGAGGCTTTGAGCAGGGAGGCTCTTTGTGTCCCTGGGTTTTAGGGTGCTTTCCACAGTCCTTAAAATGGAATTGTGTTTGCATTTCTTAAAAACATGCCAAACTTTGAACTGTTTTCTTGTACAGGCATTATTTTGTATGTAAAGCTGTAGATTTTTTAAAAAGAAAAAAAAAGAAAAACCAGGAAAAAAACCCCAGAAAATACCCATGAAGAGGTATATACATGTGTGTGTGTGTCTCATCTCTAACAAAAGGCACCAAATGGAAAATGGCAACATGCTGTGACCCACAGCTTGGTGATTTTTAAAATTGTTTTGTGAGAGTTTGAGCTTGAACAAGAAACTTGGGATAATTTAATAGCTGGTAATATCGAGTGGAATGAGAAATGGTAGCAACTGCCCAGCTGCTCTCTGCTGGAGGAGGTGCCAACTATGTGTTCCTAGGCTGGGGAGAGCAAACCCTTTTTTTGGTTTGGGAGGCACGTCTGTAGGGGAATCTAACTGTAAACTCTTCTCAGCACTGCTGTGGTCTGTAATCCACAATAAATAAATACTGAATTATATCAGAGTGCTGCTTGCAGTTTCTAATTTAGAATTAAGCAGTCAAGATTGGATCATAACATGCTTTAAACTACCTACTTTCAGTTGTTTATCAGCGCTAAAAGACTTCAACGCGCTGCTGAGTAAACAGTGCTGTCTCTTTTTCCTTATCAGTTCAGTTTTGGTGAAACGCAGCTCTCTCCCCACCCCCCCCCCCCCCCCTCCGAAAAGAGTTTTACATAAGAAACTACCTCTAGCACAATGACCTTCTGTGATTGGTGCAATAGCTATAAATAATAGTTCACTTGTTAGCACTCAAGGCAAAGAGACTTGCCTTAAAAACTAGGAACTGAACCAGAGGGGGAAATTCAGGCACAAAGGCTGAATGGCTTTAGGTAACTCTCAAAACTGCACTGAGATGTAGCTGCTTCAAGTGCTGAGATTGCTTGAGACTCACAGGTGTGTTTTTCTCTAAAATTCCTGTTTTTAAACAATTCATGTTGGTTTAGAGATGTGTTTAATGCAGTTGGGGTGCTGCATAAGGTGTAAAAGTAGAAGTTAGGTGTAGTTTGGCTTCATTTGCTGGAACAGTGAAGATCTGGTTGTCTCAGTGGATGAATGGTACTTTTTTCTCTGCTGGTAACTTTTGGGCATCAATAGAGACTTTTACAGGAAGCAGGAAAAAAAAGTGTTGCCTCAAGAACACAAGAGCAATGTTCTTTACTATTTTTATCCAGTTATAAAGGATATAGTGAGAAAGAGCTGCTTGAACTTTTCTTAGTTTTAATAATTTTTAGTCTTAAAGTAATTCTAAGTATTAGTGTGTCCTGCATGCAGATATTATTCAGAAATTTCTTTTTCCAAGAGTTATTACTGAACAGTGCTGCTTAATTGAAAGTAGGGGAAGAATTCAGGAATATCTCATCACCTCCATTGTGTCTTGGTTTTCACTTGGTACATTTGGACTGTAAACACTTGGCTTTCTGGGATGCCCTTTGTTGTTCTCACTCAACACAAGGGCTGCTGATCCTGGGCTGCAAGCTCAGGGAAGAGGTGCTGAGTGGGCTGCCCTCCCATGAGCTGTGTGATGAGGATGGGAGGATCAGAGTGAGACCTTTGGCTCCTGAGGACCAGCCCCCCTTCCTATGCACCCCTGGCCTGCACTGAGCAGCTGCTTCCCCTGGATCTGCCTTCATTTCTTCTTGGGGAGCCAGCAGCATTGTAGCATTGCAGATGGACTGCCAAACACCTGGTGAAAGTAAGGTGTCTGGTTGATTTTGGGTTTTTTTATTGTTGCAGTGGGGATGATATTTAAATGCCTAAAAAGCTAGGTCAGCACTATCTGACATCAGTGCAATGTGGGTGTTTAAAGCTCCTATCCAAGGAAACATGATTGTAGGGGATCTCTGCTTTTAGTTTTGAGTGAGCATTTCCTCCTAAAGTTGGAGGTGGTAGCTCAAACGCATTCACCTAGCTCACTGCATAAATGCAAAAAAAAAAAAGGGAAAAAAAAGTTAGATTCCAAATGCTTTCAGTTTTAGTGTTAACTGCTTGAGGGTTTTTTCAGCATGGTCTTCTGTTTGGTGGTTTAAACCAACAAAATGCAAGATGACCTCCTCAAAGCTGTAATTTCCTAGAAGTGTAGAAGTGTGTATCTTTAATGTGAGAGGGCTGAGGACTGCAGCTGGAAAGCTTCTAGCAAGGGGTGAGGAAGTAAACATAAGGTCCTCAAAACACTAATGCGTAGTTGTCAGAATTTGAAATTGAAACTTGCAGTAAACAAAAATGAAACCAGCTCTTACTGAAATATATCAAAGCGTCCATGATCTGTGAAAGGATAGTGTCCCTTTAAAGATAGTTGGAGTATTTCTCCAGGATAAATGGATGCAACAAACCAATTTGTTCCTCATATAAAGGTTAATAAAACCTTGGAGGTTCTGCATCTGCTGGGGGTGAGGATGGGTCTGCTGTGGCTGATTAATCATGGTGATCTAAATATAATTCTCCTGATGCTGGCATTAGTGAAGCAATAAATGTTGTGGATTAGAATTCCCATTTTGGAGATCTTTATTGTGCCTGAGACAGCTCAGAGGCATCATTCCTCCCCACTTATTACACTTCTAAAGTGTTTGCATATTTGCACTTACTACACTTTTTTTCCCCCACATTCTGCAAAACAAAATTTGTGGTGGGTGACTTGAGAAGTGTCCAGACTTGATTTATTTCCTGGCCTCAGCTGTCTGTCATAAGGCAGGCTTACAGGAATCTGTCCCCTGTTGTGCTGGCAGGGCCTGGCACATGAGGTTCCAGTAACTCCCAGCAGTCAAAGCCACTTTCCTCTGTGGCAGTCTTACGTGTTTTTGTTAAATGGAACCCACCAAAGGCATGGTACTTGCTCAGCTGCTGGATTTGTGCTTTCATGTTCCAAAGGACTCACAGGTGTAATGCTTGTGAAGGCAGGAGGTGTCTGGAGGCTCTTGGTGCAGGCTCAGCCACACCGGTGTCTGTGGGTCCTGAGCTGCCCTGGTGATCCAGGGCTCCCCAGCAGTTCTGCTGTCCTTGCTGTCATCCCACCTGCTGTCCTTCTCTGAAAGGATCTACTGAGTTTCTGTTTAAGATTAACTTTGATTAGGAACTGGGGGGCTGCTGGCAAACCAGGAATTGTAGTAAACCCTGTGGCAAGATTGGGCATTCCAGCCTAGTATTTTCAGTAGCAGTTTTAACTTACTACCACTTGAGTGCCTTATCAGACAGAGATCATTTTCTTTGGTAGTTCTGTGTTTGCATTCTCATGAGCTGTTGCTGATGCACTTTGCTAACCAACGCTAGTGATAGTCTGATATGTGAGATTGAGTAACAGCCAAGTGGGAACTAGTAAATAGTGGATATCAAATTGTTGTTTCTGACTTATTTAATATACTGGCAACCACTTCCATTCTGTTACTCAGAATGCTTAAAGAACATATATGGTTCAAATACTGATTGTGAGTTACTCAAAATACATACTACAATGCATTTTTCTGAGGAAAGTGTCACTTGCTTAAATCCATCCTGCTTGTTATGGGTGCGGCTGGGTTCTGAGAGCAAGGGCCTGCTGCCTGCGATTAATGAGATTAGTGAAATAACTAGGTCAGGATTTTGATTTATTATTAAATAGATGCTTATTACCAAAGTCCCTATGAGAGCTGTGAAACCAGAAGGTCTGGAGTGGTCACACGTTGAGCCCAGGTCCTGTTAAAACCAGTTGTATCTTGCCCTTCAGCAGATGCCATTTTGGCAGTCTCCATCCTGTTGCTGGGGTTTTCTCTGATTCCCTCTGTCTTTATGCCTCTTATTCAGGCCTTTACTCACTTCTGTCATCCTGTTGTTATTCTCCATCTCTTCCTGTTAAAATAATAATTTGCTGCGTAGTGCCTTGACAAATGTTGTAGTGAAATTTGGAGAAATTAGGGAATTAGAGTAGGTAAAAAAACCTGGGTATACTAGGAGACAGGAATGGCCTATAAACTGCTGTAAGTAAATGCAAGTCACATTTCCAAGTGTTTCCCAGGGCATTACCAAGGTTAGGATACTCTGCCAGTTTGAATGACACATTGAGGCCATATAAAGGTGCCCATATTTAGGGTAATGGAGTCTGGATTTCTGTGGAAAGAGGAGACAGAGCAAAAAGCTAAAATGATTATTAGATTCTGTGATACTGGTTGCTGCTGGTTTTGGTTACCTGATTAATGTCAACTGAGGAGTCAACTTTTGTAGGTTGTTGGCTGCCAACTATGCACTTCTGAGTGTGGGCTGTGATGTTTGTTGCTGCAGTTGCACATATTAATTTTCAGCTTGGAAAAGAGCCACGCTAGCCTGGAATTTGCTCATCTTCATCTTTCTCCCTTCTGACTTAGCAACAGTATGTGCCCAGGTTAACTGCTGACTTTTGAGAGAAGAAAAGAGAGAAGTGCCTTGATCCTTTTATTGTGATGGAACTCCACTGTCAGTCAGTTATTTCCCTTCATTTCCAGCACTGGTTTCAGACACAGTAAATCCTAACAGATTTACAGCTATTAAACCCAGCCATTTACTACTGAAAACCTTTACAGAAGTAGGGTAAGGAGGTCTGTTCCATCTTTCCTTGCAGCTCAGTCAACCTTCAGACCTTCATGAATGCCTCTTGTCTTGATTGTGCCCCAGATTTTGACCTTTAATTTGTCACACAGACCTCCAGTAAAGGTCTAATACTTAACTGGAAGGTGAAGAGAATAATTGGCTTTTTTCCTTGGCACTGACGTTACTGTTTGCTGTGGCTTCAGATGTGACAACATACAGCACTGCCTTGAGTTCTCTTATATCTACCACTGCTGGATATTTTAAGGATTATTTGTAAAAGCACTTGACAGCAAAAGTGGACTACTGGCAGAGTTGCAGAGTTGTCAGTATGGTTGTGGATTTATCACAAATGCCAAATATCAACAAGAAAATAAGTGAAAAAAAAGAATCTTGTTCACTGTTACTTTATAAAGTTTATGACACGTGAAAACTAATCCAAAATGCTCCATCTTAGTACAAAGAGACTCTCAAAGTACACCAGGTAAGGTCTTCCCAGCTCAACCAGTTTCATGACAAAGAGCCCGTACCACATATCACAAATTGTTTCTGTTGGACTGGACTGGGAGGGAACACAGGCTCCACGTCTGCAGAGTGTTCTCCCAAAGGCTCAGGCTTTTTGTGTGTCAGGGACTGAGTGATTCCAGTTTCTCAGAGCAGCTCTTAGCATGATATCAGGAGGCAGTGATGCGCAGGCAGCCTAGGGTACATGCTGATTTGCAGGACAAAGTGAATCCCCTGAAACTAGCTGGGAATCTCCGAGGCTTTGCAGGTGGGAGATAATGGATGGCATGTTCTGGCTTCTTAGTTGTGAAACAAGAGTATTCTGCTCTAATGGAGCTGAATGCTCTTTGAGAGCAGACCCACGTAGATCCTGCTTAGTAATCCTGCCTGGAGGCATCTACAGTTAGCTGAACAAAGGCTGGTGGGGAGGGATGTGCTTGCTTGCCTGGACAACAAGAAAACCAGACTCTCCTTCAGCAGGGAAGCCCACTCTGGAATGTAATAGCCCATTGGGGAAGAAAGTGCTTTTGGAAAGAAACCCTTCCCCTTCCTTGTTTTCCTAAGGCTACCTTAAAAATATTCCAAAACCCTTCTGTTATAGTTCTAGAAAAATTCCATGCTGGTATGAATGACTGAAAATTACCATTGCAAGTGCTGTTTGCAGTGGAAATTAAAAACAAAGGCAGGTTAATAAAATATGAGTGCTCCCACTTTGCTTCTAAGAGAGTTTTTTCCACCATATATTTTTTCCTTATCTATAAAATTACTCTTTCAGCCCTGTACCTTGTCTGGCTCTTAGTGTGAAAAAGGGAATAGTACACTTTCATAGCACAAGCACTTGGGTTATTGTTTCCAGGAGCATTTAGACTCTAGATAACTGTATTGCTGATATATCTTAAGTAGTTAGTTTGGCAGCCTATCATACAAAGAATGCATGGGAGAAGGAAGTAGAAATAATAAAATGCTGCTGGTATGAAAAGTGCAGTCTGAGATTTAAATAGAAAGTGAAGTCAGATCAAAGAGGTTGGAAGTAGGGAGAAATTTCCTAACAAAGAGTGTCATGGTCTGTGTCTTGGCCAGGATGGCTCTGCATAACCTCTTCCTTGACTTGCAAGAAAAGGAGCAAACTGTACAGTGGTTCAGCCTTTCATAGAAATGAGTCTTGATTTAAAAGAGGAAAGGAGAATGAAACACTTGTTCCAAAGGAGACACCTGTAATATATCCTAAAACAATGCTCTCCCTGTGCCAGAATCTTTCCCTGGTAGACTTCTATTTGTGAAGATCTGTTGCCTTTGCCTTTTATCTCTTTCCCTGTGCCGGCTGTGTAACCCAGTGTTAAGAGGTAGCCATGCTCTGAGCAGTAGTAGGACCATGTGACCTGCTGGGATCCTTTCCAAACCAAATTATTCCTTGATTCTATGAAACTGTTTGGAAACACGAGTGACAGTTCTGGGTCTGACGTGTGGCCCCCGAGTCTGACAGCTCCATGTTCCCAAAAGCCTGTTGGTGGCTGGGCTGGCAGAGGGCTACAGACAGGCTCCAAAATGAGCTGCTTGGACTTTGAGGAGTGTGGCTGGTGGTACTGCAAGGTTCAGAACCCCTGCTGTTCTGAACTGTGGGAGCTGAAAGCCAGCTGTGGGACTATTTGAAGGTACAAGCACATGTGCATTAGCAGGGAAGAGCATTTGTCGTGGTCAGTGTGTAAAGAAGCTCTAGACAGTAAAATTTAAATTCTGCTCTAGATGGAAAGCAGGATGTTGCCTGAGCCTTGATCTCCAGGAACAGCCTGCAGAACACCATCCTAGCTGCTCAGGATCCTCTGTTGAGAATGTACTGACACGTGTTGGCCAGCTGGGTTAATAAGGAGTAGCCCTGCACATATGTAGAAAAGTAATTTCAAATATAATGAAGTTGGCAAGAGGGAGTCAGTAAGTTCAAATAAAAAGATGGTGTGATGAAAGTCCCTGAAATCAGGAGAGCTGCAAGTTTTTAAGTGGGAAAAATATAGTTGAAGATGTTATGAGTTGCTGCTGCCCGAAGACACTGATTTGTTCCGTATTGCTACCCTTTGAAGCAGGCAACAGTGAATGGATGAAATTTTTGGGGAGTAAACCAGAAGTGGTCAAGGATGGATCAAGTGTGGTAATGCAGAGGAGATCATAAAATAGCACTGTGAGACTCTGGTTTTTCACCAGAGTCCATGTGATTCATTTGCTGGTTCAACAGGTCACATTGATCTTCATGTGTCACAACCACAAACCTCAGCTAGTCATTCTCTGACTTGAACATTATCAGCAGTTTTGCAATGGCATCTTAATTTCACAATTCTCTTCATATGAGAGCCAAAATCTATGCTGTTTATCACTTATATTAGCTCTGCAAAGCCAACAAAACTGAGGAAAAATGTAAATAAACTAATAAGAAAAGATAATAGATGTGACCTATTTGTAGTTCTTTTGCTGGTTAAAATTACTATTTTTGGAGTGAATAGCATGCTTGAAGCAGAAAATGCTGAGCTAGCTCAGCGGTGTCTCTTAATAGTTGCCACCAGTTAGAGATGGAAACACCTCCTTACCACATAGGAAAATGGTGTTTCTCCTGCTGACGTGCCAACATCTCAAGGCAGGTACCCAATGTTTGTTTTAGCTGCCTGTATGTAGTAGTTGGACTGGTCTGTCCTGCAAAATGTTTGTCTCCTCCTGAAAAATAGAGGCAGGTACCCCTCTAGCTTGTTGCCTCTGTGGGTGAGTTTTAAAGGTGCTTTTTAGAGCCTTTTGTGGAAATAATGATATCCATGGAGGGAAGGGAAAGCAGTACATCGTATGCCGAGTTGTGTTTGCTGAATTGTGTCCTCACATGATCAAAACCCTTTCAAAAGTTGGTGTGAATTCTTAGGAGAAAAGAAGCAGCATGGGGTCTTTCCTGTTGAGCCTCAGATGGCAGGAGGTTGTTCTGCTTTTAGGAGTTATGTTGTTTCTGTAAGTTTGGATGCTTTGGTGAGAGACCTGTGTTGGGGAGGTGTGGCTCCAACCAGGGTGCTGTGTGGTGGGGAAGTGCTACTTCTCCTCCAGATCCCCAAATACACTGAAAACTTAATGCAGGACTCTTCTGCATTGAAGCTGCTGCCTCACATCACTTGTTCAATGAGGTGGTTCAGTATTTGAAGTGCACTTGGTGTTTTGCATGTGTGGTGGCTCCATAGATATTTATGGGAAGTGTGGCCACGGTGGACTCACATAAAAGAGAAGAACAGTGCAGTTCAGCCAGTGCTGGGATCCACAGATGTGCATCCCTGTCACCTGCTGGTGGGGTTTTGTTGGGCTTTAGTGGGTTGGTGGTTTCTTATTTGCAAGTTGGTACTTCCAAAATTATTTTTTTCAACACAGCTTTCACTATAAGCCTACCCACATTTTCATTTCCTTAAAATAAGTTTCAGGTGAAAGAATGTGAAAAGAAAAACTTTGTTACAGTGGTTTTAATTAATTTTTAAATTAATTAATTTAATTAAGAAACAAGTTTTTTGTTTCTTAAATTCCATAGTGTTCTTTGAACTCCCAGGTTGCTCCAAAACCTATTAGAGGATATACAAACCACGGCCTGCTTCTGTTTCCTTGTTTTTTGTACTTTTTCCCAGCCATGTTTTCAGACTAGGAGGAAAACATGAACTTCTGGGAAGTGGTGCACTATGTGGGGAACTGAGACCTCACAGCATAGACCTTTTCCATGTTAGGTGTCTTGAGGACCTGCTGGGTGATATGCTACAGCTGATTTGGCTCTGCTTCTGGACTACTTTCTATTCCAGGAAGAAGTTTTACAGGAATGCTGATCTCCCATAAAGCACGTGGCTAATTATGAAGAAATCATTTTAGATAGGAATCTTGCAGGAACATATTGTAATTATCACTTAGATCTAAATGAATCCAAGAGTCTTTTCTCAAATTATGATGTTCCCTTTATGAATGCTTTTCCTCCACTTGGCATTCAGCCCCAGTAATACAGTGATATTGTGTACAACGTGAAACAAATGTCATCTCTTCTTCTAAGAGAATGCCTGGCTCCCAAAATGTGCTAACTTTTAGTGGAAAAGGAGAGGGATGATGAGACAGCAGTGCTGACTAGATGCTAAAACAGTGTAACTCATGGGTTTGGAGATATGGGGATTTTCTTCTGAATGGTCCTTTGTTTTTTGGTGGTCCTTAGATGTCTTTTAACTTCCTTATGTATTTTAGAGTTTCTAAAGACCGTAACTTGTACTTTTCAAATGCTTGCAGATCATCAAGTAAAACATTTACAAAAGATACTGACAAAGCATCTTAAAAGTGTATCTGTTTAATTTTAGGACAAGGAAACCTGCATGGGTGTCAACAATCAAAGTTACATATGTGAAACGGGGCACTGTTGTGGACAATCCCAGTGTTGCAACTACTACTATGAACTCTGGTGTAAGTCCTTCCATTTTGTATGGCTTCCCTTCCTAATCTGCATGGCTCTCATACCATACTACAGGTCTGGCTTGTGTCCCGTGGGGTTTTGTATTCAGCCCTTGTTGTGCGTTGCCATTGCATTTCACTGCAGCACAATCCAGAGCTGATGTGATATGACAGGGAAATAGGGTTGTCACAGTGGGTGGTTTCTCAGGACTAATGGGTCATCTGCTGCTGTGGTTTGCTCTTCTCACTGATTTGGGTACTCAAGATGACATTATACAGGAGTAAGGAAACCAGCTTGAGGGAGAAATGCCATACACACAACACTAGAGCTTGACACACTCAAACAGGGAATTAATTCAGTGTCTTTTGTCTTGTTGGTTTTGTTCTTTGCAAGCACAACAGGTTTAAATCTGGTATATCTTTTTAAAGATGTCCTTTCAAGGAGGACAGCCAGTGTGCTTATTCTCTTCAGGACTGTTAGAGTCCTTGCGTAGAGAGAGAGTCTTGGGTAAATCCTGTGGGTTTGCAGTGGCTGAAGTTGTACTGTGAGGATCACACATTGCCCATTGTAACCCTTCTTATCTCCTCTTTCCCAAAATGTGAGATTTAAAAATACCAAAGCTTCCAGCAAGTGGTTGAGTGACTGTACCTGCTGAGTCCCCTTAGATGGCAGCAGGCAGGTCAGAGCAGGTGGTCAGCAAAACTTGATTAAGATATATGGAAAAATGGGAAGTTGAAAGCATAGGGAAGTGATAAATGCTGAATTTTAAAGGAAAGCCTAAGCTCGTTCAGTCTGAGGCGTCTTCTTTCTCTAGGCAGTACACAAAAGGTTGAACACTGATGCTGTGCACTTGTACTGCCCTGAGCCTAGGCTGGGAGGGCATCTCTGCTCCTGGAATTTGGAAATGTGGTGCTCTGAATATTGTACCCCTACATTAGAGACTGGAGATACTTTCTTACCACACCTAATGGTATCTTCTAGTTTTTATGCAACTATGTTTTTGATTTAATCCTTCTGTTGTGCCCACAGTTTCATTTCCCAAAGTAGCTTGTGTGTGGAAATGTGTTATACATACAAAAAGGTTGCAGACCTTTTACAGCAGACTTATTTTCCAAAATGTCCAAACAGTTCAAGAAACAATTCATGATAGGGGAAGCTCCAGGGACCGTAGCAGGCTGAGAAACAGACATGACTGTATTGGAGCCTGGGAGTGCCTGGATCAGATTGTAGCACTCAGCAGCACAGGCAGGACAGATGGCAGGAATTTTTTCAGGCTAGAGAGAGATGCATGGACAGAGCAGAGTGGGGAAGGTCAAACCCGGTTTTGCATTTGTGTGGGTGGGAATCTAGAGCAAGATGCATGTGTGTAAAGGCTTACAGGCTCCTTAGCAAGCAGGATCTAAATTGAGCAGCAGTGTGGAGTGCAGCTGCACACTGGAGCTGGTGGCACGGTCACCATGTTTGTCCCGTGGACCTCTTTGAAAGAGAGGCTTCACTGGATTGCATACAAACAGTGTGGTCCAAGCAATAGCCCCCTGCCATTTTAATGGGATGGTTTAGCTGTCTTGGTGCTCTCAGTATGGCACAGACTTTTATACATGGCAGTGCCTGGCTGCATCATAAAAGTTGTTGGAAGACAAAACCAGATTTTGTTAGAAGGAGGCAGAATATTCAAGGCTTCTTTTTAGAGTAGATTCAGGGGTCACAGTGAGATCATGGACTGAACATGTTGGTCACACACACTGCTGGGTGGTTCCTCGGGGGAGATAGGTTTCTGTGTGTTCACATTCCTTCTGCCTCACAGGGAGCATTGTGTACCACACCAAAATGAGGGAAGTAATTTAAACATGAGACCTGTTTTCTAGGCTTTTTGCGAATTCAGACAAACATCCAACACTGATGTAAAATCAGTTAATGTTTTCAAAGCTTTCTTTGCCATTATGAATGGTAGGAAAAAAGTTTCCTTTGGATGAGTCATAGAAGGAGCATGTCCTTTAAATGTAAACCCATATTCTAGGCTTGTGAGCTTAGCTACTGCTCAGGAGTTGTGGAGTATCTTTGATAGGTACGTATGCTGAGGCACTCTGAAGGCTTTCAAGGTGAAAAGTAGTGAGAGTAAATGTGAGTAGTCTTAATATGAGCAGTGGAGAGCAACAGCTTTACATGCTTGGGAATAGATCAGCTTTTTAAAAGTTAATTATAACTTCTGGTTAATGAACAGTTAACATAGCAGCACCTTTTAAGTATGGCTTCATGGTTGTTCTGTTTTGATTTTAACCAGTGTATGCATGTACTGATGTAGCTTTTGAGAAGCTTTTGCTTCTCTTGACCTTCTCAGACCACCAGTGTGTGTTTCAGACTTTTGTGTGCCTGAAAATAGACCTTCTTGCTAGTCCTGTTGAATTAAATCCTGGATTTATCTACCACCACAGCTTTGTGGGAAGAAGAAGCAGAGGAGGGTGGCATTTGAAATGGAAAAGAAAACTAGTCGGTCTTTGCTGGACATACGTTCTGAAACATGATCCTGTTTTGTGGCCACTTGGAATTTTTCCTGTAAAAAAGGACGTTTTTCCCTGTTAGAGAATTTGAGGGAAGTTTGTCTTTGAAAATGGCTGATCTAAGCAATTCTAGGCAGCAAATAAGATTGTGGTAATTTTAAACCAGTCATTGAGGGTAGTGGAATAGGATGTAAAATCAAGGTATTATTTTGTTAAGGGGTGGAGTGGAGGAATGGAGAATATGATATGCCAAGCAGGTGGACAGCCTATGTTTAAAATTAGATAACAGCCCAGTTCAGATTCCCCACCCACCTCTTATTAAAAAAACCAAAAAAAACAGTGCTGTATTGCCAAATAATAAAACTGTATTCAGATTTATAGATATAGGTCTAATAACTATGTAAAGGTCCAATTAGTTCTTAAGCTTGGTAGCTTGTAACCTGGTGGGGCAAAAGCTGCATTATGTCTTTTTATTTTCTTTGAACATAATAATAAAACTAAAATGGAAAAATGTACTTTACTGTTGCATTTCCTCACATAGAAAAACATGTCTGAGTGGTGGATGAGCTGGGTCAGCGTTTTCATTGAACAATTTTATTGGACTCTCCAGAGAACTCATGGTCCCCAAGGGGGAGAATGGCAGCAGCCACTGGATTTTGCTTCCTAGCAGTTTTTATTCAGATCTCTGTGATGTGATTGTGATTTACTGGAGTTCTCCAATGCTGGCCTTTTTCCAGGCCTGACAGGTGTCTTATTGCTTAGACATTCCAAAATACCAGTTTTCAAAATACAGGAGAGAAGGTAATCGAGGAATGCAGTTCCTGTGTTTTGCAGGCTAAAAGGTAAGGCTCGGAGGTTCTGGATATTCCCAGGTTTAAGAGTATAATGTGGACTGAACACCAAATCCAGGTCTGCTGACATCCATCCTTGTGTCTCTCCTTGCCTTTGGAATCATTAAATGATTCCAGAGGCTCTAAACACAGCAAGCAAAGCTGTAGAAAGTACATTTCATTGTGTGGTTGGAAAAATAATACACTATGCTTCAGGAATCATGGAAACAGGCAGCTGCTCACTGCTTGCAAAAAGTTGTAGGATTTAGAAGTTGGAGGGCTTAGCTGGTCTTGGGTCATTTAGGTACTGTACAGCAACCCAGCACTGGTAATGAGTGAGTGTTCATATATTCCTTGTGCCTGTTTTGTTTCGTTGTCTTTTTGTAGCAGTGATACTGAGCCCCTCTGTTTCTGAAAGAAAGAAAAGAATAAAGATCTTGACTGTTTAGGTCCTAGTGGTAGGGTTGTACAGGAAAAAATGTTCTGTTTGCAAGCAGCACAGTCAATGTTTTTGCTGATTTTGAACATTCTGCTCATCTCTGCACGCTTCCCCTTGGAATCGCTAGACAGCTTTTTTCCCAAAAAGCATGCTGCCAGGAAATTCTGGCAAGGATCCGGTTAGTTGCTAAAACTAAAGCAACTGCTGTACCACGTACATATTCCAGGAGGTCAGCTTTGTAATAGGAATTCATGTCCAAGAGTTTGCCGCAGTCTCCAAAACAGTCAAACAATCCCGTGTTTTCATCCCTACCCCATGTTGTCTTATCCCACGTCCTTTTTCAAAGAAAGATTTTTGCTGCTCCTTGCCTTTCACCCAGCCTTCTATGTGGTTGTGCTCGCTTCTCTTTCCTAGGTGTCTCAAACTTCCCCTTGGGCTGTTCCTCCTCAGTTGTGCTGCAGCAATAACCCTGCCATGCCAAAGCCTCACCAGCAGTATAGGGCAAACAACAGATGTCACAACCACAGAGAAACTCATAATAAATGGGGTCACTGAGGGAGTTATTTCCTGATTTACTTGGACTTCTTGTAGTCTAATCCAGACAGCCAAATCACCTTAAGTTTGTTTTGGTCTGGCTCAGTAAAATTCTCAGATCCAAAGCAGAAGGCAAGCTGTCTGCCATAGCCTGGCTATGCAGATACTGACTTTTGCCCTGTGGCTGCTTCCACCTGTGCTGTACTAAACAGCCTGGAAAGTCAAGAGAACTTCCTAATGTTGTTTCATGCCCTGCCCTACATACCTCCAACCCAGCTTGTCACCAAGTACCTAGATCTGTTGTTCCCAGATGTTCAGGACATGGACTCAGCTGGATGTTCCACTCTGGTCTTTGTTAGACTATTGTTCAACATGCATTTTACCAACATGGATTTCTTGGGAGGGACTGGACTTAAAAATGTGTCATCTGGAGCATGGGAGCAATTGCCCTTGGAAGGGTCTCTCCCTAGGAGAGAGGCATAAAAACAGTGTCTGCAGATTTACGACCTCACGTTGACTCTCACTGCACGATGGGCAAAGGATTTTTCTGAAACTTGTGTTTTTCCATCTTATCTCATTGAAGTGGGTGTACCATATATAGTGGGCACTATTGTGAAAACTAGAAACCAGTTGCAGTTAAGGTGTGTCTCCTTTTGTTGCCAGTTTGGGAGCAAGCAAGCAGGAGTTGGAGATGTCTTCAGCTTTTTTCTTTTGCCATTGTACTCTACAAATATTCAGTAACTTTTTCCTGCAGTGAGGTCAGGCTGGGACTGCAGTTCCAATGACTTAAACTAACATAAAACTGTCACTGAAAGTCACAATCTTTCTCTTGCTGCTGCTGCTGTGTTTGCCAAGCGAGTTTCAACCTGCTCTGGTTCCCTCAAACCAGTTCAAACCACAGTTGCGCACAACTTTGTGCCGGCACAAGAAGAGGTGGAGGAAGCAGCAGGAGGTATGGTTGAGACAGGCAGGGGAGGATCGCGTCATTCAGCGGCTTCTTTTATTCCTTCTTAAAATGTTCACGGGCCTATGGCCTGGATCCTTCATCTGGCACTCTTGAGCAGCAGTGTTGGCTCGTACAAGCTCGTGCCTGCAGTGGCAGGAGATGATGTGACCCCTCTGCCAAAGGACACCATTTAACCCAAGGGCATCCAGGTTGTGCTACCAAGTAAATTCTCTTCCCTTTTTTGATGATAGTGTTGGCCCTGTGAAAGACAATTTTTTTCCAGCCATGACTGACTGTGAGGCCATCATTTGGGACACTTCTTAGTCAATGAAATTGTCCCACTTCTCCTTCTGTTCAGAACCAGCTCTCATGGAGCCAAAGCTATTACCCAGATGCTTGTCGGGCAGACACAAAGGCACTTTGCAGTATGTTTTGGCTTGCTTTTAGGGGATTTCCTGCCAACAGAGCCATGGCATTTGACCAAGTTTACCATGAACTTGAGGGCAAATTTCTCTGTTCATACCCTTGGAACGCTCCAGAAAACATTTTCCATTTTGCACAGGATAAAAGGAGCTTCCCTCAACGGCATTGCTGATGGCAACATCCCAGGCAGCAAATGCAGTACAGCATCAAAGCAAACATTGCTCCCTCCTTTTTCATGAGGAAGGAGTGCTCTGGATTTTTAATTATTAAACTGTTTTATTCTTACTTATTTTAAAGTTTGATCAAAACTATGATTAATGTCCTAGAAGGGGTTTTCTTGAAGCATTAAGCATGTTCTTTCACAGCTGGTAAGAAACATCTCCGGTGTACGGCCATGTGATGGAGCTCCCTTTCCCAAGAATGCTGTAAATGTAGCAGCAGCCTTCTCTTTCTTCAGTATTTCCTCTGGTTGTGAGAGATGGCTTTCACGGGACCTAATTCCATTCCCAGGTGTTTTTGCAGCTTCCATTCTGACTTCCTGAGCTTTGTGCTCATGTCAGGTTTACAGCTCTGAGCTTACAGATCGCTGCTGATTCTTTTATTAAAGGTTTTGGTGCTCTGGCAGGGAAATCTCTTGGCAATAATCAGCTTTTCAGCTGTGTCTGTTTCACCTTTGCTTCCATCACTACCCATCTGTAGGCATCACCGGTGAATTCAAGAAAAAATATATCAGTGTTTCTCAGGACTCAGTTGTTTTTGGGCTGGAGAGTGTTGCAGCTTCTGACTCTTCCATAAACCAAAAGCAAGACTGAAATTGCCTTCAAGTCTAGTGGTCTCCTGTGCCTGTTTTGCTCCAGACTGGTGCTTTGCTTCTGCTCTGGCTGTCCATCAGAAGTTGTATTTCCAAAGTCACTGTTTGTTTTTCTCTGTCATGTTGTCCTAAGATTGTCACAAGCTTTTGTTCCCAGTGGTCACTGCCAGGTGGCTGTGGAAAAAACTCTCAAATCAGACATTTAATGGCAAATTTGGCTCAGAATGTGTCTCCCAACCATTTTTCCTTTTCCAGTGAGTGCAGTGGTAGCTCAATCCAATGCTGGTTAAAAACAGCTCGTATCCATTTGGGAAGAAAAAACATCTTGAAGAGCAAGAGGAAGGCGTTTGGCAACAGTGGAGGCTTTTGGGGACATTGAAGACAACCAGAAGCTCAGTTTTACTTGGCTTTTAGAGGCTTTTTGATGCCAAACTTTAGTTGTCTCTGTACATCTTACCCATTTTCAGTACAAGGCAGAATTAGTACCTGTTTTTACCCTGAAGGAGGTGTTAGTGTGTGCTGCTGCTGTGCTTGGCTCCTGCTCATGCAAGTGTTGTCTTTGGGTGAATTTGCAATTCCCCTCCTGCCAAATGAGCTGCTGGCTGCACGGGCCAGTGTTCTGCTCGGCTTACCTCCCTGCTGCTGGTTTGAAGCCAAGCCTCACCAGGTGTACAAATGCACAGCTCAGCCATGAACATCTTCACTGTTCACTCCATACTTTTAGACATAATATTTACAATTGCACTTGGCCTTGGAGTATAGCTTTATTCCAAATAAATGACCATACTATATATTTTCTAGGCTTTTGCAATTTTCTGTTCTGCAGCCAAAACTGCAGCTGTGCCCAAACTCCTGGCACAAGGGAGTGTTGTAGAGCCTTTTATGGAGGCCCTGAACTCCCAGCACCGTCCTGGGATTGCAACCAGAGCTGTGCCCAGTCCTTCTCCCAGCACTGGCACCTCTGCCCAGTGACAACCAGGGAGCCTCTCATGTGCCTCAGCTCCCATGGGTGTCCCATACATTGCTTCTGATGCACTGGGGGCTTTCCAGCCCTGTGGTGCAGATGTGCTGTTGGGTGCCAGGGTGGGGACACAGCCATTAGAGAGGGTCCCAGAAGCCAGGCCAGCAAATGACTCTGGTGGGCACATGCTGCTGATCTCCTGTGATCATCCAGGCAAGTCCTCCAGGCTCGTGCTGGCTCCTCCATCCAGGCTCATGCTGAGTCAGGGGTTGAGTAATTCCTAGAAGCTCTAGGAAGTGTCAGCAGTTAATGAAACCAGGCAATAATGTGGTATTAGTGGGTTCTTTTTCTGGAAGTTCTCATGAAAAACAGCAGATCTCATCTGCTCGCATTTGCGAGCGTGCACAGACCCTTTGCAGGAGAATGAAGGTGTTGTTCCTGGCACCGAGGCCAAATTGCAATCCACTAAATTATGGTGTGTTTACTTAAATGCCACCTGCGGTTTCAGTAGGCTCCAACATTAATTTATTATCCTAAGCTGTTGTATGTTGTTGCTGCATGTTGTTAACAGAATTGCCACATCTCTTTGCAGGAATGGCTGAGCTTACTCTGACCCCTACTCTGAGCTTGTGCATCAGCTTGTGTGCAAAGCACTTTGGGACTTTATTTTGGAATGGGTAGAGAAGTTTTCTAAAGAAATACTTTTTTAATCTTCTGGATGCAGGCTTGGGTGGGAGCAGTTATTCCCTGCAGAAATATTTGGCTGCTACAGCTGAGATTGCTTAACAGTGGCAGTTCTCCAGGACATCTTAACTAATTAAGTGCTGCTTGCTACCATTGTATCTGGACTCCTTGGGAAAGGACATGATCAAATGTGTTAAAAAGCATCTGTTTTCATAAATGTAGCTAAAATCCCTGGATAGCTGGGTGTAATTTTCCATTGTTATTGAACTCATGATCATGGACTGCTCTTTGAAAATGAGGAGTACTTAGAAGATGAACTGCAGGCCTGCCTCAGTGCATGGTGGCATGCTGTGCCAATGACCTGGTTTTGATGAGTGTATTCTTGCTTCCTCAGCAAGCAAGAGCCAAGGGACCTTCTCTTAGCAAGAAATAAAATGTATTTACTGGTGAGAGTCTTCAAACTGTGAGACAGTTGAAGTATTGCGTTTGCGAACCAAGATTTTGGAAGTGATAGAGGCTACAGAAATTGTTGCAAATGTTTGGCTTTGGAGTGAAGGATGGACTGGATCAATCCTTTTAGTTTATATAAAAAGGCTTTTTTTAGAAACAGGAGCGTATTCGGAGGTCAGTGGCCACATTCTCATTTTGGTTTGGAAAGTGTGGAGAGCATCTTGACTACTTTGTCGTTTGCTTCTCTGGAGTGAAGATCACAGTCTCTTCTCTCTGGTCAGCATGGTACAGCTGAGCAGGCTGGCCAGAGAAACTACCCAGGAACCTTAATTTCCAGCCAGAAAAAAAAAAAAGGGGGTGGGGGAATATGTAACACCTTCATTTGATGGCAGGTTTTGATAAGTTTGGTGGTAAGGCAGGTTCCAGTTGATTAGGGAAATAGATTGCACAAGGCAGGAGAGAGATTTCAGTTTGCTGTGCCAAAATAGATGAGGAATTCGGGTTACGACACAGGGAGGTGAAAGTCCCCACTCAAAATGCTCAGAGACACGATATGGCACATCCAGTTCCCCTACAAACAGCACAGTGCAGGTCTCTGAGATGGGTGATACAACTGCCCTTCGTCCTCAGCCAGAGCAATACTCCTTTCATTCTTCAAATTCCTAAACTGTTCACCTTTCCCCACCTAGCTCTTAGCAGAGAAAACACAGCAGGGGATGCTGAAAACATCAAGATATTGTCAAGGCATGACTAGAGGTTTTTAGTGGAGAGAGAAGAGCAGTTTGATACCACAGGGCAGACTGGCCAACCTGAAAATGGGCTGTGGCATTAGGAATCTCCATTTTGACTGCTTGGGAGTAGTGAAGAGTGGCAGAGGTGTTACAGAAAGAAAAACAGTGTTGTGCTCTCTAGCAAGGAGTGGCTGCCAAGCCTATGTGTTTTTAAAGGAAAAGCTCTCTCAGTATCTTTAGATGCAAAAACTGAGCTTAAAAAAGATAGAGCTTGCAGACAAAGGGGGTAGGTCAGGCTGCAGTTGCAGGAGACAAGAGCCTAATGTGGAGTGAATGTTCCAGCTTTTTGAAGTGTGTCTCGGAAACATTTTGTAGTGCATGCAAGTGGGAAATTTGTGGAAAGGGAGAGTTATTCCACATGTTGGAGGGTGTGGGTAAAATTCAGGAAGTGGCCTTTTAAAATTCCCTTTTAAGGAGGAGTGTACATACGGTACAGCAGTGCACAGAAACCAGCCATGACCACAAACAGAGCAGAAGTTAGGTTTCTTGAGGATTCAGAGAGGGAGGCTAGTTTAATTTAATTTTGGATAATTTAAGACATTGAATACAAAAATAAGTTTTAAAAATATTTTGAGACATTTATGAAAAAAGAGCATGTTTTTGTTAAACATAACAATGAAGGATTTGGGCTGGAAATTAAAGAGCAGTGCAAACAAAAGCAAAACATAGTGCTTGGGGTTTTTCTCTTCTTCTGTGGTCAATCTGCAGAGTGTCTTTTGTGTCTTGATTGTTATTTTCAAACCAAAGTGACTGTGGGAGGCAAGCTCAATGCTATTCACAGCTCTGCTCATTTTTGGCTAGAAGAAATGGTAACAGTGGGTAGGAGCAATGGAGGGGGGAGCCCTGTCTCCATATTTGGTTCTTCTCCAGACTTGTACCTGTTGAACACGATCCACATTCTACCAAAGTGCATTCAGAGTTATCCATCTCTGGCAAGGCTGTTGGAGTGGCAGGGTCCCACACAGGCAGGAAGGTCAGTGTTGAAGCCTCCTGACCTAACACATCTTTCTGCTTTTAGAGCTGTGCCAGGCTTTCAGATGATCTTCTCCATTGGCTTCTTGGGGTTTCCTGCATTTGGATGCAGCTCTCAAACAGTGGCTAACACTCCCTCTCCTCTGCTGCAGGGTTTTGGCTGGTGTGGACCATCATCATCATCCTCAGCTGCTGTTGTGTTTGCCATCACCGCCGCACCAAGCACCGCCTGCAGGCGCAGCAGCGGCAGCACGAGATCAACCTGATCGCTTACCGGGAGGCCCACAACTACTCAGCCCTGCCCTTCTATTTCCGTATGTACTCACACTGCCTGGCCTGGACACGGGGCAGCGCGGCAGCAGCGAGTTGCCCGTGTTAGGTGGAGGGAGGGAGCAGCAACTGGGCTCAGCAAGAGCCTGCGGGAGCTTTGCTGCCTAACCATGCTGTGCAGAGAGGAGATGGTGTTGGATGCATTTGAAACCCCGTGAGTCTGGAGTTGAACCACACAAACTACAGCACCTTCACATCCACCCCGAGAGTGTAGTGATTCCCTGGGTGTTTTTCTGCAAAGGTTCTTTACATACGTCATTTAAGACTTTGCGGATGTTCCTCCTTTTCCAGTCTGGACTTGCTGCTTGTGGGACTGAGGTGTGGGAAGTGGCTTCCCAAAATTTGGTCACACAGACTGGGAGAAAGGGGAGTCTCAGCAGAGACTCTGCTGGCTCCCACCCTTTGCTGTGGTTTTCAGGCCACACTGCTGGTGAGCAGCCCTAGGACTTTGCATGAAGAAACTGTTGCCCACAACTCAGGGAAAGTACAATCACTTTGTGCTCTCCTTGTGTTCTGCTGTGCTGTGCTAGAACACAAGTCTCCTTCTGACTGTGAGGTGCCACAGCTGAGTTTCCTCTGACTGGCTGTTGAATTGAATGTATGAACTTGCTTTTCTTGTTAAACTCTGGCAGTCACCTCAGAAATCATCCCCAGCAGCCTTTTCCTCCCCAGCCCCAGGGATATGCAATTGCACATGGAAAATTGCAGTGCTGTCCTTAAATGTTTCCAGTGTTTAAGTACATTCTGTCTGTATAGACTATTTTGTTGCCTCTTAAGAAATAAACAAAATTTTTAATGGGTTTGAAAGGCAGTAAGTACAATAAGCCAAACTTTTTTGACAGTGCTGCCAATTTATTCTGACTGCACCAGAAGAATTGAATCCAGCATTAAAACAGCAACCAAAAGCCAGGATCTTCAAGTTCCTTATAACTGCCCATGTCTCTTCATATTTGCATGATGCTTTGTGAGATTAAATCTTTGCTCTTGAAAGTGGAAATTCGGCTCAGAAGGGAGTGTTGGAGAGGGCTGGGGAGTTGTTCCCTCCAGCCATCACAGGCCATCCCCCAGTGTGGTTTATGGGGCTGTGTTGGGGTACACGGTCCAGGGAGGTTTGCCTGGTAAGTATAGAGAGAGCCAGGAGATCAGGCTGCTGTTCCCAGTTGCGTCCATCTCCTCCTGTAATGGTGCCCTCCTCTGCCGTGTTTGCTGCTTCTCTAAAACATGACATGCCTCACCTGGAACAAGTTCTGGCACCCCTTTGTAGAGCCTGTTGGGCTGTTCAGTGGGAAGGTGCTGGTAGGTGACAAATGCCGTACTGACCTGTATTAGTGACTCGTTTCCTGAGATAAACTGCTCCTGAAATAACTTCTCCTCCTTGCCTCCCACTTCTAGGGTTTTTGCCAAACTATTTGCTACCTCCCTATGAGGAAGTGGTGAACCGACCGCCGACCCCCCCGCCCCCGTACAGTGCCTTACATCAGCAGTGTGTCCCAGCAGGCAGCAGTAGCACAATCCCGGACACGCCCAGGACCCTGCAGCCAGCACAGAGCAGCTCTGCAGCACCCAGCAGCAATAACAGCAGTACTGACAGCAGCGGGGCGCCCGGCCGCGGGGACCCCGAGCCCTCCAGCACCGTGCTGGGCGAGAGAGCCGTCACCAAAATGCAGAGCGTGGAGCCCGGCGGTGCCAGCACAGGAGCCGAGCTAGTGGAGAGGGCCGCTCCTGATAAGGATACGGAGTGCAAGGAGGAACTGCTGAAAGGTTACAGCTCTGAGAGCTTGGAGCAGGGCAGCGCCATTCCCGACGCCAAGGACAAGACCCCGGGCAGGCAGCGCCGTTTCACCGGCGACTCGGGCATAGAAGTCTGCGTATGCAACCGGGGTCATCACGACGACGACCTCAAGGAGTTTGACGGGCTCATCGATGACGCTCTGGACGGGCCCCTGGACTTCTGCGACAGCTGCAGCGGCCGTCCCCACGGGGACGAGGAGGAAGGGCTCTTCAGTGCCACGGAGGAGCAGCACCGCGAACACAGCCACCACCACCTGCCCCGGCAGCCGGTGTGTGTACTCTTGAACACAATAAATGAGCAGGACTCTCCAAACTCTTGTACCAATAACTCCCCCAGCTAAGGTGGCGGAGTGGAAGGGAGAATCGGGGGGAAAAAAAACAAATAAAAACGGAATAAGAGGATTAAAACTTTAACAGGAGGAAAAGGTGATACAACCTTCTTTTTTTTTTGTTTATTTTTCTTTCTCCCCTCCAATATAATATGGGGACTAGACCTCGAAGGCCCAGCTTGTGGGGGACGGGTCACTCTGGGTTTTGTTAATCGTATCTGCCCTGCTCCACGGAGCAGGGACTGATGTTTCTCAATGAGACCTTCTAAAGAATGGAATTTTTCCAACGGTGATTTTGGTGATGGTTATTATGAGTTTGTTGGTTTTAGTTTTCCGAAACACTGCTTTATCTTGCAATCAGTAAAACTCAGCAAATCTCACCCTGGGAGGATACCAGATCACCATAAGGCTTCAACCTCCAGGTGTCTTCCCAGAAGCAAGCAGCTTCTGACAGTGCCGGCAGTCAGTAGCCCAAGAGTTCTGGTTTGATATAGTGCTCTTGAGGCATTGGGGATTTCTTTTAATCTTTTTTCCTTCTTCTTTTTTTTTTTTTTTTTTTTTTGCCTGATGTTAAGTTTCCCTGAACTGGTGAATGCCCAAACACATCAGCCCTATAACCTCTGGTGCTTCAGTGTTTAATACAGCAGGTAGGAAATTTCCCACTTGAAGCTGGTGACTGAAGGACCAGTTTCTTCTAGAAGGAGTGTTAGTCTATCTTAGGCAGTTTGAAAAGAAAGGGTTTGCAGAAATTTGCCTTTATGTGTCATTTTTAAACACAAGTGTGTTCCTTCAATGCCTCCAAGAGCACAGTTAGCAGTAGAATCCAGGCAGCTGGGCTGCCTTCCAAGTACTGTGGTCTCCGAATGACCTTTTCCCGGTGTGCTGCAAAAGGGCTTGGCTTTATTTTTGTCCTTTTTTTGCACCCCGATAGCAGCACACTGGAGTTCAGATGACAAAAGAACAGGGCTCTCCTTGGCCAGCGTGCCTTCAAGCTTTAGCGATGCATGTTGAACAAATGGAGACGAGAGCTCCGTCCATTGCGAAAGGGATGATTTACCTTGTAGATGTGGAAGACCTGTGCAGTATTTTTTTTTTATCCAAAAATTTGGTGTGATTCTAATGATGACCACTTAAAGAAATGAATGTCTGTTTTCTTTCTTTTCGGTTATTTTTTTTATGGTGGCAACTGGCTACTGTATAATGTCTGTGAGCGTGTGTGTGTGACTGCAATCCATGCATGCGAGTCCTACTGGTAATATGAAAACCTGCTGTAAGACTGCAAGAAAATTTACTGTAGCTTTGCTTTAATAAACAGTAGAGATTTTTGTTAGTAACAACCTGAAGGAAGAAAAAATTAAAAAAAAAAAAAAGAAGAACTGAAAATAACATTCCCTGGAGTGCTCATGTGGAAGAGAGCACAGTTCAGACTATGTAACTTGTTCTCGGGATTTCTCCCCGTCCCTTTTATAATTATGGTCGTCCAGATCATTACTGTTATGGGGAAAAAAACCATTGAAACCTGAACTTGGACATACTCAGATCTGATTGATTGAAAACCAAAATCAGTTTTAACTAAGGTGAAAACCAAAATATAATGCCTTTTCTGATAACTTGTCCATGTGTATGTGTATCATTTTGTGAGCTATGAACAAGATCTGTCGTTAGTTTGTGGATTTGTTTTGTTATTCTATCTGGAGGTGTGTTAGCACTGGCTGGCTGCAGTGCGAGGGAAGTGGTGCTTATGCCAGAATTTTAGCTGCACATTTGAGGAGAGCACTCTTACCTCACTCCTTTGCCCATCACAGCCTTCCTCTTTCCTCAGAACAGCAGATAAGGACAGCTCTTCAGTTTGGTTCTTAGGGTGCTCTTAAAAATTAAGCACTTCGATTTGGATTCAAGAGACCTCATTCCTGGATGTCTGGAGCCTGGAGACCTGGATGAGTGGGAACAGAGAGGCTGCATGTGCCCCAGAGCCTGGCTGCATGGGGGCTGGTCACTTCCAGTTGTGTACACTGACCATATGTATCTCTTGAGAAGATAATTAAAGATCCCCAGTGCCACCCCCAGGAATTCTGTACCTATTGGCACCTGGTTTTGTTCCTCGCACCACAGAGAAAGCTGAAAAATCACATTAATTTCTAAGGAATGGGCTTTACTGCTATAAGTCCTGGGGATGGTCCTGTGCCAGTGAGGTGTCCTATGCCAACACTTATGTGGCATAAGGAATCTCCTTATTTGCTTTCCAGCCATCCCACTAACGGCAGGGCAATCCTCTGGACGTGGAGGTAAGTACCAGTAAGCCAAGCTGATGTTTCTAATTTTAAAAAGTCAGTAAGAAGCAGTGGTGTGCCTCTTATGACTCCTGGAGGTTTTTTGGGCGTTTAGAGACAATAAAGAAATAAATGGGGCACAAACCATGTCTCTTCAGCTCCTAAGTGCCTGAGGAGCAGGACTGTTAGTGGCTTTCAGTGCTTTAGAATTTTAGCCCTGCAGCCAAGGGGCAGCTGGTATGGGGAGGAGTGGTGCAGGGCAGGATATGGGGCAGGTGAGCTCCTTGGACATCCCCTGGCTGGTGCCTCTATAGGCAGGCAGAGGATTCCCAAAGCTCCTAAAGCTTTGGAGCTTTGGAAGGGTGCTTGATCCTCTCATGTATCCCTGTGTAGGATGCCAGTGTGGCCCAGAGAGCTCTTCTCCAAATGCACTCTATGTAAAATGCTGGAGGTGTGAGGGCATGGGCAGATGTGCATCTCCAGCTCTGGAGTACCAAACCTTACCCATTCCCAGCTGTAAGGGAGTCATGAATACATCATTTCCAAACTGAGTTGCAGTAATGCAGCAGGTTTTACTGCAAATCAGTGTCAATCTAGTGCTCGGTGTTCTGCTTACAATCTAGGTGTGGCTGGCAGTGCTCCTTGAAGTTGTTTTTGCTGGAGTCCGTGTGGAGCTGCTTACACGGAATGTTTTTGGCCACTGAGGCTGGCTCTGAGGGCAAGGACCCAGCAGGTGTCCTGGTGGGCTGGGGTTGTGTTGCCTGGGGACAAGTGAAGAGCACAGTGTGGTGGCTCAGCAAGAGTGTCCCCTGGGCACCACGGGGGCTCCTGGGATTGGTGGGTACTGCAGCATCTCCTTGGTGTTCCCAAGGGACTTTCCAGCTCTGTGATGATGCAAAATCATCATCTGGGAGCACTGGTGTGATCTTCCTAACACATATCATTGCATGTTTGTACAACCCTGTGTGGATGGGTGTTGGCTGAAGATGGAGGAGGAGGGAATTGTGTCTTGATGCTTGCTGGCAGCCTGCTCTCAGAACTTTTCCTGCCTAACTGGAGGCTAAGGAAAGCTGAGGTGCAGTTAAGCCTCTGTGTTACACAGTCATCAAAAGCTTCCTGGGGCAGGAAGCCTGGAGAGAAGTAGAATGAGCAGCTCCAGTGCCAGCACGAGGCTGTTCTGCCGAGCAATGGGAGATTGGGGATCCCTGGGCACCCCTCAGCACTCGGGGATGAGTCAGTGGCTCCGAGTTCCTGCTCTGCACTGCCAGGGCTCCCCAGCTGTATCTCCTCTGGTTCTCTGCATGTCCTGGCTGGGCTCATCCCAGCCTGACGTGCTCCTGGCAGAGTTTGCCAGGGAGCTGGGGCACAGCCCAGCTCTGGTGGATAAACTCCTTTGCTGTCCTGAGTGGTTCTCCCAAAGGCTGCTGCTTCCCGGCCCCCCATCACCACCTGTGCAGCACATCCCAGGGAGGCCTTTACTGCTGATTTCTTTTTCTTTAGTTTGTACAGGAAAAGCCAGGCCGGGAGAGGGGGCAGACAGGCAGCCCCTGGCTCTGGCAAGCCCCACAGCATCCCACAGTGGGCAGCTTGGGAAGGCCAGGATGAGTTGCCTCTTGGTCAGAGCTGGTTCCCCCCATCCTTGCAGCACAGATCTGTTTTTATCAGATGGGACGGGTGCCCGCTGCGGGGCCGTCGCGACGGTGGTGCAAGCACTGCAGTCTCTGTGCCGGGGGGGCTGCCGGCTGCCGGCTTCTTTCTCGATTTGTTTTCCACCGGCAAACAGCTGTGTCCTGAGCCTGTGCTTACTCAGCTCTCCTGGCCCCACGCCCGGTGCAGAGCCCGCAGGTATTCCAAGCGTGTCCTGCTCCTCCTGGGCTGGCCGGCAGTCTCCGGCACGGTCCAGGGTCAGCCGGTGCCTGGTGCAAAGACAAGCCTCGAGCTTGGAGGGCCTCTGAGCTGAGCCCTGTGGTGCAGCTGGGTCAGCCAAGTGCTGTGGGGGTGGCTGTGCACCCCAAAATGAGTTTGTGCAATGGAAAAAAGCCTTTGCTCAGGCTTGCTCTGCCCAGTGCCCTCAGCAAGCTACACATCTGCTTCATGGTGTACCCGAGAAACAGTGTGGGAATGAAAAACCTTCATTCTTTCCATTGTCACCAGTTCCTCCCTCACAGACCCCCTTTGCCTCAGGGAGCTGGAGCCAGTGGCCCACGTGAAGATTTCTGGTGGTGCAGGGGTTTGGGTGCAGCAGCACAGCCCCAGAGCAGCTGTCAGGATAGAAATACCAGCCAGGTGATTCAGCAGTGCCTCTGCCCACTCCCAGAGCAGGGAGCAGCCGTGCCAGGGGCTGTTTACCAGCTCACAAAGTGCCAGGCAGCTGGTTCTGGGCACTGAATTTCCACAGCAGCATCTTCTCCCAGTGGGGAGGAGGTGGGCTTGGTAGGGGGCAAGACACCCTGCAGCAGGCCCAGCTTGGGCTGCTGGGATTTGCAGCACTGGGATTGTGCTGGTCTCCCAGCCTAGGACAGCACATGCCAGCCCTGGCAAATGGGGAAGGTGGATTGCAAGATGCTGTGGCTGGAGGCATTCTCCAGGTTAGAAACATCCCTGGTTCAAAGGTCCCCAAGGTGCATTTAGCACTTGTGTGGGTGCGTTGGCAAACAGCAAGGTGTCGGCCCCGTGTTGATTCTGGCAAGGAGAAAATCCTTTCCCTTACCAAGAGCAAAATCAAATGCCTTGGCAAAGGGATACACATGTGCTGGAGGTTCTGTTGATGCTCCTGGAGGCATCACAATGTTACAGGAGACTGTACTGGAGCCTCCCAGCCAGTGTGTGCTGCCAGTGACAGGATTTGGGGGCAGGGGAAGGACAAGGCTGGCATGGAGGTGCCAATCCCCATGGAAGCCCAGGGCATTGTGTCTAGCCAAGTTTTCCCAAAGCCCATTCTGAGTCCCGTCCCCTTTCACCCATACAGTGTGTTGTAGCAGAAGCAGAGGGATTGAAGCCCAGTGGCACCCCTGGTGTGATGGAAACAGGCAGGAAAGCAGGAGAGTATGGGAGAGCAGGGGTTCAGCCCTTAGAGGCCATCAGAGACTGTGCAGCAGCAGTGGGGCTGGGCTCCTGCTGTGCTCCCTCTGCCCAGCTTCTGGTGGTCAGCTGCTCAAATCAGCCTGAGGATTGCCTTTGGGACAGGTATGTGCATGGCAGTTCTTCCTCCAGCTCCTCCCTACTACCCTGAGCCCCTGGAAAATGGACTGGGAGGAGAGAGGATGCTCTCGGTGCTGTGCCAGGCTGCAAATGCATTGCCTTCATCATCACCCTCGTGCCACAGGCTGACAGGGCCCATTTGGCACTGGATGCAGGTGTTGAAGGTGCTGCATGAAAGCCAGGTACCGGGGGTTTGAAAGAACTCATACACACTGAGCAGCCATTGGATGCAGGTGTTGAAGTGGCTGCATGAAAGCCAGGTACCGGGGGTTTGAAAGAACTCATACACACTGAGCAGGAGCTCCAGTGGTGGGGAAGTTTAAGTCTGTTTTCCTGCCTGCTAGCAACTGAGAGGGCAGGGGGAAAATGAGGGGGTGTGCAGGGCTGGGGTGTCACATTGTGCTGGGGCTCTGTGGGGCTTTCCCCTCTGCCTTGGCCGCTTTCCCTCCAGGGGCCCTGAGCCATAGCTGTGCAGCTATTTAGTTAAATATTAAGAGGTCAAGTAATAGAGAACCAGAAACCTAATTACACGCTGCCCTCCATGGCACAGTAGTTTTTGGCAAAAGCAAAGCAAACACGGCCCCTTGTGTTACAGGAAGGTTGTGCTGCTGCTGTTGCTGCTGGAGCAATGGCCAAAATCCAGGCAGACAGTGAGTGCTCAGGACAGTGAGCAGGCAGGAGCTGCCACGCTGCTGCAGAGAGGCCAGTGCTCCCAACTGAGCCCAGTGCTCCCAGCACGTTGTGGGGCCACCACGCATCTCACACTTAACCCTGTCCTCCATCTCCTGCCCAAAAAATAGCCGCAGCCATGCTGGGTTTGGAGTAGCTTTATCTGGATAACCCCCCATCCATGGGGCAGCCTCTGTGGTCCCACCCCCCTGCCTGGGATCCAGGGCTCCTCCCCATCATGAGGCCGCTCTCCAGGCCTCCCTCAGCCTGGCCTTCACCTGAAACTTCTGCACCTGCAGCACAACACCAAACTTGCCCTCCAGCGAGGGCAGGGGCTGGTCCTCAGGGCACTCCAGTGTGAACCTCTGCAGTACCCAGGCCAGGAAGAGGAAGAGCTCCATCTTGGCCAGGACTTTTCCCAGGCAGACACGGATCCCAGCTCCGAAGGGGAGGTAGCTGGGTGAGGGTGAATGGATGTGCTGGCCCCGCTCATCCAGGAAGCGGCCTGCAAGGGGAAGGGGCACCACTGGCATCACAGGCTGACCCTTCTGCCTGAGACCTGCATGAGTTCACCACGTGTGTCCCTCCCAGGAGCTGCAGGACCAAGAGGTGTGAATGCCTCAGGCGGGCAGGAGCAGGATCCAACCACCCAAGCCTCCCCCAGGGCTACGCCTCTCCTGCTGCACCCACCCGGCCATCCCCTGGCCCAGGAGGGAATGAGGATCACACAACCCACCAGGATTGAACTCCTCAGGCTTGTCCCACTCCTTCTCGTCGTGGTGCACAGACCAGAGGTTGATGATGACCCTGGCCCCCTTGGGGATGGAGTATTCCCCAATGCTGCAGAGCAGACACAGAGTGAGGCAGTGGCTCCCTCCCCACGGTCTCTGCCCATGACCTGGATGTGCCCCGGGGGTCTCACCTGGTGTCGGCAAGGGACACATGCGGGATGAGCAGGGGGGACACGGGCCGGATGCGCAGCACCTCGCTGATGGTGGCCTCCAGGTAGGGCAGCAGCGGGCGGTCGCTGAGGTGGGGGTGACGCACCAGGCCGATCTTGTGGTCCATTTCCTCCTGGATCTTCCTCTGGATCTGGGGAAGCAAGGACCATTGTGAGAGCCCAGGGAGCAAGGTGCCCTGTGCACAGTGGAGTACACCCAGCATCATCGGCGTGTCCTGTCAGCTTGTGTGGGCAGAAGTGCCCGCAGCCTGATCCTGCTTATCTGCAGAGCCTGACTTCCCTTTTGGCCCCTGCCTTCCCCAAAACTCCCCAAGACATCCCTGGTGCTGGAGGGAACCCAAACCCTTGCTGTAGGGTGCAGACCCTACCTCAGGGTAGTGGAGCAGGTAGAGCACAGCCCATTTGAGCACAGTTGTGGTGGTCTCCACACCAGCCCCAAAGATGTCCCCCACGGTCATGAGGAGGTGGTCATCAGTCAGCTCCAGCCCTGGCTCCAGAGGGCTGCTGTTCTCAGCACTGAGCCTCACTTGCAGGAGGGCATCCATGAGGTCCTTCACCGTGTCTCCACAGAAGGCTTCCTGCCGAGGGACATGCATGAGCCAGGCTGTCCTGGCACAGTGCCCACCACCCCAGCCCCAGCACCTCCCTGTCCTGGCCCTGCTGGCACCTTGTGTTCAGTGAATTTCTGCTGGAGCAGCTGGTCCCGGACCTGGAGGCATTTCTTCAGCAGGGTCAGGTCCTTGTTGGGAAATATCTGAGGGAGAAAAGCACATTACAACAGGCTACAGCTCAGCCCAGCCCAGCCCCTGCAGGCCCCCAGGCAGTGTACTGGCTCTTGTGGGTCACCAGGACAGGGATGCTCCTACAGGACACATCCCAGCTCCTTCCTCTCATCTGAGGTGAGAGGAATGGGCAGTGCCCGTGTTCCTGCTCACCTGGAGCCAGGGGAAGATGTCCACCAAGCTCTCCTTGGCCACGGTGTCCACGATGCCCTGGCTGTACTCCAGCATGGCCTCGAACTCGGGGTCCCCACGCCGGTATGAGGAGTTGAAGCAGAGGGAGCAGACCACGTTGGTGACGGCCCGAGTGAGCTCGGGGGCCATGTCCAGGGCCGTGTCCTGCGCGGCGCTGAGCGTCTCGCACAGGGAGGCGGCCTCCCGGCAGACTGGGGGGAGGACAGGCAGGCCAGGGGTGGTGAGGGAGTGATGATTATGCCCAGGGATGAAAGGGGCAGCTGGGGGCTGGAAGGAGGGGTCCCCTGCTCACACAGGGTGTGCGGCCTGCAGAGGGGCTGGGATGGGCAGAAGGGACAATGCTGGGTGCTGGGGAGGAGCAGGGAGAATGGAGATGTGCAAGGATGTCCTCCTGGGTGGAGCGGGGAGCTGGCTCCATGCCTCAGTCTCCCCATCTGTGAGTGAGGGGAGCTAAAGTTTAGGGAAGAAAACACATGGAGAGGTGCTGGTAAAGTACAGGGGATATGAGGAGAGGGACAGAGCCCCTGCCTGGCAAGCTGAGGGAATACCAGGGGACACGGGCTGAGCCACTGTCTTTCCTTCGTTCCCAGGGAATCGGGGCACTTAAGAAGAAAAAGTACAGCGTGGGAGGGAACCAGAGCTGGGAGGGAGCCTGGGGCTGGAGGGAGGCACTTACTGATCCTCTCGAGGGCGAGGGAGCCCTCCCCGAACATGGAGAGGGCAGTGTGCACCAGCTTGCGCTGGAACTTCCAGAGGGGCCCGTAGCTGGCGAAGGCGATGTCCTTGCCGCCCCGCGACAGCAGGTCCGTGGTCACCTGAGGGACAGGCAGGGTCATCCCACCGCAGGGCAGCCCCGCGGGGATGCATGATCATCTCACCCCATCCCACACAGCGTCCGGGGGGCTGGAGGTTAATGCAGGCAGGCAAAGCACAGGACGTGAGGTTTGCTTTCCCCCTGCCAAGGACTGATAAAGAGTTAGGGGCTCTAGGATGCCCGGGGAGCTTAGGGGGTGCAGGGAGCCTGGTAGCAGCTGTACCCACATCCCCGTGGGGTGCAGGAAAAGCAGGCACCCTTGGGCTGGAGGATGGCAGGGCTCGCCCTGGGCAGCGGGGTGTGGAGGGTGCAGGCAGGATGGCTCGGGGACGCGGACCCTGGGCCGTGCCGGTGTCTGCCTCGGGAGCGGCCCCTCCGCACCCCGCGCCGCAGCGGGAAGGGGTCCCCGGGACCTGCTGCCGACTCACGGTGCGGGGCCGTCCGGCGAAGTCTTTGCCCTTCTTCAGCAGCACCTCCCTGGCGTGCCGGTAGCTGTTCACCACCACCACGTAGTGGGAGCCCATCCAGAGGGCGTAGAGGCTGCCGTAGCGGCCCTGCAGGCGCCACAGCCGCAGGTGGAGCTGGGGGTGCCCGGCCAGCTGCAGCAGGCTCCCCACCAGCGGCAGGGCCGGCAGGCTCCGCGGGCGGCCCCGGCCCGTGGCCGCGGCGCTCCGCGGGGGGCCCTTATAGCGGCTGCGGGGTCGTCTCCTTGACTCTGAGGCGGGCTCGGCTCCTTATCGGGGGGACAAGGAGGGGGGAGCCGAGCGCTGGGCCCCCGGCCAGCTCCGCAGCTGTGGGCGCATGGCGGGGGGCGAGGGCAGCGGGGCCACGGCCAGCCTGGGTGGCCATGGGGAGCCGCTTCCAGCGCGCTGGGGGCCAGGGGATGCCCAGGGCCGGAGCCGTCCTTGGGGTTCCGTCCCCAGGGCCCTGTGGGGACAGCTCGAGGTGTGTCCTGGGTGCCGTGAGCACAGCCGGGGGCTCTGCCGGGGCACTGGAACCCATCGCAGCCGGGGAGCGCCTCGACAGATCCGGGCGGGAATGGGCAGCACGAGACACGTGGGAAAGCGCGGAGCATCCCTCATCATCAGCTCTTGTCAGGGCTGGGGAGACACGGATAGCGCTGGACACCGCTGGGCAGCCCTCGGCAGTGCTGATGAGCGCCGGTCACCCCCCGGGACCATTGGTCAACCCTGGTCACTACAGGGCAAGTACTGGCCAGGGCTGAGAAACCCCGGTCAGCCTTGGTCTGTGCTTGTCAGTGCTGGGCAGCCCGTGGGTGTCTGTGCCCGAGGCGATGAGGTCTGTGTCCTCATCGGGGGAATCCTGTGGGAACTGACGCCCCTCCCGGCAGGATCCCCGGCCACCGCGGGCTCTGCGCCTTTCCGAGCCTTCAGGCCCTCGGCGCTCGCCGTAGCGGCTCCCGGGGGTAGGCGGGGCGGGGCGCGGGCGGGGTAAGATGGCGGCGGGGGGCGCGGCGGACGCCCAGGCGCGCTTTGGCCACTCGGTGAAGGGGCTCCTGACCGAGAAGGTGACGAGCTGCGGCACCGACGTGATCGCTCTCACTAAGCAGGTGCTGAAGGGCTCCCGTAGCGCCGAGGTGAGCGGCGGGTGCTGGCGGGCGGTCGATTACAGGGCCGGAGCGGAGGTGGGAGGGCGGCGCAATGCATACTGGGAGCTGTAGTCCGAGGAGGGGACCCATCCTTGTGTCTGGGCCGGGACCGGGACAGCGGGACCGGGCTGCGGGCACGGCTGGGCAGCGCCTCGGGACGATGGCAGGCGGGAGGGTGGCTGCCAGTTCCTCACGGTGACAGGTGGGAGCGGTGGATGCGCTGTCACGGCTCCGCGGTGGTCCCCGCACGGTGTCACCGCGAGTGTCACCCTGCCAGCCGTCTAGTCCGAGGAGGGGACCCATCCTTGTGTCTGGGCCGGGACCGGGACAGCGGGACCGGGCTGCGGGCACGGCTGGGCAGCGCCTCGGGACGGTGGCAGGCGGGAGGGTGGCTGCCAGCAGCTCCTCACGGTGACAGGTGGGAGCGGTGGATGCGCTGTCACGGCTTCGCGGTGTCACCGCGAGTGTCACCCTGCCAGCCGTCACGGGGCCCTCGGGAAAGGCAAAGCTGCAGCGCCTCAGCCTGGTCTGTTTGTCTTGTAGCTCCTGGGTCAAGCTGCGAGGAACATGGTGATGCAAGAAGATGCCATCCTGCACTCGGAAGATGTAAGCTGTGTCTTGTGCCCGAGCAGCAGCGTTTCTGGGGACGGGAGGAGAGGAGGGTGGTAAGAACAGTTTGCAGCCGTGCTGCCGGAGCCCTGGAGTCAAATACATGACTTCAGGCAGCGGGGCTGCTGGCCAGAATAATTCAGTGCTTCCTCAGAGCCAGAGCTGCTGGATTCCCGATGTCCTGCAGGCCGGCCAGCCCTCAAGCTGTGCCCTCCCTGACAGAAAGCCTGAGGCCTGTGGGCTGAAACAAAGCACTCGTGTCTCTGCTGTCACTGGGAAAGGAGAAGGAAGTGTGCCACTGCTGGCAGATACCAGCAGGGGTGTTTTGCAGTCAGTGCAGCAACAGTGGTGGCTGTGCTGGAGGAACCCCCAGGGCATTAGGACACTGCACTGTGATTTCTGTAGGCATTCATTCTTTGTTTCGTTCTCCACAGAGTTTAAGAAAAATGGCCATAATAACTACTCATCTACAGTACCAGTAAGTAGGCGTTCTCTCTTGGGGGCTAAGTGGATCCTTCAGTCCTTCTCTGTTCTCCTTAAAGACTTTGCATGAACCTGCCAGCTCAGACTGATCCCTCTTTTGCAGTTCTTCAAAGCTGAGCAGGCCTTGGAGCTGGAATTTTCCAGCCCTCTTCAGGCTGTTTTGGGGTGGGAGCTGAAATTTTTGCCTCCTGTTTGCCATGCACTGTGTCTCCCATGAGTGTGTATGATACACCTGGGACTAAGAAGGAGAAGCCACTGCTGCTTCTGTCCCCCAGAACTTAATCCAGAAACACCCTGGAGATTTGGCCTCTTGAGCCCTTGTTTGACATAACATAAACCGTGACTGGGATTTTGAGATTTTATTTTTCTAATGCTCTTTTTGTCTTTCCTTTTCTCATCTAGGCAAGAAGCAATTCAAAAGAAGTGAGTTCTGGGAGGACCTGGGGGACATGCATGTGGGGGTAGAAAGGGGAAGGTGATGGAGTTGGATGGGGGAAAGCAGAATGGAAAGATTTTTGCAGCTGCTGGCCCAGCAGGATAACACTTCAGTATTGTGAAGAGATGGGAATTTCAGTGAAGAGATGGGATTCATACCCAAGCTTCCTTTTGTTTCACTGATATGATAGAGCATGTGAAGTTGCTTGTGAGAGGAGATGAGGGTGGTGGGAGCAGAGCTGTGTACAGCGGGATGCAGGTTTACTTTGTGGGGACACAAGGAGGGGTCAGGGGACCCCAGGGTTTCTCTTTGCTGCAGTGTCAGCTCTAGAGCTGCTCTGTCCCTTGGGCACAGGCAGCACAGCACAGCCTGGGAGCAGATCTCACCATGAACCTCTTTGTGCCCAGCGTGGAGCGCTCGTCAAACCTCCAGGACCAGCTGAGTCACTTGCTGAAATGAGGGGGAGCCAAAGGCTTGAGGAAATCTCGACCAGCACTGAGGGAGTGAAGTGTTCTCCCCCCTCCAGCCCCTGGGGCTCAGAACTGTGTCTGGATGCTGCTGGATGTCAGCTGGGATATGTGCAGGGTCTGTGCTTCTGGGCACGTGGCCCCCTCTCGTGTGCCTGCACCCACACCTCTGCTCCAGAGTGCTCACCTGCACCTGCACCTGGCTGAAACAAACTTCCCTGAAACTTTGCTCTTCCCAATGATTCCTGTGTCTGCTTACTTCCCACGTAGTGTGAAGTGCTCAGCCCACCCCAGCACGCAAGAAATGCAGAGTTGAGGCATGGCGTTTAAATGCAGGTGCCTGCAGTTTGCCACTGCTCTGTATTTAGCCACAGAGGTGGCACAGAGTGCAGTTTATTTAGGGCTTTTTAATCAGTGTGAGCTGCAAGTGCCTGGGCGTGGGAGAGGTGCTTCAGTGTAGGCTGAGGTGCCAGTCCCAGCACAGAATTTCTGAGACCAGGAATCCGAGCACACACATCTGCCAGTGGCCTAGCTGGATGTGGTTTGGCCATCATCCTCCTCAGAGGTTATCTCATTTTCCTCTCTGCCAGAGTTTGGAACATCATCCCTTTGCCAGCCCATATGTGCTGCATTTGGCCTTCAGCTGCATTCCTTCTCCTGGGCTGCTGCTCCAGCTTTTGATGAAGCAGCCTTGGCTGTGGTGTGTGTTTGTGTCTGCTTGGGAAGGTATCCAAAGGCAGGAGAGCATCAGGAGCTGCTGTGCTCAGTTCTGCACTGCTCTGTTGAAGGCTAGTGAGCTGTTCACATGCAGGACCAGCTATAAATACTGTGTCTTGTTTTTGGTAAGTCACTTATCTGGAGCACTTGGAGTGCACGGGAAGCACTTGTTTCCCTGAGTGTGCTTTTCACCAGCTGATAGGAGCAGGCAGGCTGAGAGCCGACACGGGCCTGCCACATTCCTGTTGGAATGCTGCTGGAGTCTGGCTCCTGTGCTGCAGAGCCTTCTCAGACTAGATTTCACCATCCCTGCCAGTGTTTTTGCCTTGGGTGACATTCTGACCCCAGCTTTGCAGGTGCACTTTGGGAATGAGAGTTTTCCCTGTGACTGTCTTGCTGGTAATAAAAGCTGTCCTGAACACCACCAAACTGCAGCAGTCTGTCCTGGATTCTGTTGCTAGTGGTTCCTGTGCACTGGGGAGGCTGTTTGGGATGGTGGGTCTCTGCCCCCCAGGATCCCCCATTCTGCTTCAGCTCAGGGCTTTGCAGAGGCAGTGTGACCTTGCTGCAGGTGGCTCGTCCCTTCCAAAGTCCTCTGCAGAGGCTACAGCAGTCCCGTGGCATTACATTTGTGTCTCGCTGCCTTTGGGACAAGCAGGGACAGGGCTGCAGTGTGGAGGTGCAGAGCTGTTGGGGAGCAGGCAGCAGGGTGGGTTTTGGGGGGTGGCTGCAGCGAGACCATGGATGATGGCAGCGTGCTCAGCACGGGAGCGGCGCCGGCAGCCTGGCTGTGCCCGTGTGCTGCGGGGCCGTGTGCCAGGCCGGAAGGCTGGCCCGGGCAGCGTGGGATGCCGGGACAGCACGGGGTACTGGGGAGGAGCGTGGCCGGCTGGGCAGAGTCCGGCTGGGGCCCTGCAGCTGGAGGCAGTAAGACAGCCCAGCGCCTCTGCCGGGGCTGCCCTTGGGCCAAGGGCTCTGCAGAGCAGGGGAGGGGGATTTACCCTACAGGGATGCTTTGGGGGCTCGTCTCTCCAGGGCAGCTGGGACTGGATTTTTGGGGTGGAGGGGTGTTGTCAGGTGCCCCCTGGAGCATCCTGTTAGGGGGGATTTTCAGAGTTCTGCTGGGGGAGAGCAAAAAGTGCTGCGGTATCTGGGGGAAGAGGGGGATTCAGAGCTGTTGGGAGGCCCTGGTGTGGTGCCCATCTCTGTGGTGTCAGCTGCCAGCCCCACATTCCCGTTGCAGTGGCAGCTCCCATCGGAGAGCAGATCCACCAGGAGGTGCAGGTAAGGAATGTGGATGGGAGCTGGGCAGGGATGGGGCTGTTGGGCTGTGCTAGAGTTTCTGCTGCCATTAGAGGATAAAGCTTGTTTCTGGGCCCAGATGAAAATGCCAGGTGCACTTGGTAGCTTTGCTCCTGTTTCACACAGGAATGGGGGGTGGAGCAACCTGGCATTTCCCTGTCCTTGTTCCCTGTACTCTTCTCAGCCAGGGAAATGGTGGCTGCAGCCTGCAAAGTTACTTAAAATGGGAATTAAATTCCTTCTTGCACAAACACATCAGTGCATATGAGCAAAGGGAGATGGGGAGGATGGGGGCAAAGGGATGCCTGATCTGACTGTAGTTTTTGGCTAGGTGGAAATGAGAGTGCCAGTGCCAGAGGATGTGTGCACACGTACAGGCTGAGTGCAGGCATGGCCCCCATGTTTTAGAGCATAGGGAGCTCCCAGGGCTCAACTTGGCACAGTTTAGTGGCCTCTGTCATTCCCATCTCAGGACTACTACGGCAAAGAGCTACAGAAGTCAGAGGACCTCAAAACCAACGCGTGCATCACCTCAGCCAGGCCTGTCTCAAAGCTGGTGAGAGATGCTCTGGAGCGCATCCATGAGGAGGTGGTGGCCAGGTAAACCCCAGGGTCTCTCCTCCACTGCCACATCCCCGTGGGCTGCAGCCCCTTCTCGGCTGTGCCGTGGGGCACCTCCAGCCAGCTCAGCTCAGCATCCCCCAGGTACTACGGCTGCGGTCTGGTGATCCCTGAGTGCCTGTCCTCGTGCTGGATTCTGGACCTGGGCAGCGGCAGCGGCAGGGACTGCTACCTGCTGAGCCAGCTGGTCGGGGAGCAGGGCCACGTCACCGGGATAGACATGACCCAGGGCCAAGTACGGCACGGATCTGGGGCTCCCCCTCATCCTTCCTGCAGCTCCCCCACATGGTTCCCTTCCTCCTGCCAGGTTGAGGTGGCGAAGAAGCACATTGCCTACCACATGGATAAGTTTGGCTACCGAAAGCCAAACGTGGAGTTCTTCCATGGCTACATGGAGAAGCTGGGTGATGCCGGACTGGCTGATGAGAGCTATGATATTGTCATGTAGGTGTCATGCAGGGCACAGTCACCCCCAATCCTGCTGCTTCCTGGGGCTGTGGGCTGGGTCTGCATCCCAATGGGTCACTGCTTCAGAAGTGTTAAAAAGGAGAAAAGGGAAATCCCAAGCCAGAGTCTGGACTAGAGCCTGGGAATATTAACTGCCTTTTTCATGGTCAAATTGGTGTTTCCAAATGTGTGAAGTGATGGGATACACAGCAGCTGGTGGTGCCAAGTGTGCAAGAGGGTGTAAATAAGCCTTGGTCTCCTCCCCCACAGCTCCAACTGCGTGATCAACCTTGCCCCTGACAAGAGGGCTGTGCTGCAGGAGGCCTTCCGTGTGCTGAAGGTGATGGTGGGCTCATGCCCGTGGCAGCAAAGCAGACTTGGGGTGGTCCTTTTGTTGGAGTGCCATTGAGAAGCAGCAAATGGGATCTGGCAAGGCATGGATGCAGGATGGGGTCAGGGGAGGGCATCTCGGGCATCTCTGCGAAGGGTCCCAAGCAGGGTAGGATTAGGCGGTTCCCAATTCTCCTTGCCCCTTTTGTCTCTTTGCTTCTTGAGGCCTCCCTTCACTCCTTGCTGCCCTCCAGCCTGGGGGAGAGATGTACTTCAGTGACGTCTATGCCAGCCAGAGCCTGAGCGAGAGCATCCGGAAGCACCGGGTGTTGTGGGGTGCGTAGGGCTGCGGGATGGGGGTGACGTGGCACGGGGGGACCGGACCTTTGCCTCCATCCCCCGTGTCTGTGGTCTCGTACCAGGAGAGTGCCTGGCAGGAGCCCTGTACTGGAGAGACCTGTACAGCATTGCTGAGGAGGTGGGGTTCAGCCCCCCATGCCTGGTCACCGCCAGCCCCATCTCCATTGGCGACAAGGAGCTGGAGGGCATTGTCGGTGAGGATGCAGCCAGGGAGTGCCAGCTGTGGGAAGCTCTGCTGGGATCCCAGCCCAGGTGTTGAGTGCCCAAGCCACCAACCTCTCCCTTGCAGGCGACTGCCGCTTTGTTTCCGCAACTTACCGCCTGTTCAAGGTGCCAGGTGCCAGCCGGACGGGGCCAGGACAGGTCACCTACCAGGGCGGGATTGTGGGGCACGAGCGAGAGCTGGTGTTTGATGCCAACTTCACCTTCAAGGTTTGGGGAAGCATGCTGGGGCTCTGTAGGGAAGAGTTAAAGCTGATGAAGCTGCTAGTCAGCAGCATCCTCTGTGATCTGGGGGGCAAGCTTTGGTGGAGGGGATGGTGGGTGGGAGCCGAGGGGCTGTGTAAACCCAGGGGAGTGCAAGTGTACAGGAAAGGGAGACAGATGCATCCATTGCTTTGTGATAATGGTAGAAGTAGCCATCCATGATGGCTTCCCAGAATGGTTTGAAGCCTGGTGCTTGGGTTTTGTGGGTGCTTCTTCAGGTTTTGGGCCAAGACATGCTCCTGCTTTCACTCTCCCCATCATCTGGCTGGAATCCCCTGGGACACATATCTAGGACCCCAGACCTGTGACCATTCCTCTGCCCCCAGGAAGGAGAGGTGGTGGATGTGGATGCTGAGATGGCTGCGATCTTGCAGAGCTCCAGGTTTGCAGAGAAGTTCCTGATCCGAGCTGGCGGAGCAAACACTGCAGCACCGCAGGGCTGCTGTGGCAAGAGAGTGAAGGTTGGTAGAGGGCAGCTCCGTGGCTGGGTTAAGGAATTGGGACATCAGAGTTCCTGTGGGGTATCAGAAGGGCTCTAGCATGATACCTGACTCCTTCTGGGCTGGGCAGGAACTTGTGGGAAACCAAGAGTGGTGCCTGGTGCCTGAGTTGGGACAAACTGTACCCCTACCCAAGCTGGAACCCTCCAAAGGGGCATCTGCTCTAACCACCCCAACATGTCCATGGGAACTGGTGAGGCTGACAGCTGGACTCCTCTGAGGTGTCCCAAGGGGAGTCATCCTTCCCCCTGTGCACATTCTGCCCCAGGGAGATGATGGCCCATCCCCACAGTTTCTTCCTGCCCATTGCTGTCCTGCCTGCTGATGGAAGATTAGGTTGGCCCTGGCTGCCAACCCTGACCCTGCAGCACAAAACATTCTATCTGCTGGAAGCCTATCTCTTCTCCTTGGTGGTCCCTGCAGCCTGTAGATGGGCCAGGAGATAGAAGGGAGATAACACCCTGCAGCTGCGTATCCCTGAAATACAGCCTCGTGCTTAGGAAGGGGAGATTTTCTCAGGACTCTGTCCAAGCAGGAGGCATTTCTCAGATAAAGGCAGAGCCAAAGTCCCAGACAAGCTCTTGGCTTCTTCCTTGCTGCAGGAAAAAGCAGCGGGAGTGACCCAGAGGCTGTCCCCCATGATAGCTAAGGAAGTGCCAAGTGCCACTTTCTCAGGTGCCTCTTGCTTCCCACTGGCCTGATCCTGCCCTGGGTTTTTCTCTGTCCTTCAGGAGAAGATCTGTGATCCCTTCCAGCTGCTGGAGTGCCTGAGAGCCCCAGGTCCTGCCAGCTGTCGTGGTGGCACCTGTGGTCCCCCAGGGTGCTGCTGAGTGGCAACTGGTGTCCCCACATCCATGCTGGAAGTCAGTGGGGCTAGAGGACATGTTCCCAGTGATGTATTCCACCAGAGAGCAAATAAATACATGTCTGAGCTCAAAGGCTGTGTGTTTGTAGCTGCCACAGGGCCGTGGGTGCTGTGCTTCCCTGGCAGGGCTGGTGGGGCAGGTTGTGCCTGGTTGCAGTGAGGACCTGTCCTGTGAGTCCCTCACTGTGGGGCTGACAGTGCCTGCGTGGCTTGGACACACAGGGACAGTTTCTGCCTCACTTGCAGCCCTGCAGCCTGTTCCAGGTGGGGATTGCTCTCTCTTTCCCTGTGCAGTGCCACTGAGGTTTCTATTTCCCCTGGACTCCATCTAGTTGGAAAGCCCTGAGTCACCTGCAGAGTTTTGCAGGGAAATTCAGCATCTGAGTCCCCTGCAGGCATTGAACCTGCAGAGTTTTGCAGGGAAATTCAGCAGTTCTGGAAAAGCAGTAATGCATCCAGCTGCATCCCACAGCAGGCAAAGAGCAAGGTGGGAGTGCTTTTAGGGTGTGGTGGGAGGTGATGCACTGCACTCCTGCTGCCCGGCATGAATCCCACAGGACCTGGCCCACAGAAAGTTCTTGGGAAAGGCTGGGGGCTGCTGAACAGCTAAACTTAGAAGTAAGGGACCATTCTCACCCCTCCTCACACAGTAATTTTACAGGAGGGGCCAAATTTCCCATCTCTGCCATTTAAGCATGATCTTTTGTGGCATGGGGGAAGTTAAGAAGCAAAACCCAATGATATCTGGGTTCCAAAATAAACAGGCCAATGCCGAGGATGCTCTGCCATAGTAGTAGCAGTGGCTGAGGAGGGTCCAGATGTTCAGGACACCTGAAATTGTTCTGAAATTGTGTGGAATGACCTCACTGATGGGACCTTGGGAGGAAGGAGCTGTTTAATACACACACCCCACCGCCAGCCCTCTTTCTAGATTACTTACAAAGAATTCTTCCATGGGAGGTTTGCAGCAATTAGCTCCTGCTATCAAAGACAGCCTTCCCAGTGGGAAGGGAAGAGCAGGTGGAGTCCTACCTGCAAATCCCTTCATTAAAAAGACATGAGTCCCTGTTATGGCCTTTCAACTTGCCTGGGAAGAGCTGCACCCGCAGTGAGATCCCCGCTCTGTGCATACAGAAAAAGGCCACAGCTCAAATGCCACTCTATTTGCATTGCACTATGCTTTCCCAAATTCTCAGCATGTCAGGAAGGAAGCAGCTAAGAGAACTTTGATGTGGAGCATTAAGGCCCTCACCAGGCGGTGTCTCTTTGCCTGGCTTTACTTGTGCATGCACAGCCTTGGGGTTTTCAGCCCCCAGTGCATGAAAAGAGGGGGTCCTGCAGCCCTATCCCGTGTGAGGAACCCCGACATAATCTGTCCAGCAGCCCAGTCTGTAGTTGGTGATTGTAGAGATGGCCCAAATCCTGTTCTCCTAGTGTGAAGCTCCGCAGCATTGGTGTCCTCCCTCGGCAGGCAGAGAGGGCTGTGATGGCAGCAGCCAGAGGCTGTGATGGTCTGATTCACTGAGGGAAAAGGGATGGGATTCCTGAGTCCTGCTAACCCTGTGGTTAGCAGGGTGTCGCTGTGGTTCAGGGACACCTGTCACCTCCTTAGGGGGGGAGCAGAACTCCCTCAGGATAAGCTGAATGTGGTTTGGGACCAGGAAAGATTTGTGGCTACAGCCCTCAGAGCACTGTGCTCTGCTCCACATCTTCTTGGGTTGCTCTGCACAGTTTATTCTTCCATTTTCTGCACTTAAACAGTAGGGGAGGCTGTTTTACTGCCTCTGTAGGGTGTCAGCCACCGCAAGCCATGCTGGCTGCTCCCACGGCTGTTTGTCTCTGGCTCCCCAGGATGCTGAACTGTTTCCCGGCTCCTTCATAAGTGACGGACATGGAGCGATGATGGCCGGGCGTGGGGTGTGTGTTACCCCAGCTGGGACTGCGGCACAGCGGGGCTCTCAGGGCGGCGGGACACGGCACAGGGAATGCGCAGGTGCTTTCTCGGCCCTCTGTGCACCCCTGAACTGGGGATGAGCAGGGACAGCTGGGGAGGCTTTGGATGTGCCCAACAGGAGCTCCAAAGCCCGGCCCCGCTCACCTCACGCCGCGGCACGGGGCGGCGGAGCGCAGCAGAGGTGAGCGAGGAGCGCGGCCCGTCCGTATTCGGTATTTAATGGTTAATTCCGCCCTCAGGCGCGACACAGCCGAGGAGCTGTCGGGGCGGAGGGGGCCCGGGCCGCAGTGCGACAGATTTCTGGAGCGTCGCACGGTACTGCACCGGCGGCGGCTGGGGGCCGCCTGGGGAACGGGCAGGGCTGAGGGAGCGGCCGGGGCACGCCGCAGGCGCCGCGCGGTGATGCGGGGCCGCGGCGGCGCCGAGCCCTGACTAAAGATGGCCGCGCTGCCCGGTGGGAATATGGCGGGGGGCGGCCGGGGGGCGCGGGTGCTGCTCTTGCTGCTGCTCGGCGGCTGCCTGGGCCGGCGGCCCCCGGCCGCCGCCGCTGCCGCGCCGCCCGCCGCCGTCGTGCCCCCGCCGGCGGCGGAGGAGACGGTGATCATCGGCCTGCGGCTGGAGGACACGGACGACGTCTCCTTCATGGAGGGGGGCGCGCTGCGGGTGAGCGAACGGACGCGGGTGAAGCTGCGGGTCTACGGGCAGAACATCAACAACGAGACGTGGTCGCGCATCGCCTTCACGGAGCACGAGCGGCGGCGGGGCGGGCGGGCGGCGGCGGGGGCGGCGGCGGGGCGGCGGGCAGCGGCGGGGCCCCGCAGCGCTGCGGCATCCGCACCTCGGACATCATCATCCTGCCGCACATCGTGCTCAACCGCCGCACCTCGGGCATCATCGAGATCGAGATTAAGCCCCTGCGCAAAACGGAGAAGAGCAAGTCCTACTACCTGTGCACCTCCGTGTCGGCCCCCGCCGCCGCTGCCCTGGGGCCCGGGGCTCCCGGAGGGCTGGCGGGCGCCGAGGGGCCCGCGGGACCCCCGCCCTGGGGCGAGACCACTTGGATCTACCATGACGGCGAGGACACCAAGATGATCGTGGGCGAGGAGAAGAAGTTCCTGCTGCCCTTCTGGCTGCAGGTCATCTTCATCTCGCTCCTCCTGTGCCTCTCGGGCATGTTCAGTGGCCTCAACCTGGGCCTGATGGCCCTGGACCCCATGGAGCTGCGCATCGTGCAGAACTGTGGCACGGACAAAGAGAAGAACTACGCCAAGCGCATCGAGCCTGTGCGGCGTCAGGGCAACTACCTGCTGTGCTCCCTCCTGCTGGGCAATGTCCTGGTCAACACCACGCTTACCATCCTGCTGGACGACATTGCCGGCTCTGGGCTGGTGGCCGTGGTGGTCTCCACCATCGGTATCGTCATCTTCGGCGAGATCGTGCCGCAGGCTATTTGCTCTCGGCACGGCCTGGCCGTGGGCGCCAACACCATCTTCCTCACCAAGTTTTTCATGATGATGACCTTCCCGGCCTCCTACCCCGTCAGCAAGTTGCTGGACTGTGTCCTGGGCCAGGAGATCGGCACGGTCTATAACCGTGAGAAGTTGCTGGAGATGCTGCGGGTCACCGACCCTTATAACGATCTAGTCAAGGAGGAGCTCAACATTATCCAAGGAGCCCTGGAACTGCGCACCAAGACTGTGGAGGACGTGATGACTCCCCTCCGAGACTGCTTTATGATCGCTGCCGAGGCTGTGCTCGACTTCAACACGATGTCTGAGATCATGGAGAGCGGATACACCCGCATCCCTGTTTTCGAGGGTGACCGCTCCAACATCGTGGACTTGCTCTTCGTTAAGGACCTGGCTTTTGTGGACCCCGATGACTGCACGCCACTCAAGACCATCACCCGCTTCTACAACCACCCGCTGCACTTTGTCTTCAATGACACCAAGCTCGATGCCATGCTGGAGGAGTTCAAGAAAGGTGGGCTCGTGCCCGTGGCGGGGGCGCGGTGGGGAGGTGCTGCTCGGTGGCGGTCAGTGCCCACCTTCTTGCAGCAAGGGAGCTCCACAGCGGGGCCTCCTGCTCACGGAGGGCTGTGGGAAGGTGCTTTCTGGGCTGTGGGTGACCAGTATTCAGACGTCTGCCAGACCTGCTCCTTCCCTGGGCCAGAAAGCTGATGTGCCCCCAGCCTTTTTTCCCCCACTGCACTGGGATGTGTGTGTGGGCATGGTGCCAAGCAAGGTTGTTTTCCTTCTTGATTTTTCCACTCATCTGTCCGTTATAGTGAGAACCACTGACGGGAATCCGCGCCCATTCCTTGGCTGTGTCTTCTCTGTGCTTTTTCAGCTGGCCTGACTGGGAGGAGTGGGTGGGCTGCTCGGTGCCTTTCAGGCTCAGTGCACACACGTGCTGAGATAAACAAGGCGTTTTAGCTCCATTCATAGGCTCAGCCAGCCGACCTCAGCTCTCTGCTCGTGTTCCAGTGGCTTTGATCTTGTAACTCATAAATCATTTCAATGTCTTATTACAATATATTACAGAGCACCTGTTGGTGCTGCACTTCAGAGTTACAGCTCTTTTTCCCCAGGCTACCGTGTGCTTCAGGACCATGGGCTCAGTAGGGATGTGACCCTTTCTACCTCTTTGGTGTAGCTTGCGTATTAGTTGCATCAGAATGGGACTGAGGTTTTCTGCCTTCTCTTAATTGTAGGTGGTGCTGACTTGAAAAAAGCATCTTAATTCTTGTTAGAAGGTCTTGCTTGTAAGTGTGGAAAAAGCGTCATTGCTTATGAGTAAGGAAAAAACATATTTTTGTTTTCCTTTTAAAATCTGTTAAATTCTCTGTGGCCTGTGCAGGAAAGAGCATTCAAAGTAGTTGTAAAGTGAAATTTCAGACAGTTTGGATGTGTGGACTCCTTTGCTGGAAAAAGGCTATTTAGAGTGCCACCAGACTCCTGGGTTCATACCCCGGGAGATCTGATCGAAGTACCACGAAACAGCTCAGTTCCTGGGGGGTGATTTGCTTGAGAGGGGAAATCTAGTGGAGAATATGTGAGCTCACCTTTTATTAACTGCATAAATTACCTTGAAAAAAACCTTTGTGAATTGGTGAATGTTCTTTCCAGATAAGTTTAAATTACGACTTAAGTTTCAGTTGCTGTTTTGTCCACATGCTAAGCTCTCGTGTCGTGGCATTGGATCTTCTTCATCCTGTTTAACTCAGTTTTGGGGATTTGGAGGGTTACCTCATGTTTATTTCATCTTTGTGTATAGAAGATGAATATACTCCTGCTTTTTACTGACCAGTGCAGTGGTGGTTATCTTTATCTCTTTCAGCCTGTGTGTAGAGATGGGGAAGTCTTACTTGGTTTTGGAGGTGTTGAAGGAGAGATGAGGGAGGGCCTCCCTTGGCTGAGGTTTCTACACTGCAGGATCTGCAGCTTGGATGTGGGAAACTCAATGATGTCACTTAACTGTAGGCTGGTTGAGGTGGATTTTGCTGCATGTGTGAGTAAAGGGTGGTTCTTTTTCCTTTCTGTCCCTGCTGTTCAGACTCCAGGTAGCACAGTAGGGTTCTTAGCCTGTAGTGAGGCTTGTGGGGGTATTCTAGTTCTGTATGCAGCAGCGTGTCTGAAGAAATGCATGTTACGTTGGTGGTTTATTTCCCTGGTCTGAAAGGATGGAATGCACTCCTGTGTGTTAGCACAGTCCTTTTATTTAACAGCTGGGAGAATTAGGTGTGCGCTTTAATCCTGCGAGAGTGGCTAAGCCAAATTCCTTCTTAAAGTTCCTGAAACTGGTGCTTAAAATAGGATTCTTAAAAATTCTCCTGGGTGGCTTGGAAGGTGCAGACTGGAGATCACTTCCCCTGCTAGTCAGTCTCTTGCCTGTGCTAGGAAACCTCCCAGCAGCACAAGTTCAGGATGGCTGTAACGTGTGTTCCCTCCTGCCAGTGCTGAGTCCTGGAAAAGTCTCTGTAGTTGGGAATTAATTCAGGATCATTTGCGCATACTTAAATGTTTACTCCAGAGTCACTATGCTGGTTGGTCTGTATGGGCAAGCCCTGTGTTAGGCTCAGCTTTGTCCTAACTAGTTTCTCTTTAAAAAGTGCAGATATAGTGGAAATAAGTGGCTTCCTTTGTGTCCTTTGAAATGAATGTAAATAACTGATAGCTGGCTTGATCTGGCATAGCACAGTGTCTTTTGCAAGAGCTCTTCCAACTTTCTTCAGAGCAACCTTGCCAAATTCCCATGAGAATGTACAAATTAAGGGTGAGAATCAAACTGCATGTTACTCTCCAGTAGAGTGTTAGGAATAAATAAGCTTGCAGTTTTTAATCATTCCCTTCCCATCACATTGATCCTCTGCCGCAGCCAGCTTGCTTCAAAGCTCATAAAATGTGTGGTTTTTGATACCCAGGCCCCTGCTACCACTGTTGGGTGCAAAAGGCAGTTCATGTGATAGGGCTGCCAGTTAAAACTTTAATTGATTTGAGGAGAGAGGATGGGGTTTTTTTCCTAGTAAGTTTGATAATTAGCTGGGTACATGGGGTTTTGAAACTCACATTTTGGGCAGAAGCAAAACCTTCTTAACCTAAATGTGGAATGGAGGCTGACAAGGAGGTGATTGAAATCCAAACACAGCAGGATATAAATCTTTGTACTGTTGCAGAAGATGAAATGGGTAGTTCTGTAGTTGTTCTAGTGCTTAGGCTGAACAGCTGGAGGATTTGGTGGTGGGTCTGTTATTAACATTCTTTGACTACAATTGCAAAATAAGTATCTGTTTCACTTCCATGCTGCCAGGCAAGAAACTTAATTTTGAGAGAGTTTCAGCACATTCCCACCCCCTTGCTGGTCTAATCTCCTAAAGTGTGAATAAACATGATTCCTGAAGCAGTCCACAAACAAGATTCTCCTCTAAAAAGCATGGTTTACTTACAAATAAATAAATAAGTAGCTTTTGAAATAGGTGTGATTTTTCTGTTCTAACAACAGACCTTAAACTTCTGCGACAGCTCTCAAATCCACTTGTCTACAGGTTGAGCAGACTGAGTGCTTAACTTGAATTCAGTCATTCAAATTTAATGCAAGGGAGTCTAAGGTACCTTTTGTACTGGCCTAGGCAAAGACCTGCCCGACTTTGCTCAGGGCAAAGAGGTATCTCGTTTGAAATGAGTTCACTCCCAGCTAATCTAATGTTCGCCATTGCAGTAAAGGGGAGCGAGGTGTTACCTGTTCCAGGGTTGCTTTGTGTCATGGTTCCTAATCTGCAGCAGGGATTGAATGAGCCACAGAGCCATTTTTGGAAAGAAGCTGGTGAACTGTCTCCACTGATCTTATTTTTCTTGTTGACATGTGTGTGGACCTGCTTTTTTTTATTGCTCCCTTGTTTTCTGTTCCTTTTTGACAGTCTCAAATGCTCTGTGGCACTTGCTCTTGGTGTTTTTCATAGGTAGATCTCTGCATGTGTAATCCTACATTGAAAGCATTCCATTTCTAGCACCATGTTTGCTGGAGCTACAAAAATTCAGCTCGAAAAGCCTCATGTAGTAACACTAATATTTCAAGATTGGCCCACTTTCTGCAAGCCATTCTACAGCTGTGTTTCTGGTGGCCTGGATGGCTTTGGAGGATTGCAGTTTCTCAGTTGGAGTCCCCTAATCTGGGGACTTGGAGTCCTATGTTTTGATCTTATTTATATCTGTTTGCACTATTTTTTTACACTACAGATCAGAGCTTAATAACCTCTTGCAAAGAACCCACAATAACTGCAGCAGTTCTGAGCTCTCATTTTCTTAATCACATTGCAGCATTGAGAAAACTCCTAGATTCCTTATTAAAATAATTTCCAGTTGGACCTGAAAAGGTTTTTTTTTTCTAAAAACCTTGTAAGATTCAGCTTGATGATACTTTCTTCAGGCTCTGTTGGTCTCGCATTGTCTGGTTTTAGTAGCACGTGTGTTTGGTGGTTGATTTAGAGTGAACATTGGGGAAAAAAGTTATCCATTGCTTTTCTAGTTCCTGTTCCCCCTTGAAAGAAAACCAAGTCCCAGCAGCCTGAAACATAAACCTCTGACTTTTGAGTGCAGAGAAGAATACCTAGACCTACTTCTCTTTTGAGCACATAGATCCTCTTTTTGGAAACAGGTAGGATAGCAAGTAATTTGTAGCCCAGGGATCCAAAGTTCTGCATTACTATTGTTGGTCTGAAGGTTTTTTTCTGTTATTAGGTCACTTGGTCTGAGGGGCTTTTTTGTTATTAGGTCACTTATCTTTCTGGTGCAGCTCTAATCCAGGTTTGTAGGTGGCTTCTTTCCTGGTTCCTTTCAAGTTTTATGACATGCTGAATCTAAGTCCAGTCTTCCTTTGAGTAACTTTGATTTAGTAAGTCTGAATGCTCACTTTCTAGTTTATCTAGCGGGTTGTCTGTCTCCTGGGCACTTTTTCTGTGTAACCCTGTGACTGCAGCATTACGAGAAACTGGAAGAAACTACATAAATCCTTTCTGGGATTATGAAAGGCACGTAAAACTTCTTGGAAAACAATATCGTTTTCAAGGCTGCTTAGCTAATAACAGGCACCTCCTCTGATCCTTTTTGGGAAATTCATATAACAGAGAATGTTGAGAAGGTCCAGCGTGGAGACTTTTCTGTGTGAAGACAGTAGGGGAGTAGTAGGTGGGAAGGAATTTGCCACCAAGAAACAGAAGTCTTAGCATGCTATGCCTGCAGATTTATTCCCAGAACAAAAATTGCATGTGGGGGTGGGGTTTGCCTCGTGACAAACTGTTCCTTGGCTGTCTGACAGCGCAGCACCCGCAGGTACTGCCCTGCCAAGGGCTTTGCTGGCCTCGCAGAGCTCCTGGGGGATGCGTGCTCGTTCCACCGGAGAGCAGCGGATGTGGGTTACTGCAGGCAGCCCTCCAGCTGCTGTGCTAGGGAGAGGCTCAAGGGGAATGCATCAGGGAGCAGCTCCAGTTCTTCCTGGGCTCCCTACTGCGAACATTTTATAGGGACCAGGAGAAGAGAGGCTACTAGAAGAGCAGCTTTGGTGAGGAGCCTCGCTGAGGAGTCCTGCTGCTGCTGAGAGTAGGAGCAAGCATGTGTTCAGGTGGCTGGCAGGGTTATAAGAGCAGCTTTGGTGAGGAGCATAGCTGAGGAGTCCTGCTGCTGAGAGGAGGAGCAAGCATGTGTTCAGGTGGCTGGCAGGGAGAGGAGTAAGAGAATTAAATGGCTTGAGCAGTAGAGGTTTGAGTTTGTTGGATATGGTTCTTTGATTGCTTTTTAACCAATTGTTCACAATTCTTGTCATTTGACAAACACAAGAAGTTGCCTTTTCCTCCGCTCAGCTGTTTGCTCAGTTAGCAAATGCTTTCCTGTGCTGAAGCTGATGGAGTGAATTCCACCACAAGTGAACCATGCTCCTATCTGCTTTCTCTGTGTCTGTAGAGGTTATCTGTAGTAGGCACAGATGTAAACTTCAGGTCAGTCTGTGCAGCCAGCAGCATTTCACAGCCAGTTTTGGAGCAGGATAGAGCAAAGAGGCAGAATATCAACTTCTGAGCAAATTCATTAGTGTAGGAAACTGATCAGGTACTTTAACCATCACAGTGGTGTCCTTCCAGGTCTGAGATTTTGAGTTTTGTATTTTTTCTCTGCTGATATGAGGTTCTGAGGAGCAGAACATTTTCTCAGTGAACTTCAGTTGACTCTGAAGGCATAAGAACAATAACAGTGAATCCTCTGCAGTAGGTAATTTCTGACAATGGCTGGGGCTGTGTAGATAAAGTATTAGAAAAGAGCCAATTTATTTTGTTCCCCACGGAAGCTTACTGATCTCATCAGGCTGTGATTCAGGAAGTTCTGGGACTAAAGATACTGTCTTTATTAAATAGTCCTAGATGCTTATTTCTGTCTGTGGGCATGTCTAATCAACAGTGAACCTTTGTCAGCTGTTGCACAGAAACAAACACCAGTAGTGGGTGTCTCCTGTCTGTAGCTGTGTAGTGCTAGTGGCAGAGAGAGGTGGGTCTGGAATAACTTCTGATTGTCAGTTCTGTATGAAGCCATCCAAAGGTAGGTTTTCTTTTGTCAGGCTATGGTATGACTCTAGCTGGTAATTTAGGAAATGAGGGTGTAAGCCACCTCACACTTCATACGTGTTACGAGCTTCAGTCTCCTCCCTGTTTTATTGATGAAATCATTTTAGTGGGGGGAAGTATTGTGGGGATTATTGGGCTGCTTAACTTGTAGCATCAATGCCACTAGACTGTGACAAGATCTACTCATCTTCCCAGATTTTGTCTTGCTCACTTGGAGGGCACACATCCTGGTGCACAGGAATTAAGACCTGGAGGATTCAAAGTCTCACTGCTTCACCTCCTTTAAACATTTAATGTCTGCTCAATATTGAGTCCTAAGTCAGTCACAGAGCAGCTTAGTCAGGATCAAGTAGGATGAGAGTGAAAGCACTGGCCAAGTAGTGTGGAGTGAATCTATAGACCACCAAGCTGTGCTTTTTTCATTAAAGCTTAGCAAGAGCTCACTTTTGCATTTGCTCATGTGCCTCTACAGAGCTGTGGTGCAATTGCCAGTCTAGGTAGGCCAATGGCACTTCTACTGCTGAGTCCCTTCCAATTTCACTAATGGAGCTTGTAAAACTAGCCCTCAACACAGAGAACTCTGAACCATACCCTAGTGAGTGCGACCTGGCACTCTTGTTAATTTGACAAGGTCCTGAATTACAGCCTACCAGCTACAAATAGGAGTGTAAATACTTGATGCTAATGAGCTACTGCCCACAGCACATGGCTAACAGTCCATACCAGGTGGTTAATCCAGTCTGGCTCCTGCCAAGGTCACTGAGTCATTTCAGGACCATCAAGCGATGGGGTTTTGTTTCACTTTTCACCAATATATAATCATAGAAAACAAGATGCATAAATCTGTCATTAACCTTCTGGAGGAATAAACCTTTTCCCTTGGCTGGGAAATCTGCATGGCCCAGTAGTTGGAAGAATGAGCTATTCTGGGAATAAACTATGGCTAAGTGTGATGACATACAAAACATGCATGAGAAGAGCATGTCTCCATTAACTCTTTCCTTTTTTGTTGTCCTCCTTTACTCAGAAGTGTTCTCTTCCCTGTTTATGGCTTTGTCTGTAGTAAATTGCCACTCTGAAGGGTCATAGGTCGGGGCCCTTGGAAATCTTTGAGCCATTGTTGTCATGTTTTCTGTTAAAATTGTCTGGGAGCCTTCCAGAGTTTTGGTAGACAGACAGTTTTCACTGAAGTGAATAGCTTCCAGGATTTTCCACACTTCCATGCTGTCTATGGGGCATCATATAGGTTGTTTGCCTTTGAGGATTGGGTTGTTGTAGTACACAACCTGTAATGCCAGAGGTTTCTTTGTCTGGGTTGGCTGGCATGTTGAAATTGGGATTCTTACACGGGTGTTTGTGGTTATTTTTGTGATTTAAAAACATTACTCAGACTTGCTCTTCACCTACTGATGATGATATCTGCTTGAAGGGACTAGTGAAAGAATACTAGAAAAACAACTTGTCTTGTAACCAGCTTGTCTTAAAATATCCAAGCCCTAGATTAAACAGAAACTTCAAAGCAAAGAAAGACTGTGTGGCTGGGACTTACTTGTGTTTCTTTATATTGAAGCATTTCACTTATGAATTGTTTGGTATTATAATTTCAGTGTTTATGAAACAACATCCCTGCTCATCAAGGAATCCTATTTTGAAGGACAGAGTAAGTGTGATGCCTGTCATTCTGGGAGCTGAAACCTGATGATTGTGGAGGCCTCAGGAGTTTGCAAGTTAACAGGACTTAGCTGCAGTTATTAATTAACCACACAAGAGCTTTGCTCCAGCCAGAGGCACTGGGGCTGGGAGATGCATGCATACATTGAGCACAAAAGATCTGTAGAATTATGTTTTCTGTAGTGCTTTCTGTTGGGATTACACCATTCTTTTGCTGGCAGTCCCAAAAGGAGCTGCTCTTCAAATGAGAGTGGTGTGGTAACATTGCTCTCTGCAGGGTGAACCCCTCAGACTGGGCTCCTGCTTCCTTGAGGTTCTTTGCCACAGCAGGTGTGAATGAAAGTTGGGGTTTTGTTTACAGCAAGGGGTTTTTTTTTGGTGGTATAATCTCATATAGTGATGTGACAGAGCCTTTTGTGACAGCTGATCTTTGTGGAGGTGAACAAGGCTTTATTTTCCCTATTTGTCCATGGATAATGATGGCAACAAAAATGCTGATTCTGCCCTGGTTGGATACTTTGCTGCCAGCAAATAATTTTAGGAAGGATCTCGCCATTTCTGGTTTTCTTCCAGGACTCCACCTCCAGCTTTCAGAAGATTGTCCTGCCTACCCTTTGCACTGGGGGGTTCAAAGTGCAGCCTGCAGGACCCCTTTCCATGCAGCAATTACGTGAGGACAAGGATGATCAGATGCCTGCTTTTATTGCTTGTGAATTGCTTGTCAGCAATTTCTAGATTCCTACAAATAGGAAGAAAATCTGCCAGTGTGAACTTGTTCTTGATAAAAATTTACAATCTGGCATTGAAAGTAGGTGTGGCTGTGGGTTTTAGGCAAGCTGCAGGCTTAGTTCTTCCTATCTTGCCTGGGACATCTTTCCATTGGAAGCAAGAAAGCTCTTACAGTTACAATTCCCATACACAGCAAGTGCAGACAGGGACCTTCAGCTGATATTACTGGGCATTTGGTAAAGAGGCTTCAGTTCAATTTTTTACTCTTTAAAGTAGGCCAGAATTGTGAGTTACTCAGTAGCTCTAACTTGAACTCCAAGGGACATCACTAAGACTTTGATTTGAGGCGGATAAATTAGTGTGATATATTTTGCTCTGTGAATATGTCTGGGGTTTTTTTCGCCTGATGTCTAGTAAAGAGGCTTCAGTTCAATTTTTTGAACTCTTTAAAGTAGGCCAGAATTGTGAGTTACTCAGTAGCTCTAACTTGAACTCCAAGGGACATCACTAAGACTTTGATTTGAGGCGGATAAATTAGTGTGATATATTTTGCTCTGTGAATATGTCTGGGGTTTTTTTCGCCTGATGTATGATTGAGGTATGTGTAGAGATAGAGCTTTTTGGCTTTCTGACTTTCAGCTATTATTTAAATATCTTGATGCAGTGTATGGGGACGGGGTGAGGAAGAATCTCTCAAAGTACCTTGAAGACTCGCTGTCTTCCTTTTCTTCCGGCAGAACAGAGGAATAAGAGATGGAAGTTGGGCAGTGGACCTATGAGTAGCTCACCATATGGACTACATGGTTGTAGAGTTTTGGGATTTATACTGTTTTTAGATGTGATCTGGTCTTGTTGTGTGCTGGTTCCCTACCCTCATGGGGAATAATTTTATCTTCTTGTTGATGTTCTAATTTGCCTGGAGCCTTTTGGAGTGGTTAGGTTTGAAAACACTAATTTCAAAACAGTGAATATCAAGAACTTCACACTGCTCACAGGGAGTATTTTTTTTTCCTTCTCTTAGTGTTGAAGAATTGCTTATACTGTGTGGATGGGATTTCTCCTAGAGAAATCAAGATCCCTGTCCAAATCATTATCTCTCTTAATAAAAATGCTGTAGAGTGTACTTCAGGCTCAATGCCAGCTGCTAAAGGTTTGAATGCTCACTGGCAAGAGGAATGGGAGACTGTCTTGTATGTTGTGTAGAGGAAAGCCAGTTTCTGGTGTGTTTGTGTTTTCCTGTGACCCTTACAGGGATCACAGCATGCTTAAAGCTCTGATCCCGTATGATGGACCCAGCCTCTCCATCATAATCAGGACTGACAGTTTTCTAGGTCTTTCTGCTCATTTGACACAGGCCCAGAGGGGATTTGTGATCACTAGTACAAAGCTGCTTTACCAGTAGTGTGCTAGTTTAATTCAGCTCGTGTTGCGTTGTCTGAAGGCTCCCAAGGAGAACCTGGAAATGGAGAAGCTGCACAGTTCACCCTGGAGGCAGTCTTGGTGGGGGGTGAAGCTTCCCAGCGTGGGAATGCCCTGAGGTTAGAGCTTGAGGAAGGCAGCTGTGGCAGTGAAAAAAACTTAATTACCTACTGGATGCAGGCTCCAGGAACTGCAGCAATCTGTTGCTTGATGCCAGTGATAGAGTTGAACCTGTGAATGCAGCGGTAGTGTGTGCAGTCAATGAGCAAGCAAACAGAGTAGCTTTCTTTTTTCTGCTTTCTTCAATGCCCTGGGGTTAAGGGTGGGGGTGAAGGTTTCCCTGTGCTGTGTGATGCACCGTGGATGGGAATCCCAGTCTCTGCTCCTCCTCTCTGCATGGGAACACTTGCTGTGCATGGGATGAGAGGTCTACCAGGAGAGCTCTGATGTCAATGGCTCTATTCTGTTAATGTTTTTTTTTCTTTCCAGAGCAGCTGTTTTGAATTTTCCAGTCTTTGCTGTAATCTTTGAACAAGCCTTGTTTTATTATGAGAGAGACACTGCAGAAGCGTGTGGGGTAGAGTGAAGACATGCATACATTTTAGTGTTGAGGACATTCTCATTTCTGATTCCTGGCCTGGAAAGTGGGTTTAAACTTGTTGCTTGCCTGCTGTTTGAAACTGGTCCAGTGGTAAGAGGCTTTAATACATTTCTTCTTTGCAAATTGTCAACCTCACATCTTCCAGTAAAGGAAAGAATTTGGGAGTATAGCTTCCAAGAGTAATGGCCTTCTCAACCCTATTCAATGCACAGGCTCCAACCAAAAAGTTCCAAGGAAAATATTCAGAAAGGGGGAAGTTGTCTAGCTGTAATTCCTGATGGTTTTGTATTTAAATTATTTGGCTTTTCAGAGAGATCAGGACATGCTTTTTTTTTTTTTTTTTTCCCAGACAGACATGCAGCCATCCTGGAATTAGTAACTATGTGGACTGTCTTAATCCAGGCATGGGTTAGAGAAATTAAAAAAATGTCTCTTACCAAGTTGGTGTTGATGATGATTTGTTGTTTGCCATTGCTCCTACTGCCTGATTGTCTCTACCTGGAAACACACTTAAAAGTGTTAGAAGCTGTTTTTATGTACTTTATTTTCCACTTGAATCCACCTCTTGATCAATAGAGTAGAGTGCCTTGAGCAGTGCTTGAAAGGTTTAAGGGAAGATGCTGAGCAAAGAGCCACCATGAAGAAGCTGGTGGGCTTGGGGATTTTAGTGGTGTCTGGGTCTGTTTCCTTTGAAAATCACTGGGACAGCAGTGTCCTGTTTTTAGAGTGATCATTTGGGAAGGAATGAAATGCTTTTAACTCCAAAGATTCTTTTAAGAAATGAGATTATCTTAACCATCCTGTCCAGTGCTGCAGTTGTAGTTGTGACAAGGAATGAGTGTGTGCTGTGATTAAACATGTACTCTCACAGCTACAGGCAGCATGTAATTCCTGGGAGGAAAAACTCTTGCTGAGGTAGTGCTTGTGAACAATTCTCCTAACAAGAGGAATTATCATCTCAGTGTTTTCTGTGACTTTGAGGATGATTGGAACATTAGAAAGAACCCTCAAGATAAGACCAGATGCAAAAGTTCTTACAAATAGGAACAAACTTGCTTTGGTGGTTTTTTTTTTTTTTTTTTTTTTTTTTTTTTTTAATCCTTGTAAAACTGATACTTTATTTTCCTATTCCTGCATTTTTTCCTTCAAAATGGAAAAATGACCAAGGAAATCAAGGGCATAACTGCTTCAAGTGAGTTGAGAGCTGGGCAAGGATAAAGTGGTGGTTTTATCTTTTGGACTTCCTAGCACTGTCCAAAATTGTAGTTGATTGTGATGCCTTCTCCTTGTGCTTCAGTTGCTTTGCTGTAGAATGAGGACACATTTTTATCCCTTTCCCTTACATCAACTGAATTGGTTTAGTGAGAGCCAGTATGTTTCAGCTTGTCTACTGTAATTTAGGTTCTATAAATAGAAGTTTGGTTTAATGTTCATGTAATAGCTTCATTGCATGATGATTGAAACTTTCTTTAGACTGACAGCCCTTCCAGTGATTCAGTTCTTGTTTCTCTTGTCCTGAGTTCCTTGGCTGTCAATGTCTCCAGTGTTTTCACTCTCCTTTTTCAGATCAATGTGTAGTTCTCCTGGCACTGTTTGTTGGCAGTAGGTGAGGAAGAACAGAAAGAGACTAGGTGATAGATGAGCTGAGGCCATCCACTAGGCAAGTGTGTAGAGAGTTGAGGTGAATGTCCCATGGTTAGTGCTCTGTTCTGTGCACCTTTATGGCTACTAAAATTACTGTTGTAGAGTTAATTGTTGGGTGCTTTCTTACCTCTTACTGACAGAGTGGTTTGATATGTTTTTTTCTTTACTGTGTTAGAGATGCCATTTATGCTTTTATCCTGTGCTGCTTAACTTTTGCTTTCAGACAGTTTTAAACTAATGTCCAATTTAGGATTAATTATGTACTAAATACTTCCCTGTTTTTCTGGACTGAAAACCTAGTAGGCAAGTTTTTAAGTGGCAGACCTGTTAGTGCTTAAATTCCCAGAGTTGAGGGATATGCAGGTGACTGTCCTTTTTTCTTGTTGGTGACAAGGTGGTAACCCAAGTATGATTAAATATGTTGGTTCCCTCGTGAACCAGAAAATCTTGAGCCCTTAATCCTGGTGCCACTGGAAAGTTGTTCTTGCACCATGGATAGGTCACGTATACCAGAGGGTAACACTGCACTGTTCCTCACTGCCACCCATTCCAAGGAATCTTCAGAAGCTGGCTGAGAGGGATGCAGTGACACAGACCCAAGTCTGTTCTCACTGCTGGTGAATCCTATTTGTTTGGGCTTAGCTGGACTCTCCCTTTTCCATGTGGAGAAGGCGCAGCCCACCAGGTTTTTTCAACAATTAAGGGGGTGTGCAGGAATTCTCCTTGTGATGGTCCAACCCTGCTCCAGGGTGGTGCAGGCAGCCTCCTCCATATGGTACTCGGTGTGTCCTCCTTTTTCTGAGGGTGTTCACAGACTGTGTTCTGTCACTGCTCTGGTGGTTGTTCCCTAGGGTAGACTTGACTCTGTGACAGAATTGGAAGAACCTGTGTCCTGATGATACCGTTGTCACTGTGTCTTTATGCTTCCACTAGTGACTGATGTCTGATTAAAGTGTCTGTTAGTGCAGGAGCTTGGTGTTGACTCACAATCCAGGCACCATTTTTCTGGCATGAAGAGATGTGCTGTGCTTGTGATCAAAATGACCTGGCTCTTTACTGTTTTCATTGACATAGGAGATAGGAACAGGAGGGAGGAGCTGAGAATTTTCCTGCTTATCCCATTCAGAACATGAATGTGACTGGGACAGTGAAGGCATGATCCATTTTCTCATCCCTGTCTCAGGAGTTTGGCTTGTGCATGGAAGGAGGGGACAGGGATTAATTCACTCTTCTTCCTTTGACTCACTAAATGGAAAGGTAAGTGAATGGTAACTTTCAGCAAAGTGTGAATTCAGAAGCATCATTGAAAAAGTTGATACCAAAAGTAACAGAAGTAAATTTCTAGTTTTAGATACAATTATTTTTCCTTAGTTTTTAATCCCTTTGTGTTGGAACAGGGAGCCAGAGGGAGCTGTGGTGGGACTAGGTAGGGCAGCCTTTGCAGGCAGGAAGATGGGAGTGTTGCAACCTTTGAGTTGTTAACCTTTTGAAGTGGCATGGGGTAGATGTCTCATTACCCTCCCTCAACACAGGCACGTTTTATCTGTGACATACCAAGCAAATTGCCTTTTGCCTCAGAGATTGGTGCAGGGCTGTTTAACCTGTTTGGCTTCGAGGCAGTCATTCTGTGGATTCTCTTTATCTGCCCCTGTGAGGGTCAGGAGGCCTGCAGAGGCCATCCTGCTCTTCCAGGTCTGATGTCTGCTCTGCAGGACCAGCACTTAAGGCAAAACTCCTGTGTTGGGTGAGGGCTTTTTTAGTAAGTGCTTTCAAAAATAGCAGTAGATGGTCCCTCCAGGGTCAGGTGAGGGAGCTGCAATGCTTCAGGGAGATCTGCAGCCTCAGACAACCCAGGGGCTGCTTTGCCCAAGTATGATGTTTGAAGATCTAACTAGAAAAATTGAATATTAAATTAGGTTTGCAGTTTGATTTTAAATTTAATGCTAAATTCTGGTAGCCAATTGTCATCTGTTTTTTTTTTTTTTTAAATTTCTCTATCAGAATAAGCTGTTTTTAACATAAATGACTAACTGCATTAGTGTCAGTCAAAATGTTAACTGCAGCATGAAGAAACAATTGATCTGCTTCATCATCACTGCCAAAATGCATCTGTGGGTACATGTTTCTTGGTATGTCACATGTCTGTAGCAGGTGGCAATAATACTGAACAAAGCTGTGAGCATTTCTGTTAGCTTTTTTTTTCTCCCAGCTATTGTAAGCTCCTGTGAGATGGCTGAAACAAGCCTGTGTGTAGGGGTGGTTGAGGAGAATCCAGAAGCCCTGGGAAGAGCAGGAAAGTAAGAAAACTGCAATTGTTCAGAGCATGGGAGAAGTTTAAAGCATAAAATACAGAAAATGAAAACTGTCCTTAAAAGAAGAGTAAAACCTACTGATGAGAGTAATCGTTAAAGTGCCTGGCCTCCCTCTGCTGCACTTGTCACAGCTAACACGTTCCTGCCTTGCTCTTTGTGCTTGCCAGTGTTTTTGGCACATCCCTGTGATCCATTTAATATTACCAAAACAGGTGCCACATAGACACAAGCAAAACAGCTTTCTTGCTGTTCCACCAAAGGATATGACTCATTGCTGGAGAGATGGTTCATTTAGCAGGGCAACCAAACTAAAAGTATGGAAATGTTCAGGGTTTCCACTGATAACTCTTCCTTTTGGATATCTTCTCTGTTATGGACACAACTTTTGACTGTGGGCATTGGTCTATTAGGAATTGACTTGTGCCAAGTTTAATGTATGTGAATCTCATAATGCGGGTGACTACTTGTTAGTGGAAGTTGAGCTAGATTTCAACCTGTAGAGGGTTATTGACTTGATCTTTTAATCTGTCCGCTAATTCTTCACTCCTCTCCTCTCTTTGGATGTTGTAGTTTTGAGATGTTTTTGGAAAGAGTACTGGGAAAACTTGCAAACATTTTTCAAACAAAAGATGGTTTGTCTTCATGGCTGGGAGGGTTCATTTGGACACTTGCTCTGAATTTTTTTTTTTGTTGTTTGGAAAACTGAAGTTCTTAGAAGTTAGATGGCCTTGGCTTTCTTTGTTCTTTCCTCTGTCTCAGACATCTGTATCTGCTCTCTCACCGAGCTCTTTATCTTACTTGGCTTTTCTGTGGATGCCTGGAGGCCTTGGCTCACATTCTCAAGAGTGTCCACTGGTTCAAGAAGCCATTGCTGCTATCAAATTACCTTGACAGCTGTTGTCCCATTTCATATTTGCCATCCCCTCCCCCTGGCTCCCTTGTGATTTTTGGCAGAAGCTGTGGCTATTGAGCAATAAAACTTGGATCTGAGAATCAAGTTGCTGGTGGGAAAATGAGATGAGAGCATACTAGTTAATGCCTTGCAACTTGACTTCTTGCTGATGTACAATCAGTAGCATCTTTGTTTGAAAACAAAACCTACCACTAGCTACTCTGTTTGCAGATTGAGCGGATGGTTCATTTACTGCTCATCTGGAGTTGAGCCATAGGTGCTGGTCTCCTAAAATAGCACGCTCTATACCAAGATGTTTATGACCAGACAAGCTCTTGATTTGGAGCCCTTGACAAGTGCTATGCCTAAGGAATGCAGAACTTGGATGCTTGTGTTAATGAAAGTAATCCATAATGGCACATCATCTCCATCTCAGTTTTATCGATGATCCTGTGTGAAACCTGGAACAGAACTCCTGTGGTGCTATTTAGCACATATTAGAGATGACCCTATGTGGTCTTGCTTGGATTTGAATGAATAAAATTTGTGGGCTCTCCTCTTGTGTGTGTTTGGGACTTTGTCATATTTTAAAATACAACACACATTTGACAACTGACAGAAATAGTGATGATCTTGGGGCCAACCATCATAAGAGAGCTGTCATCTCTGTAAACCTCTCTTTTCAAGATGTTTTGTGTTTAGTTTGTCAGTTGTTTGAAAAGTTGGCTGATGCATGGCATGCTTTAATCTCTACTGATCATTCTTCTTGTCCCTGTTGGAACATGTTAGCAACTAAATTTTGTGTAACATACTGGCAAAATTAGGAAGGAAGGAAGGAAGGAGCAGATCTTAATAGGTAAGATGACTGTCAGAAAACAATTAATGTATCTGGAACACTCAGTTGAGAGGAATGCATATAGCAAAAACATATGAAAAATTCTTTTGCTTGCAATGTGTTTGATTTACTTGCTGATAACATCAGTGTGAAATGTAAAGCTCTTGTAAAAGGCTGGATCAGACCAGCCTTAGTGCTTGTCTTACAGCTCCTAAATTGCTGTGCCAAAGTAGGAAGACTCAACACCTACTGAAACATGTGCTACCCTGTTTTGTTCGTGTCTGGGGAGAAGGGTACTTTATGTATGAGTGAAATCCTGAGTTTGGAGTGGCTGTAGGTTTGAGGCTGGTGCCTTGGTGCTCCATCACGCTCAGAGCCAGTGGATCATGGCATGTGATATAGTCTCAGCATCTTGCATGCTGTGGAGTCCTCTTGGGCCTGAGGAATGGCTGGGGTTGTAGTGGGTTCAGCTGTGAAGCTGGAAGCTCAGAATGCAAGGGGTCGAAGAAGATGTCCTAGGCTTGGAAGATCCCAATTACATCAATACCCCCTGGAAAAGGAACAGAAGTAAAATAGAGAATGGATTACACCTAGATGAAAAAACCATAAAGCTGTAATGTTTGAGTTGCAGGGTGGGATGCATGGGTGTTCTGTGACGTGGGGAAATAACATTTTACTGACTATCCTTTTTCCCCCCCCCGAGCGAAAACAAACACTCATAACGCCTCAGTTTGGTGCAGAACTTGATTTAAGCAGGGTTGTTTTTGTTTGGTTTTTTTTTGGTTGCCGTTTTTTTTTTTAAGGAAAACGGTGGCAGTTTATCCTCCCTGCTCCACATTCCTTGCTATCCTGGCATTTAGCATAGGTTTAAACAAGGTGCTCCTTGGCCTGATCTCCCTGTGGAGATTTCAGAAAGTGCTGGAAGGCTTGAGCTTCCTGCGATCCCTGGCATGTCTTCCGTTACGCAGCTACGGTTATTGTAGCAGTAGGGGACTTGTTAGTTTTCCAAGTGCAGTTCCCAGCCAACGTGTCCGCTCTGCGGTGTAGACTCCTGCATGTTCAGTGTTAAAATAGTTCTATAGCTTTCAGGCATCTTGCATTTCAAATATGGGTGGAGGAGCAAGTGTTGGCCTTTAAGGCAGGGGTTTCAAAGCTTTCTGATATCAAAGGCCATGTTGACAACTTGGCAAGCGCTTGTGGGCCCAAGTGTGTTAGATCTTTAGGATAGGAGCTGACTTGCTGCAGGCATTGGGAAGGGTGTTTTGCATTGTTTAAATGTATTGTCAGGTGTATTATGTCCTTTCTCTGCAGTGTGGCTGCCAAAATGTCTCCTCCTTTTGTGCTAGGCTCAGCTCACTTTCCCAGAGCCAGGGAAGGGGTTAATTTGCTGTTACAGTTCACTCCAATCTCTTGCTGTCCAATGTCTTCTCCCTAAAACTGCTCCTGTGGGGAATCCCATCTCGGGAGCCCTCAGCTGTAGCAGCTCATGTGGTGGCTGGGGAGGTGGAAGGGAGCATTTGGGGAAAGCATTCAGCTCGGCTGGCAGGTTACAGGGTGGGAGGGTGCAGGTTACAGGTGGGAAGGTGCATCTCCATGTGAGCCCTCTGCAGCCCTCTCCTGGGTGTGGGAAGCAGGTAGGGTCCTGCAAACATGGGAAGGCAGCTGGTTCTGGCAGGGCAGAGCTTGTCTGTCCTGGTCAGGGTCTCAGAGGTCTTACCAGGTTACTTGCTGCTTGTTGACTGTTTGAAATACCAGCATGTGTCGCTTCCGCTCTGCTCTCGTGTTTCCAGCCTCGCTGAGCTGCAGCTCTGCCTCCTTGCGTTGGGTGCATTAGCTGCCTTGGTTTGCTCTGGGATTTGAGCATCTCTGGCTGCTAGACAGACTCTCGACCAGTGCTTAATGCATTGTGCTCACATCTATAAGAAGCTTAATTTTCACTTCCTAGGTGTGGCAAGCGAAGTGGAGAGGACAGTGCAACAGCCCAGTGCAGAAAGAGAAATGCAGTGCACAGGGACGTAGCAAAACTCCTCTTACCTGAGCCCTGCTGCAGCCAGCGTAGCTTTGAGGTGTGGAGTGCAACCAGGCTGATTGTTTGAATCCTTGTGTGGCTCACGGATAGAGCCGTGTCCCGCACTGAGCTCTGGCCGCATGGCCCGCTGGAAGGAGCAGAGCTGGCACGGGTGTTGCAGCTTTTAAATGCAGTCACAGGTTTTGGTCTGAGGTGGAAAGGTATTTTAAGAGCTACATTGTTTTGCATGAAAGACTAAACAACAAATCTGTAGCAGTGTGGAGGAGAAGCCAGTTTTCCTAACGCCTGGTCATGTGCTTTCACCACAAAGACCCCGTTTCTTCTTTTACTTAACCGAAGAATTCCATTAGATCAAAAGCTAGTTAAGGAAAATAGAGCCCCATGTGGTCCTGTGTGGTTACTTAGGCAAGTGCTATTTTTAGGAATCCCAATTGAGTAAGCCCTGGCTCTTACTGCTGTTAAAATCCAGGGAAGTAAAATTAAAACTTCTACCTTCATCTCAGCCGCATGTAGGCCACTAGGCCCCGGCCATCCGGGGTTTTTTTCCCTCCCTTGTGCCTCCCCCAGCACATTCCGTGCCTTGCGGGGATTTTTGCCTTTCCAAGTGAGAGTTAATCAGTTCTTTGGGCGTGGGAGATTTGGAATAAGGCAGGTAGGAGTTTTTCCCAAGTTGTTCCCCTTGTTAATGAGCGCTTGCCCTCCAGTCCAAGGGTTCAGCCTAACTCTGCTCAGCTTCTCCTGGCTTCAGCTTTTGTGTCCCAGTTTCACTGATCTGCAGATGTTTCTCGCCTTTACCAAGAGCAGAGAGCCCAGCCTTGCAAAATGTGACTTGTTTGCAGTTCTTTCCTTGTGGTGCTGCTGAAGAACACGTTTTGCTCACAAAGTTTTGTACACAGACCTGCTAGACCTGCCCAATAACATTAGGAATGATGGACATTGATAGAAGTAATACAGTTTGTTCTTGAATAAAAACATAAGAATACAGTTTATTTTCTGGAAACAGTTTCCTGATGATGACCAGATACCTCTCCATGACTTCATGCCCCAGCTTGCAACATGAGAAGTTTCATTGGTTATTTTTGTGAGTATTTTTCTGAGCAGAAAAGTAGCAGAGAGCTAAGGCAGAAAAAGAAGCTAAACGCTGAGGAAGCTTTGGGTGTGTGGCACCAGGAGAAGCCTGCTGAAGCTTTTTGAGCTGGCTGAAAACTGCAAGCAGTACTGTGTTTGATTAATGCTGTTTGCACAAATTACTTTTCCATAATTTTCTTTATTTAAAAAATGTGAGGAAAACACTGTCACAATTTTAAGGCTCTTTTTAAGAGCCTGGAGATTTAATTAAAGGACTTTATTCAGAAGTGAAAGTGAAAAGTATTTTGAGTTTGAGAAGACCCTGTGTTGGCTGATAATTTTCTCCAGGTTGCATGATCTTTGTTTGGTGAACCCTTTGTTTAAAAACAATAGCAAGAGCAACAAAAAAGCTTCTGAAATCTTGTGTCAGAGCTGGATGCACTGCGTTACTAGCCTGTATGGAGAAGACACAGCAATATTCTGTGAAAAATTTGGGATCCTTTTAAATGCTGAGCAAGTAACTGCTGACCTTTTAAGCTTGATTGACATTAACTGCTTGTTAATGTTTCATGTCAGGATGGGAAGTTAGTCAGGGATAATATTTGTCAGTGTTGGTATAAATGCAGTTACACGGGTGGGCATCTTTTTCATAATGCTTCAGTTTTCTCCATTTAGAGACCTGGACTGAGTTGGGCCAGCAAGAGTGATTTTACTGATACAAATTGCATATTCCCTTGGGAGCCCCAGGTATGTGTGATGTGTACAGAAGCCTCAGGTGGTTTGAACTGAAGCAATGCCCTAAAACAGCACCAGGAAAGTATTAGTGTCAGAATAGTGGTGGATCAAAATATTCTTGATTGTGCTTAGAGTCTGGCATGTACAGAGCTACACTGCTGTGTCCTGCGTAGTATGGATGTGACTGTGTCAATAGATAAGGCTCAGGGATATTTAGCAGATACATAAAGATCTGTTGGCTAAATTATTCCTTTCCCACATGTCATCAGCTCTTTTCTATAGCTGTGACAGTCAATCACTTCCTAGGGCAAGAGGGTCTTCAGATCAGCATGTGAAATCCTCACATGCAGAAGAGTGGTTCTTGTGACTTTTGGGGATTGTACTTGTGACCCCCTTTCATGCTGGGAGCCTCGAGTCTGTTTCAGGACCAGCTTCCCACTGTTTCCTTCATGTCCAGGAATGTTTATTAGAATACTCTAATCTATAAAATTGTTCTACCTAAACTTAGCTTTTTGCTTAGTATTTGTTCACAGAATCCTCAAAAGGAGGATGTGGTTAACTGTTCCTCAGGGCTAGAGTTGTTTTCTGTCTGGACAGTTTGGGGCCTTTATGATTTCCCATCAAAGAATGGAAACTCAAGTAAATAATCCTCAATTCTTTGAAAATGTGGAATAGTTAAAGCTTAACTGCCCTTCACATGGGCTGGGGATCAGAAGCAGCATCAGTATGTGAACTGCACAAAAATCAGCTGTATAAAGCTATGGGACTGTGAGCCATGAATTTTCATCATAAAATATTGATTGCTTCCCTTGCAGAAAAGGAAATAGAGGTAATGTGTTGTTACTGCAGAGTCTCCTTGCTGCAGCTTCGCTAAAGAACAGACCACTGCCACACCACAGAATGGAATTAAGGGATGTGATGTCCTATGGTGACAGCCACTGAACTGACTGGCATGATGTGACATCGAGTAAAGTGAACATGCATAACATTTCTCACTTTTGTCCTCACAACTGGAGATGAAAACATGTGTTCTGATGTTTTCAGTCTGTCAAACAAACTACTTTTGCAAATTTGCCTCTACCCCTGCCCCCAGCCTTGCACTTTCTGGGTGGCACTGCAATGGATGACCTTGCTGGCTAGCCTGCAAGCCAGTTTGGTTGTGTGTTTTGCTTTCCTCCCAAGTATTGTTTCCTTAATGGTATTTTCCAGTGGTTTGATGTTTTTTTCTCAATTAATCTTTGATATCCAAACCCTCTATTTTGTGTGTTAACTTTGGGTCTGTTTTTATCTGAAAATCCTATAGGGAAATAGGATGATGTAGGTGTGCCATGTAGGGTGTCTTTACTTTTAAGAAAGGTCCTATTTTAAGGACTTGTCTCTTGCAAGAGGCAAGTGAGAACTGCCTTTTTAGAGCAGTTAAATCCCAATGGTGTTTTTTAATTGTTTTCTTTTGGCAGAAGTTTGTTTTGGTTGGGTTTTTTTGCCTTTTTTTTTTTAAGAAACAGCTGTGGAGTATTAGCATGTTGTGTTTTGGAGCATTCAAAGCAGAATGAATGCAAAAGGTGGCTGAATACAGATGAGTAGGAGCAGTGGTGTTCATTCTGCATCGTATTTGACTCTGGCCAAAGTGAGTAGGGAGGGTTAGTTCACAAAAAGTTGCATTGAAATGGTTGATATCTTGGCTAATCTTACTTTGCTGTTGTCCTGTGTTGCCCTGCTACAGGAAGGGAGTGACTGTGCTGCTTCTGAGAGTTTTAGAGGTGTGAAAAGGTGTGCAGAAAAAGGGCTCTGTAAGAAGCTGGCAAAGAGCAGTTCAGCAGCAAGGGTTTAGCTCTTGCACAGGCACCTATCAGGTAAAGCACCTGCAGGTCTTATTCCCCAGCAGAGGAAATAGTGAATATTAAGCAGAGAAGACCTTGTTGAAAATTATGTTAAAAAGATCGCTGTGCTTTGCTGTGTGCAGGGAGAGCTGACTCACACCAACCTGTGTTACAGCTTTGGGTAGAGCAGTTGGAAAACTGTGTCACTTCAGCCCAAGAGAACTGTAAGAACAGAAGTGTGGCAATATATTAAAATTACATCAAAGGCTCTGGGAGGTTTTAATGAGATCAGCCCCATATTTATTTTCATGGTTAGGAACAGAAATAACTGAATCATGTCATGGAAATATTCTGGAATGAGGAGATGTAACAGCCAAGACTGTCTCTAAGCTGGTCAAAGGATTTGTTAACTCCAGGCAGGCTGCTTCACTTTAGGGTAGTGAGAACTAGCAGACAGAGGATGTAGGCAGAACAGCCTTGTTGAAGGTCCCAAAATGTGAAAATGAGGTGAGCGTGGCAGAGTGCTCTTTGCATCAGCAGCAGAGCTGTATCCTCTCTTTACTATTATGTCTCTCTATTAGTCTGGACTCCCAGAATGGATGAATCCAGTGGGCTGGAGATAATTCTGGAGGTGGTTGGCCCCCAGCTCCCTGTGCCAGGCTTCTGCAGCAGTAGCTCACCTCAGCAGGACTCCACTGCTCCCAGGGCAGCTCTCAGCTCAGGTTTTCCTTTGTAGATAACCAAAGGTACTGCAGTGGGGTAGTACTGCCTGTTGTTTCAAGGCTTACATTTTCACGGGTGCTTCATATGGCAGAGGAGTTGGTGCTTTTGTTGCACCCCCAGAGGCTGTCAGGGACCACTGCCAGCTTACCATCTTCTCCTGTCTGTCTTCTCCTGCTTGGGCTCTGCCTGTTGGTACTCAAGTGCCTGTGGCACGTTCAGGGTGCTGCAGGATGTCACTGAGCCGAGGGTGTTGAGCTTTATGTGCATGTGTCAGCAAACTTTTCCTAATGGTTGGGTTTGAGAAGGTTTTGCACATTCCCTTGCTTTTCTCTGCTCTCCTGGGGCCATGTATGCCACTGCTAGTGCTGCATGCACTGTGTATCTGAGCAAGAAGGAACCTAAATGTTTTCTCCAGCTTTGCTGAAGGAAGGAGATTAAAAAAAAAACAACAAAAAACCCCCATGCCATTAAAAAAAATAAATTCACTTTGTCTAAAACGAAGGGAAATGTTACTCTGCTGGTCTGAGGTTTGCTGGAAGCAGGGCTGCTGGCTGTGTGTGGCTGTGATAGGGATGAACATACCTGCTCTGGCACTCAGCTCCAGCTGTGGGGTTACTCTGCAGCTTGTGGGAATTATCTTTGTACAGTACTTCAGCAGCAAAGGCTTTAGGCACTGAAGCTTGGGTCCTACCCTTGTAGTTTTGGGGAAATGCATCAGCTCACATTGGGATGGGTGGTGGATGCATCCCAGAAAGAGCAGGGAAGCCAGAGACTGAGCCAGCAGGGAATGCATTTGGCCATACGTTTGCACCTCCCAAATTAGTGTTGAGACACTGGTGGCTTGGAAAGATGTAGATGTTAGGCTGGAGCAGTCCAGTCTTCCCCTCTTTAAGCCAGGCTAGAATATGAGAAATAGAGACCTTGTAAAGTGGAAACCACTTCTGTTTTCTGGGTGACTAAGCTAGGAAGTCTTCAGGAAGATTACTTCTTAGGAAGAATTTTTAAGGTCCTATTTGGACAAAAAAATAGTTCAGTTCTTTTTCTAGAGTCATATTATTGCCATTCCACTGATTTTAGAGTTTAGCCTCCATGGTATCTGAAAAATTCTATCTCTTTTCAGTAGCTAATGATATTCTCAGAAGATTTACTTGGTTTTCCTGTTTCAGTGTGAAATGCTCTTCCTCTTGCCTTCAGCCACATAACATCTGCCATACTAACATGGTATTTTCTTCAGAGTGAATTATATTTTGAAAGTCGGTAAAGGCACAGGAGAGTTGTGTGTAGTGAAAAGTCCTTTTTAAATAAATAGAAAAGTTGCATTTAAATAGTCCTTCAGAACTTTGGTTTTTTAGGTGTCAAGAAGATGCATATAATATAATGTAGGGGGGCAAAGATCAACATAGCCTTTCAACAAGTAGATAGCTAAAGAGAATGCAAAAATTTGTCTTTAGCCTTGGTTAAGTCAATAGAGAAAGTCTCAGTGTTTTACTTTTTTTTTTTTAATCTTCTCTCCCTTTTGGGCAGATATCGCCTCAGATAGGTGAATTCTAAAAGGAAGGCAAAGAAATTCTGTCTCTGAAGTTACTGCTCATGCATAATGCTTCTATTCTTCCAAAAAGCAAATTGCTTAGAAAACTAAGTTAATCAGATACTAAAAATCAGCATTATTCTATAAAGCTTCCTAGTGTAACCTTGATTGGCTGCATCCACCATAAACTTATGGTTCAGTCACTTTTAAGGTCTCAGTGGATTTCATCTTGAGTGTCTGATAAGTGGTACTTCCCTTTCTTTGTGCATATGGCATGTTAGGAAGGCTTGAGACAATTCTCTGGTCTCTCTCTCATGCCAGAAGTGATACCTGATGTTGGTCCTGCTATATAATGCTGATGTTGTACACTGGATTATAGCTTTCTGAGCTCTGTATTGCCTGGGGGAGGGCCTGTGATACCTGACTGCTGTGTGTGGTGAAGCATTTAGGTCAGTGTAAAAAGAACAAACAGACACTGCCAGAGAATGAGTAAATATGGGGAGAGAGGAAGGAAGATTTTTGAAATGTGTCCTGGCTCCAAGTGCTACAAAGCTTTAGGTACCCATGTCCTGTGGACTTTGAAGGGAGCAGTGCATCCTAAAGTGGGTTTGATGCTAACATGTTTTTGTGGAGTAGTGTTAGCCCAGGTCCTGGTCTTGTATACAGACACAGAAGAGAATTCCCTCTGAGGACTGGATTATCTTTCCTTTTCCTTCTTCAGGTGCAGACACTGTTAGACATCCTGGTCTGATCCTGAAACATTACTTTAGTCCGCCTTACGTCTGAGAGGAGGTGCTTTTCAGTTCCAAAAATACTTTAATTGCCTTCCATATTGTCCTTTTTTGGCTTAAATGGAACATTTAAACATATGATTGCCAAAGATTGAGTCTCCGGGCTCTTTAAAGTAGAGCATGAAGGTTTTCTTCATGCTGAAAATACTGTGTTACACTTTGATAGAGCATAATAAAATGTGACTGCCTGAGATGAGCAGTTGCTTCATTGTGCATGACAGAGCAAATCAATTTTCCTCCCATTGCTTTTCCTCTTGGGAGATAACATGCCAAAATAGTCAGTACCCTGTACTATGACTGTTCAGGGATAGACAAATTGTTCACTGAAGTTAGTAGGTTTTTTTTCCTTTTTATTTTTTTTTCTCCTCCAATAATGGCTTAAATAATTTTGCCTTTGGAAGTCTTAGCATGGAATTTCAGATATCATAAAAATGTGTTGTGCATTTATTCCTTCACTAAAATATTTTTTATTGGCTTTTTCTCCTGTCATCTCAAATGTTTTCTTGAATTTGGGAATCAAATAGGGAGTGTGGCTGCTCTAAAAGGTTTACAGTTGTTGTGGAGAAGGTTTGGCACAGCTATGTATGTTCTGTCTATAAAGAATATCTTCTGGAAAACACAGGTCTACCTCATCTTCTAACTTTACAGGATTATACTGTGGTATAGGTTATTAAAAGTGTTGTGGTAAACTGGCAAACATAATGTTGCTCAAGGAGAGAGAAATGAGATGCAAATCATTTCAGTCTGTCAAATTCTGCACTGCAGAAAGAGCAATGCAATCTAACATGAGTCACTGAGTTGTAAACAGAGGTGATGTGAGTGTGGAAGCTATCAGTGCACACTGAAGGAAATGTACTGGGCTTGGTGGGTGTGCAGGGCTGTGCAGAGCAGCGTTTCTGCAAGTGGTGCTCTTTGGTTTTCTCTGTAGCACAGAGTACCAGGGAAGGTGTCAGGTTTTCAGGAAGGGTTGAGTGCTTGGTACTTGGAAGCCTGGCTCTGTGAGGGGTTGGTTTGAACAACCAAGATAGTGCCTAAAAAGTATGAGCCATAGGATGAAATGTGAGAAGTTCACTTGGCCAGTGGTACAGCTACCTGCCTGTGTAACTCTGGTTGGCTGGGGTTTAGGGTGTTGTGTTTTTGTTTTGGTTTGGGTTTTTTTCTTCCCTTCCTAAAATAGCCCTGCTTCTGCTATGGAAAAAGGATGAAATAATAAATCTTCCTCACAAACAATTTCTTGCTTTTCCTGTGGTAGACAACAATTTGACAGCAGCACAAAGTTAGGGAAATGTCCTGAAATTCTCAGGAGAAAAAAAAAAAGGGCAACATGATCAAGAATATTACTGAATAAAACTTGGAGTTATGAGAAGGTAAAACCTAAAATCTGACAGTTTGAGTAACTATCACATAGCTACACATAAAAGCTCCTATTTAGCAGTAACTTTTCTGGATGGCCAAAATGCCACTGTTTATGCCTGCAGATGTCAGATTTGTAATAATGAAATTAGAACCAGTGGTGTCACAGATGTTAGTACCTTAAAGTAACACATTCAAAGCTTTATTTTGGATTCCTCTGTGAGACATTTTGCACAACTGAAAGTGAAAATGGTCCATAGGAGATGATGGACAAAGGGATCTTTTTTTGATGTGTAGATCACTCTGGGTTTTGATGTGTGTTTGTAACAGATCTGCAGCTGAAGGCATGCCACTAGGTGAGCTGCAAGCACAAGAGAGGCTGGTGATTAAGATACATTTAATCTGTGCTGGCTCTCTGGGCCTGGTAGGCAACAGGATGCTGTTGGCTCTCTGATGAAGCTGAATTTCAAAGTAATCTTAGAGGTTCTTTGAAGGCTTCAACCTGAATGATGCATACTTCACAAAGAAATTAAAACCTGGACTTCAAGGACTAGAATCTGGTGTGTTATAATGATGCTGCCTAGTGTGGTATTATTAGATCTGCTGAAAAGGGGCAAAGTGAATCATGCAGGAGTTGGAGTTTGAAGTGTCTTGGTAAAAATGTCTCTTGAACACTGTGTTGTTGGTCTTTCAGTAGTTGACTTGCTAGCCATGTTAAATGATAGCATTTCAGTTGCACACTGTTTTTCCTAGATTGAGGTAAGGGGAGAGGCATCACTTGGTTTTCTTGGTGTATCAGGTTTCATACTGAGTCTTTTTAGATGAAAATGAAAACATGCCTAAACATGAGATGGCAAGATGTTACAGAATGTGACATCTATTTAGTGATGCCTTTGTGGTCAAAATAGCAACAGTCAGTGGTGCAGCAAAGGACAATGTCTGCTACCTCCACAAAACCAGGTGACTTATCCCAAAGCTTCCGTAAAAAACTTCCACTTTGCCAGGTTATTGCCACGTGTCTGTTTTAAGACATGTGAAGCCAGCAGAACTGCTGGAATGGGCTGTGGATGATTTAGTCCAAAGTGAAGGCAGTGCATGATTGTACATTGTCCAGTCAGGCTGATGGTTTTCTGGTCTCCCTTTGTGGTGCTTTGTCCTTGTAACCCAGTTGGAAGATTTCTGGGGGAAAGAGATCCTAGTGTGGCTCCCAGTACCCTGCCTGGTCAGCTTATCAATGTAATCGTTTAATGTTGCCTTTACCAGAAGGGGACCAACACAGCATGAGGATAAAAGCTGCTCTCCATTTGTTTTATCTGTAGCCATTAATTAGAAACTGATGAAAGACACAGACTTTGTTTCAAGGCTGATTCATTCTTCTTCGTAATTCAGGCATCCTGAATACAGAAACACTGCTGCTCTATGGCCAAGTAGAGCACACAGCTGAAACTCAGATAGCTGGGTTTGTTCACACAGTGACAGAGGATTTATACAAATTATTTAGATGCTGTGTTTCTGGTTACTTGTAAACAAAAGCTCTTGCAGGCATTTTGAAAGTTCATACTTTGTGTTTGCATGCTTTAATCCTCCAAATGGCTGGTGGTGTAACTGTGCTTAGAGCTTTGGGGGTTTCATTTATTACAAATGACTTTTCCTAAATCAAAAGAATTTTGAATCATAAGAGTGAGGGAGGAGATTAATACATTAATGCAATATGGTTTGCATCTTTTTGAGGTGTGATAAGACTTCTGCTGAGCTCTCTGGTGTGTCAGGGAGGGATTGAGTATGTCTTTCCCCACTGGCACTCCTTGTCTAAGAGTAGCAGTTGTTCTATTGAAAGTCTGCTTTGTGTGTGTCCACAGATCAGTCACGGTGAAGATAACTCCATCATGTGCTCTCTAATTACAGTGATGCATTCAATATTTTCCATCCCTTCGTAGCCCTATAGGGGGGGAAAGTAGCCAGTCTGTCTGGACAATAAAGGAAACTCAGGCTTGGAAACTCAACATGGCATTATGTTCCTCTGTGGTTCATCTGCGTTCAGCCCTGACTTTTCTCACCATCTGTCTGCTGCCATTGCACCCTGGATTTACTTGATGAAAAAGTATTTGTAGTGGAATGAGGCAGAAATGTGAAATTACCTTCTGTGTCCCCGTGAATGCCACTGAATTTCTGGGCTGTATTCTCTTCCTGCAGCCTCTCTGGTCTGCAGAGGCATTTTTCTTTTTCTTCCTGTATTTACCAGTGTGGGCCCTCTGGACTTCTGAGTTCAACCAGTCTGGAAGGATGTTTTTTACTTCTGAGTGTCAGAATTCTTCTGGAGTTGAAGTTAGAACTGTTGAAGTTAGATTGAGAGAGATCAGAGGATATCCTATGAGGATGCAGACACAATCTAGTCTGATAAAACATTGTCTGAAAGAGACATAACCTGTTATCTTGGAGAGCCTGTCTGTTTTTACAGGCTAGAAAACGGGTGCAGCTACTGTAAATGTGGATTTTAAAGATAAATAACTAGACGTGATACTTGCATGGGTTATATATTGGTTTTATTTCAGTTTCCTTATAGAGATACCCTTAACCTAGTGCTTCTTCCAGTTCTGGTTCCCTTCACAGCAATTCTTCATGTCTATGAAAAATATAAAAGCAAAGCCAGGAAAGATGTCATTTCTTGAAATTGAGGATAGTCCCCCAAACAACCAAACCATTACTCTGAGCAGTCATGGTCTCACTGCTGCTTCTTGACCAGAGCAAATGCTGATCTCTATTACACTAGCATGCCACCTGCACAACACTCAGCAGTTCCCAATACACCCTTGCAACAATGCCTGCTTCTGCCAGATTGCTGAACCCTGACAAAAGCTAAGTGTGGTCAATCCCATTGGGTAATTCCTGCTGGAAGACTTTGAATCAGATGGGGGTTCTTCAAGATGCCTGAAGGCATCTCTGCTTATATTTCCTCTATTTTTTTAAGCAGCCTTAAGAAGCTCTTGGAATATGATTCTCATCTAATTCACTTCTGTGCCTCTAAGATAAGGGAACACAGAAACTGGCACAATGTCATAGAATAGTTTGGGTTGGAATATTGGGTAACCAGTAGTTTTGGTTAAAGATTATCTAGTCCAACCACTCTGTAATGAGTAGGGATATCTCTGCCTTTGCTTAGCTGTGCTGATACATTTTTGTAGGTATGGATTGAACTTTACTTTTCATAACCCTTAGGTCTGTCCTTTCTGAGGGCATCCATTGGGGTACTTGGTCTCAGACATCCATGTGTGCTTTCCCTGCTCCTCCTAGAGCAGGGATGCAGCCAGAGGGGACCATGGCCTGCAGAACCACTTGCTGGTTCAGGCAGAAATCCAACCCATTTGTTGTCCTTCAGGATCCTTTCATAAAGGTGCTTTTCTGGGTCAGCAAAATGTTTTTCTGAATAGGCACATATCCAGTAAGCACCCAAAGGCACGATGCAGAGAATGCTGTGCTGTGGCAAACAGTCCTGGGGGTCAAGGATGTTCTTTGGGTGGACACATTCACTGCTCTGAGCCTGCAGATTCAGCAACTGCAGTGAATTCAAGTGGTCACCTTAATGTGGCAGGAAAACTAAGCACAAAACACAAAACTTTTATTGGGCTAGCATAGAACAGCAATGTGATTTAAGGTGAAAAAATGGCTTTTCCTCTCCTTTTCCTCTCTGCTCTTATTTTGTCTGTGTGGTCTCAGTAGTGCAGAAGTTGATTGAGGATTAGAGAAGCTGTGCACCAATGATTCCTTCTTAGGCCAATGAGGAGGAACTAAATCCTTCTAGGGTTTATGAGCAAAGCAGCAACACTTTGAGCAGTGTCCTCTTCTTATTTCACCTTGGTGACTACTGTAAGTTTTTAGTTGGCCGACTAGAGTGGGTGGGAGATGTCACCTAGTGTACAATTTTATGTCTCTGAGTTGACAATCCCATGGGAACTGGAGCCTGAGGAAGACTAATGGGAAGCTTTATTGGAGGCTGTTGATGTCACTGAGAGGGCAGGGTCTCTTTCTTGGCAGGAAGCATGTGTTTGACCTTTCACAAAGCTGTGGTCTTCGTGCTGGTGGTCATTAATTCCATTCCTTTTAAGGCAGTGGCGAGATTATCTTGATGTCTGAACCTTCCTTGACTCCTGCTGGATAGCACTGACCTGGGTGTAGTCTGGAGCCTGTTAGTCTGCCTGTAACTATCTTCTCCTGGCAGAACATGGAGACCCGGTGTCTATTCTTGTATTGTTTGCTCTCATCAGCTGTCTCTGTAGCTGTCAGGTTGTGTTGACACACCTTTCCTCTTCTCTTAGGTGATCCCCACAGACCAGTGTTGAGTAACCCTTCTGCCCTGAGACTGCCTGACGCCATGGTACTGTCAATACCTGAAATTGAAAGAGGTGCATAAGCTAGACCTGTCATTGAACTGTTCCCTCTCCTCTGTTTTGTACAGGTGTGCTCTAAAATTCATCCTCCATAAGCTCTGAAGGCTGCTCTGTGTTAGATGTGGTGTATTCCTTGGTGTGCCTGGCTAGTTGGCCATCTAGGGAGGCTTAGTGTGCTTCTCCTGTCCTGTATGGGAATGAGTCTTCCTTGGATGCAGATCAAGTGAGTTGTGCATGTAGAGAAGATTGAAATTGGTTTAAAGCCTATTGTCAAGGATAATCACTTTATCTTTTCTTCTGAGCTATTGGCATTCAACTGTCCCTTTCCCAGCAGCAATGTCTGCACTGTTCTGCCATGATCCCTCTTCCCCCCAGCATGTGGACAAATGATAGGAGGTCAAGCCTCAGGGTTGGATTGATAGAGGTGACAAAACCTGTCACCAAGACAAGCCTGTTTTGTTTAGATGACATGCAATAGTCCATTGAAATGACCATGGTACTGTGGTGACCCTTGCTGTGAGGAGAATCTTCCTTTTTTTTTTCCCTATTTGAAATATTGTCTCTTGGTATTTGGAACTTTCCCAGACCTTCAGTTTATTGTGTTCTGTGTATAATTATGTGATAACAGTATCAGTTAACACTGCTTCCTCAGAAATTGACCTCTGCAGGGTCTGAGTGAGGGTGAAAGTGCATTTTGCATTTTTGCATCCTGTATAGTGCAAGTAGCTTCTCATATGACTTGAACAGCCAAGTGGCACAGTGGAGGTTCAGAGGACAGCTTGCCTCTTCCACAGCAACTGATGTGTGCAGGAAATGTTTAGAAATTACTTTGAGCTTGAGCAAAAAGTTCCTGATGTGGTAAAAGGTGCTTGTCCCTCTGTGATGGCAAATCCTTGGAATCCTGTTCCTTTGGGGCAACGATTCTCTGACTAGAGAATCTCTAGTCATTGGTAGAAATTCTTTGGCAACTGTAAAACGGTGTAACACTGCAGGTGTCGTGGCTAGAATTAGGAAGAAGCACACCTATCAAATTGCGGAGCTGCTTTCCAGAACAGTAACAACCTGCTTTGCAAACACTGACCCTACTGACTCCACCATCCTTATTCTGCAAGTTCAAAGCTGATAACATGGGTGCTGACTCTTGAGTTCCACAGAGATGACTCGGACCTGACTTCTATAGATCATTATATAAAATTGATATAGTGGCTATAAATAAACACAAACACATTCTACTTAAAACAGGAATTCAGAGTTTGAATCCAATTGCTTATCTTGGAGCTTTTCCAATATCCTAGGTAAGTCTAAACAGAAATGTTCATAAATATTGCAGGTATAAATTGACTTTAATCCTGGGTACAAGATGCAGTATGGAAGGGGGAAAAAAAGCAAGTTGCAGGAACTTGGAGGTTACTTAGAAGACATCTGCTTATTGGAGAGCTGGAAAATTACTGTGATATATAAATACAGCTTCGGTGCTGTAAGCTGCATGCACTGAATTTGGGGCAGGTTAGTAGGGAGCAGTCATATGCTCAAGGGTTTTCATGGAATTACGTGTGCAAATAATAAATCCATCCATGGAAATGATGGGCCTTAATCCTGCCCCCAGACTTGCACAGCCAGTCAGGCCTCCCATAGGAATAAAAAAGGTGCTCCTGTGCTGCAGACTTCATAATCTTCAGCTAAAATTGAAGTATCTCGCTGCTCTAGGGTTTGTAGTCAGTCAACTCCCTCTTCATTTTAAAAAATGGCAAGTAAGTAACTCACCTTTTCTCTTTGATTTGGAAACAAAGGACAGCATGTAACTTGTGCCTTGTGTAGCATGTAATCATGTCTTAAATTTTGGTATTGTTTAAAATCAGGCCTTTACCAAGCAGTTACAAACTTTTTTCATGTCAAAACCAGTGAACTCCATAGACAGCCTTCAAGCAGCTTATCAACTGCTGACTCTTCCTGTTATAAAATATGTTGACTAATGAAGCTAAGCTGAGGAAAAAAAAACCCCCTCTAACTGAAATTAAGAATTCTATTGGAATTCTACTTAATAATAACAAGGGATTTTTTTCATTTGTCTTATATGTTGTGTTATACCAGAGCAGTATCCAATCCATGGCAATGTCACCAGTTTGCCAGACTTGATCATCTGCTTTGCATGATCTCCTGCAAGCAGAGCAAGAAGTCACTCAAAAGCAAAGCAGTCTTAAGTGATGACTTCTGCACAGTATCTGTGATGTTAATGAAGGAGTTAATGTAATAGTTACTTTGGAGTTCAGAATGGAAAAGGTCTGGCAGTCAGCTCTGCAGGTTAAGGATGCATCTCCTTAGCTTACAGCTTGACTATTCATAAGGAATGACCAGGGAAAACTGACCCTCTTTAACTATTTATTCCTGCTCTTTATCTTATAAGATTTCTTTGTGGCTTCACTCTGGACCTATTGCTGAGTGAAACACTGCCTGCAGGCTTTTTGTGTTGTGTGGGAAGATGGGGAGGGGAATAGTGGTGTATTCCACTCTCTAAGACATTCTCCAGATGATTTAACAGCTTGTCTTCAGCAGCTTTTCCAAATTGCCTGTTTCAGTGGTAAGGTTGGTACCGAGGACAGGAAAAGTGCTGATGGACATTTTAAGATTTGCATCTATTCTAAGCCCTTGGAATAAGGGAAGCTTCTCTCTGCTCCCAGTTTTCTGTTCTTTCACACCACTTGGAGGGAATTACATCAGTCATGCATGTGTACTCACGTTTACAGCTGGGCTAGGGTCATGTTCATGATCATACTCTGTTGGGGCAACTTGCAAATTGACCCTGCTTTCATAGCACACATCAAATAGGAAGGCATATTTCATGCCTTTCTGAACACAAGTACAGCAAAGCTCCTTGCCTTCTTTTCCAATAGGGCTGAAAATCTGCTGTGACAGAAGCCTGTCCCATAGCAAGGTTGTGTTGTGTTTCTGGCAACTGGAAGACTGCCTCTTTGGCCTCTCTTACTTGAGAGTCTGGAGATGGTCTAGATTTTTGTCTGACTTGAAGGGAAGATCAATACTGATAATGTTTGAAGATTGTGCACAAAAGGAAGGTGTTGATGTATCTTCACCCTGATGCTTCTGGACTGATTTCACATCAGACCTGTGGGTTCTGAATGCAGCTGGTGTGGGAGCTGTGTTAGAATGCTCTGTAGCCTTGCTGAAAAGGAGCTGTTAATTTTACACCTGTGAAATTTTCTGTGCCTGAGAAGTAAAAACAGCACTTCTTTTTTTACTGGATAATGACCAATAGGCTTGTGTGGATATTAAATATTAAGTCTTACTCTGAAGGGAGAATAGCAATGCTGTGTCTTAAGCAAGAATTACCACCTGCTCTTTTCCCTCCATTCCCACAAATTCCTCTTGTGCCAGAGAATTAGGTCTGATCACAGTGTGTGGAGGACTTTTAGTCATAACTAAAGTGCTGCAGTGGCAATTTCTGTTGTGGTGTCCAAGCTTATGCTATTTTGACAACCCAACTCTCAAAACACTTACATGCGAATCCTTCAAAACACTTAGAACAGTTCATCTTCACAAAGCAATGGCTATTGATTAAAAGAAAACAAACAAATTAAGTCTGAATGCACTAGTGAACAAGATTAACTTTTTAAATGTCAGAAATGGTTATGCTTTCAAAGGGGGGGAATTTATTGACTGACTCAACTTACATTGTGCTTAAGGACCTATTTTTAAACAGAATTAGCTACATGAATATTCACTACTCACATCTGGTCTGTTGTCCCTGTTTTATGCCCAAACATAGCAGCTTGTTCTCGTGAATCGCTTGAATTTTGAAAGAGCTATGGCCAACTTTTTTTTTTCCCTGACTCCTTTTCTTCATCCACCAAACATTCAGCAACAGCACTGAAGTACAAATCAGACCCCTCAGAAAGCGCTGCTGCTTTACAGCTTGGCAGCAGTCATACACAAGCCAGCAGGAAAATAAAGATGACCTTTGAGATTTGATGCTAATAGAGCATTGTCCTGACCTTGTAATCCCAAATTTCAGAACAAATACCTCTAGTCAGCCTCATTGTTAATTGACACAATTGCTGCTGGTGTGATCTAGCAGTAATAATCGTCTCATGATGGGTTGGAACATCTCTGCTACCCTCCCTGCTAATTGGGGCTGGGTGAGCAGAGCCTGTGCGGCTCAGCAGAGCGTGGCCAGCACTGACAGCCGCTCTGGGTGATAAGAACACTTCACTTCCCTTGGTACCAAAATTGCTTAAAGGCACAGCCCAAGGCCTAGATGATCCTGACACTTGAATTTTCTCTTTGTAGATTGACTGCCTAGTAACATAAGCACAACAGCTATTAATATCTGCAAACAGTGTGTTGGAACTTCTATCCATACTGATTTTTGTAAACCAAATTATGTTCTAGTTATGTGTGCTGAGCTTCCAACGAGGCATGCCATGCACCTGCTTGGCTTATTGATCCCAGTTACAGCCTGGTGGGAGTAGACTTCCCTAGGGTAGAGGCAGCAGCTAGATTTGTGCCACATACCTGGGTAATGCTGTTTCTAACTTTGTCAGATCCCTTATGGAGAAGTCTCAGGTCATTAGACAAAGTTCTGCCTGGTTGCTGATTTACGAGCCATATTGGCGCTTCTATTTGTAAATCTAAAAGACTTCAAACAGAGGAAAACTTATTTCATTATCTGCTGGGGCTGTAAAGAAACTTGAAGTGTGTGAGAGAAACCGAGGAAAAATATGTCTGGAAGTCTTTGTTACACTTCTGGCACAGTACCTGCATCTGGCCTTTCTGCCCCTGGAAAAGAAATTTAAAGTCCTTAAAAAAAAACCCCAAACCTGTAGCTCTCAAACCAGCTTGTTAGTTCTTTCTGGGAAAAGCAACATTTAGGTCCAGTATGTATGTTGCGCAGCACCTCTTGGCTGTTGTATTGCACTAAGTGGTTTCTTTAGTTGTTTTGCACTGGGTGGTCCTGTTATTTTGCACTAAATAGTTCACAGGGTTTGGTGTCCTGTTGCTGCTGCCAGCCTGACCACAGGCAGTGGCTGTGCTGAAGCTCCCCAGTTTTCCATGAGACACCTGGCTGTGTGGTTTTTATGCTTTGTTTTGTTTCATTTTTCCTGCTTTAGCTGTCTTGTCTCTTCATCTTCCTTTGTGTTGTATCGGGAGCAAGGTGTTTTATTTCTGAGGGGAAAGGAAAGGGGAAGGGGCAGAACTGAGACTGATTTATCAAAAAGTAACCAGAGTGTCCAAGCTTTGCCACCATTGCAGTATTTGCTGTGCCTGGTTGCATTCCCACAGCTTAACCGAGACTGTGGAGCTTTTATTGGTAATTAGCTCGTTGTGGCTTTAGGGCTTTCAGACACGAGTAGTTGTTTTCATTGGGGGTATTAATTATGAATCACAAACCTGTAAACAGCTATAGCCAAGAATGTGCATGTTTGCAGATATGACTGTTTTGCTGTTCAGCCCTGGGTTAGCTCTGCACTGCCCTCATTGTTCTGGCAGAGAAGTGTATGGAAAACATGTTTTTAACCTCCTAGATGCTATTGAATTCCTGCATAGCAGTCTCTAAAACTGTGGGAAAAATGGCCTGCTCATTTGTTTTCTAAGCAATCTGATTTAAATATGATGGTTTGAATGGGTTGAAGCAAGGACTTTGAGAGCCCACTTCTCCAAAGGCCTTGGTTTAAGATCTTCTTATAAATACACTTAAAATGATGTGATTTTAATCTTCTGGGGGAGGAGGGAAAAAGAGAGTGTTTACACTTGACAGTCTTACCAGCTTGGCATTACTGATGCTGACTTTATTTCCAGCATTGTTTTCCTGATTTTCTGCAGGCAGTTCTTGACTAAGAAATCAGATTAAATGATCCATCAAATTTGATAGCAAATCTTCCTTTTATTTCAGTGTAGCTTAGTTCCTCCTCTTTAGAGTGGGATGAACTTGCTCGCCACTCAAAGAGGTAGGATCTATATCTACCAGGATTCTTGGGTGGTTCCTGTGGGTGGTCAGATCTAGAAAGCCAGAGTGGCTACCAGGGACTGGAGTGAGAGCTCTGGTAGAGATGAAGACATACCTGCATTTCTGCAGTGGAAATGTGACCCCACGTGGTCAGAGACAATTTCCACTGCATCTCAAACAACCCAAGCCATGATAACTGCTTTTTGTAATTCTCTGGTCATGAATTATGAGAAAGCAAGAACTATTTCAATGCATGTTTGTGTTGTTGATGTCTGACAAATACTGCTGCTGTCTGGGGACTGTCCTGCTGTCTAGTACTGTCCTTTGCTAGCTCTTCTTTCATCATGAGAAAAGCTGCATCTTCCTCTGTTAGATCCAGCTTCATGTGCAGGCCATGAAAAAGTCTGTACCAGATTTAGGTTTTGAGAGACACCAGAACTGGTGGTGCTAGGTTTGCATTTTTTCCCAACAGATTTCTTTCACCCCTCCACTTGGTCTTCTCTTGATTTTTATTAAGAAGTCTCCCAGTAGCTGTCTAAGAAAAAAACCCCAAACTAAAACACATCTGACCTTGACAAATTTTGTAGAAGTAATAAAAACTGAATCATAAACTGGTTTTGAGAAATAATTTTCTTGGGTAGATCCTTGAGGTGCTTTCATTACTAATTATTTCCTTTCTTTAAATATATTTTATAATGGGATTAGGAGGAAACACAGACAATGTATGCTAGCTAATTTGGGGTTTATTGCAAAGTATTTCTCTGCTTTACATTTATGTAAAAGGCTAGGGTAAGGTGTTTTTATCCAGTTTTCTCTCCTCCCCTTCCAAGTCAAGAAACAGATGGCCTGACCTGTGTAATGCTTTAAGTGTTGGAATTGGCATCAGTGTCTTCTTAAGAATTATTTTTAAAAAAACAAAACCCAGGAAGCATTGTGTCTCTGCTCAGTGTGAAAGCTGGTCTGCACAAAAATAGCAGGCTCACAATATGTGACTGAGATGATTCCCCTGACCTAAATAAGGAAAATGATTACCTGATATTTGGAATATGGCTTTGCTCCTAGCATTTCCTCCTGCTGTCAGACAGTACTTGTACCTACCTTCTCTTCCCCTGCCCATCAGCACACACTTCTCAGCAGTGTTGCAGCTTCGAAGAGCTCTGCATGCTTGGATGTACAAGTGTAAGTGCATCAAAGTCCTGGCTATTATTGGAATGGCAAGGTTTTTGTTGGAAGTGGGGCTGGTTTGATGGGTACACGTGCACCAGGAAGGAAACTGATAGAGAGTTGTTGATGATGGAAGGTAATCTAGGTATAGGGGGTCAACCACAATTTTTAATTAAGCCTAAAGATTTGTTTTCTTTTTAAGTTAATATTTCCTGAATATAAAGGTAAGGTTATTGCTATTCTTAAACACGGGCAGTTGATTAATAGTTCTTCACAATGTGATGGAGCTCAAGCCCAGCAGAGCATAGATTTGTATTGTTTTCTGTAATGAGTGTATTGATCTCTAAAAGAGATATTGTTGGTGAGGAAGAAATTATCAAAACTGAAATCTGTTTTAGGTTTTACTGGTGTTGTCTTTTCAATTAATGAGATTCTAGATTGGCTCTCAGAATCAAATCCAGCTTTCTCTGTGCAGGGTAGCTAAGGAGAATTTCTGTTATAAAACAGGCATCATTACTGTGATTACGAGAAAGAAGTCTATGATAACAGATCCTAAAATGGTGTACTCTGATAAAAAAAGGAAGATAATGAGTAAATCCTGGTGAAATATCTTGGGAGTGGTCCTTGTTTGCATTTGTGATTATGATTCTTGATAGTCTTTATGGATGTGCTCATTACTTTTACTGAGTGAAATTGCTGTCACACTTCTAATTTTTACTGAATTTTTAAAAACTTGCTTCACTATTGTTGTACGGAAATGTTTGACCTGAGTTGGCCAGTGACTAGCCAACAACACGTTTTGAACCTCCATTTGCTCTTACCATTTGCAGCACACTATAAAAAGAGCAGGAAAAATTCTGTGGGCTAATTTCTGCTAATAGCAAGACATCACCAGTAGCCTATGAAGTGAATTGCTGGGGGCTGGAGGAACATCCTTTGGAAGGCTGCTGACTGCTTGCTGTGTGCTTCTGTTCCCTTGGCATCTGCTCTTGGCCCTGGGGAGAGAAGAGTTTCTTGGCTGGGGTGGTCTTTGGTCACACTTCTTGCAGCTATTTCTGCAGAAAACCCATGCAGCTCTGCTGAAGCTGTGGGCATAGCTCTGCTCTGTTGCTGTGGTTTAAAAGTGATGCTATGTGCTTGTTAAACAAGGCTTCGATGGCAGCCCAGGTGGAGGGCAGGGATGGCTTGCTCATTATTGATTGCACTGCTGCCTTTCTCAGGGAGAACATGGGAAGATTACTACTGGAGCAGTATTAGCTGCTTTCCTGTCCTTCAGGATGAGTGTTTAGCCTACTGTAACTACCATGCCCTGCTCTGAATAGAGCCTGTCACGTCACTTCTCAAGTCCTGCAGGCTTTGCCATCTGTGGACAACTGTCTTGCTTCATCTTTAAGGAGCTCCTTCATTTCCTTAAGCAAGGAGCTCTGTGGAAAAGTGTTCATTTTGTTACAGCCTCCTTTAACAAAGGGATGTTGGCACATTTCTAACCAAAGTCAGGCAGTTGTTGAACAGAGTGAAGGTTGTTTGATCTTGCTCCTGTTGCGATATGTGCTACCCTGAGCTGTTAGACGAAGAGCAACACTGGCTTTTGTTTCGTGTGGCAGGCCTGCACAGGCAGCTCGCTAGGGATAAATAAATAACATGCTAATTGCAACAGAGCTTGACCCTGGGCAGAAGTGGAGCTGGCTGCCTTGTGTCACTGCGAGGGAAGAGTTTCCATATAGGCACTTACCCGGCGGAGTTAATGAGCTGTGAACACGCACCTTCCCTGATTGCAGTTCACTGCTTGTGTCACCACAGCCCTGTCGCTCTTGTGTGCAGCCCAGCTTCCTCAGCTCTCTGATCTTTGGGATCACATCTGTGCCAGTATTCCACTTATGTGACTGTCTAGGTGATCATACTTGTTTGCAAGAAACACATATTTTGGTGTGACTTAAAGTCAATTGTAATAATTTTTTAGTTTATATATGAGAAGTCCCTCTTAGGCAAGCAAACTTCTACCTGAATTTCAGGCATTCTGTAGGTCTAATTTTGTCCCACTCACCATAGGATAGTAAGTCTTGCTGAAACCTAAAATAACTTTGCTAAAAATATCTAATGCAGATGTTTATCTGCTATTTCAGTTCAGGCCTGGTGGTGGTGTTCATTCACAGTGATGTGTGATTGCAAATGTGGAGGCTTTCAAATGATCATCAGATCTCTGGTATTTCAAAGGCCTTTTTGTCCAGTTTTACAGACCATGTTCCTTTGTGGTGTTTTGCATGGGAATTTTTGTCTTTGGGGGCATAAGGCTTTTGCATAGTTTTTGGGGTTTTTTTGCAAGTAGGTTAGTAATGAGAAGACACTTAGGGGGCCAGGGAATAGCTTTCCCAGTGGAGCTAGTATGTTCTAACAGATCTTGTTCATAGGGTGTACTTTAATCTCATCAGGCATAGCTGGCAGGTCTGGTTTGGTAAAATTAACTATTCTGCCAAGGCTTTGAAGTCACTAATGTTTTTTTCCCTTCCCTTCATGAACCCCATTACACTTTCCATAGTCTGACTGTGCATTTGGCCAGGCTGCAATGCCAGTGGGAACAGGGAAATAGATCAGCAGGACCCAGAGTCATCTAGGATCCAGGAAAGGCATTACTAAAACTAAGAATGCTTAGGAAGAGATGAAGGTTTTAGAAGCAGGTCCTAGAGATCCAGGGAGATAGAGCTGCTTTTTTTTTTTTTTTTTTTTTTTTGTCTGTGTCCTGAATTAAGTATCTGACATGATGAAATTGAGAGGTCTTTTATTTTACAGTCAATGAGAGCTTTTCACTGAGTCTGTTGGAGTGGTCTGAAGATGAACCATGAAATTCTTTAGCAGGATGGGCTCAGCTTTTCTTCTGTTTTGGTGGAGAAATGGTTCTTGTGTGAAGGCTTTTGCTGTGGAAGTTCATAAAACTTCCCGGTTGGAAAATAGCTAAGAGTGTCTCTGTCTAATTAGCCAAAACACTTTAATCCTCCTGCCAGACTACCTGCAGATAAGGCTTCAAGCAAAGTACGTGTTGAATTTCAGCTGGGAATAGGTGTTTGGAAAAATTAAGAAGATAAAGCAAATATGATACATTGTTCTAATATACCAAAACTTAGTCCTTTCCTCCTCTCCAGACCTTCGGTTTGGCTCTCATTTACTGTTTGGGTTATAGTTATTACATTATATTATTATTAGTTTTTATTATTATAACTATTATTAGTTATTATTATGTTATTACAGAATTGCTAATTAATTCTCTAGTTGAATTTACACCACTGTGACTCTTCAGTACTTCAATGGGAGCTACTGTTATCTCTCCAACAGAAGAAGGATTCTTTCCCCCCAGCCTACCCAAATATTTGAGTTCTTTTAAGAGGGCATCACAGCTATTCAAATTTCGGTGGGAAGGTGCAGTGCTACAACAGTTTCTACTTAATTTCCATAGGAGCTACTTTCTAATGCTAATTTCACGCTTGATAAATACAGTCCCTTGTTGCCTAGGCAGCAAGTTACGGCACAAACGTTCATTACTGCACTACTGGTTAATGAGTCTCTAGTGTTCTGAAGAAATTAGAGCCAGAATTAAGTGGGTTTACTCACTGTAATCTTAAGTCACCCCCAGCCTAAGAAACCAATTTGCAAAGTGTTTCCAGTTAGAGGTGGTACCCGAGTGCAATAGTGACTGAGGAAGCAGAATTTTCAGAAGCCTTTGGTACAGCACCACCAGAGTAAATGCACGCTTCTACCTTGGTTGTTCTTTTAAAGGTCTGCTGGTTTACAAGAATGTCTTTGCTAAGAACAGCAAAATATGCAAAATTCTACAACTGAGATACCTAGAAATGCACTTCCTGTCAACATTCATAGTCTTTCTTAGGATTGTCTAGCTTGGCCAAGTGAGCCTGACAGTCTCTAAGCGATTTCAGAGTCATGTTTTAGTGTGCTGACAGAGCTTTGTGACCTGTCATTCCCAAATTTACTGTAAAACAAATTAGGGCATATTTGATTTGATGTCTTGAGGCAACGTAATATTTTCTGATATGAATGCGTCAAGGTAGCTTTTGCCTTTTGTGGCTGGTTTTGCACCAAGATCTCCATTTCCTTTTTTTATAGAAGGTCTCATTTGTAAAGATTTGTTCAAGTTGATTCAGTTCACATGTAATTAAGGCAAGAATTCCTTGGTGTTCAGTTGGTTGAGAGTGGGCTCTGCTTGTTGACCTTTCCTTTGGTGACTCAGCATGGAGAACTTAACACTTCCCTGCCAGGCAGAGACCATTGTTAACTTCTATTCCATTATTATTTTTCATTTAAAAGCTAATTTGCTCTTTTGCCTTCAATCCCTGTCATACACATTATTCCAACTGTTAAATAATATGAAAGCTTGTCTTTGGCAGGCTGCACATGTCATCTTGCCTTGGGAAATCAAAGGGGAAGATTACATAACAGCTGACAGTGAATTTGGCTCCAGAATGTCATTAAACTAATGAACGTTGAGTTTTCTTTCCAGCCACAATATTCTTGAGTTCAAAACTAAAGTCATTTCATGTGTTACCTAGAGTGCATGTAGGTGAATTGCAAAAATACAGGAGCTTTCTCAACCTACACTATAAACCAGAGCATAATCCTTGGTTTAAGAACTGGAAGTACAATCCAAACATATGGGAGTTAGTTGTGTATAAGTAAATTTAGAATAATTTATTTTTTTAAAAATATCTCTAAAGTTACAGGTTCCTAAATTTGATATGGGCTGGTATTTGCTCTCTGAAGGTCTCCTATACTGCCTATTTGAATGCATGAAAACATTGTATTTATTTGTGCAAAGATTTAAAAATAATCTAGATAGAGGAAAGACCTGGTACAACCACTTACTTATTACATGCGTTTAAAAACTCACAAAGACCTTACAATGAAGTTCTCCTGCTGGCATATGTGTATTAATTGAAACACAGAGCTTTGGCCTAGAATTTCTAAATTCACCTATTGCTGGAGATCCTTAATGCTTCTGTAAAATGAGAAGGGAAACAATCATTCAGTTTCAAAGCATAGTTTTGTGTGAAGCACCAGTTTACCACATCTTAGAACTTTTCCATTGATATTTATTGAAAGAATATATTTGTCTGCACATGCTGCTGGCTTTGTGCTGTTGTTCATAGCTCTGTTATTTGTTTGCTGTGTTAGAAGCACGGTAACTGCTGTAACATCAATATGAGTTAGAATGCATTTTTGTACCAAAAAATTTTTTTGCAGTGCTCTGTTGACTCTTCACATGTTTGAAAATCTGCAGTGGGCAGGAATTTCCAAATCAGAAGAGGATATAATAGGATGCATGGGTGTGGACTGCTGTGTTCAAGATGCTGTTTGCTATAATGCTCTTGATTATTCCTGTGTAAGAGAAGAATGTTTAACTCATAAGTCGTGTTGTAATTTTTGTTGCCATCTGTTGAGAAGGAGAATACTCAGTGCATTTAGAGGCAGTTTCTCTTTTTGAATATACAAGAACAAAATTGAGATTCTGGTACCTAAAATGAGCCTGTTCTGAAGCAAGCCACATGCCTGATACAAATAGTGATGATGCCGAGGAACAGGTCCATTAACCCACAAGTTTGAGTAGTCTCCAGTGTAAGAGATTTGGATCTTCATGTCTGTGCATTTCAACAACCTTCATATGAACAGAGTAACTCTGTTTGAAGTGGGGCCCTTGTTACTTAGCTCAGACTTCAGACTTCTCTTACACAGCAGGGAAGTCTGCTTTTAGGTTTTTTTTGCAAACTAATTAGGATCCCAGTGCAGATGAGATGCTTGAAACTTGCACATTTACATGTGTTCTGGCTAGTGCAACCCAGACATCAAGTGCAAATAATGGAAAGTACCAAATAAAATAGTGACATTGAGTATAACCAGATTCATTAAAAATAACTGGACATTTTAATATATCGGCTTGGGTAAAAAGCCTGATGCAAAAATGTAGCCTATATATGAGTCACAACCATTTTAAGAAGCTGTATATTTATTTCTTTTATTATAGGGTAATTTTCTTAAAAACGTACCATTTCTTCTCTTAAAGTTGCGGCAAACTTTTCAGGGTTCCTGTAGCCATGCCTGTTTGTTGATCTCGTGGTATCTTCAAATTTGGATTGAATTTCTTTCCACAGAACTTGTCCCCATTCCTATTTCTCCATCAAGAAACTGTTGTTTTGTGCAGGATCAAGGCAAGTGACTAATGTTCTCTGAAAATCTGTTCAGATTCAGAATCTGCTTAAAATTAAGAGCAAAATAAGCAGCACATGCTCCTTTTGGATAACTTGGTGCTTGCAATCTTGTGCTTGTGCTGCACAGGCAGACTGGGTCAAGTTGGAAATTGGAATTACAAATAAAAAATATATGGTCCTATTTACTCAGTATTTAAACATGTAGTAAATCTTGTTTACTGTTCTGCTTGCTTTGTATGCATAGCCTACCCTGCTCAATATTCAGAGGCAAAAAGTGTATTAACATTTAATATAAAATACTTCAACCCGGACATAGTGTTCAAGGCGCTTGCTATGCGTACAAAATGTTTTGTTAAATGTTCAGGGGCCACTGAACAGGGAAAATTATTCCAAGTGTATTAAAGCAGTGTGGTAAGCTGTGATGGGCTCCTCTGGCACCACCAGCATCAGGTCAGTGAGTCTGGGTGGCTGGATGAAGTTGGGTGAAGTCAAAGTCACATCTTTGCTTTGCTGCGCTGCTCCCTGGTCTCACTGTGTGTACACTTGTGCATCCCTCTGCACCTTCTGTGCCTCCAGCTTTTCCAGAAGCAACATCCTTGTATTTAGCAGCATTCAACAGACTTATTTTCCTTGAATCTACCCAGTTTATTCTTTTAACTCATTTAACTTCATCGCCACAGTATCCTGGGACACCTCGTCCATGGCTTTAGTCTATGTGGCTGCCTACCTCCTTGATTGTTTTGAGCTTGCTATCATGCTTTATTTTAAAAACATGAGAGGAATAGGAGTACATTTGGAGAAGCATTTAGGAAGGCAGGATTTGAAGGTAATCTAAAGTGCTATCTTGGCTCAAGATAGGTTCAGCCTGCAGCTAGTACAGTGCCTACTTCTTTAGACTTCTGTACTGGCCAGCTAGAATACCTTGTTAATCTGCTCTATTACCATCAGATGTGGGGAAAATATTCTTTTAGAAATAATTGGAAGCTGTGCTTTAAACAAATATCCAAATCTGGGTAGTTTGTTTCTTAGGTAAATAGTGACCATCGTTGTCCACATTCAGTCCATGTGTAATTACGTGATCATCCTCAACTTGTCTGGCTGAATTCCTGTTTACCTCTCCACTTACTAAATGAACATTTGTTTTCTGAAAAGAAGATAAGCAGTATCTCCTTTTCTATTTATTTCCTTCCCCTCTTTTTCCCTCATCTTTTAATCAGTGTTAGTTAATAGTGTGCATTAATTTAAGAATTCTTCTCCCTGCTTAGTCATGTCTTTTCATTGTCTTCCTTGAGGACTTAGTGACTTGTCTGCAAAAATGCAGACCAGGAGTACAAGACCATAGTTGAAGGGAGTATGACACAACCTATAAAAAGGTTTAGCTATGTATTGTTTGACAGAAGATGGGTTATTTTTGTACCCGCAGTTACAGAGAGAACTGAGCTGAATTTCCTTGGGCTAATCTTAAAAACCCAAAAGGCAGGAGATCCCCATGCTGAGATTTTCCTGACTGCCATGGGCCTGAAGCTATCACGTCCTGTCTACTTGTGCTAATCTGCTGCTCTACTTGGCTAACAAGCTGCAGGGTCTTGCAGATCTGTCCAGGGTTGAGTTGTCACTGTGGCCTGTTTTCTGCTTTAGACATACTTCCAGTCCTGTATGGGATCTGCAGCTGGGAGTATGGGGTTGTAGGGCTTCTCTCTTGGCTGGAAGCAGGTGGTGATGACAATTTCCTTTACTCTCTTTCTCCCAAGACTTTGTGTCTTGGTGTAGTTTTTTGATGAACTTCAAAGTGATGACAAGTTTCATAATTTATAGTTGTTTTCAGTCTCCAAAGGACCCTCCTCTACTTCCCATCTCGTAGAGCTAAGAGTAAACTTTCTGTGGCTGTTATCAACTTCATTTGTCTCTTGCTTTGCCTGGCACCATTTTACATTTTTTAGGGTGATGCTTGGCAGCTTTGAAACCGGAGCAATCTCTTGCTGACCGTTTGTGCTGTGTTTTGTTTTTTGTTTTTTTTTTTCACAAGGTGCATTATAGTCAGGGCAACTCAAATGATGTCTCATTTTTCTATCTGGAAATACTGTTCTGGTGAAAGTTGACACTGACTGTTTTATCTAGGTTTTCTGAAGAAACTCATTCTATCCATTATGGATGTCAGTTTGTTGGTTTTTGTTTTTTGTTTTTTTTTTAAATATACTATGCTCTTTGTGCTTTTATTGCTTACCTTCTCTAGTGTTGTCCCTAAGTGATGTGGGTGATCCCAGGGTACTTTGACCTCTGAGCAACCTTTGCCTTCTCTGTGGATTTTGAATGTGTTCTTTGTAGTAATTCTGCTGTCAGGATGTTATTTCATCCTCTGGCAGCTACTGCAACATTAAGTATGTAAACTTCTTTTAGTGTCAGAGGCACATGGGCACTGAAAGCAGAAAGGAGAGGTCTCAGGTGCATGTAAGGGAAAGGTGATGCTTGGCCTCTGCATAAGGCAGGTTATGTTTCAGTAGGAAAACTTGCCTTGGACCAGATAAGTTCTGTTATCTCTTGAGCTATTTCTGAGGCAGCATCAGACCACAGTACCTCTCCAGGTGCATGTTGTTTTCAGGCAATTGAGAGCTCCCCTGATTTGCTGTGTGTACTTGTTCTGCTGCTGCTGGGTTCAGTACCTGGCATCTGAGAGCCACTCTGGAGGGATTGATAAAGTCAAACCATCCGTGAGGGCACCTTTGTGTTTATTACAGCAGCAAGGGTTGGTTACCCTGGAATAAAGCATTGTGCTCTAAAGGTACAGGATGCAGGTTGTTGCCTGCTTTGACTCCTCAGGATGCAGTCTCAGTGGTCTGGGGAGAGGTCAGTAATATTTGACACCATAGCTACACGGAGACTTTTTGGGAGCAATGGTTTTCAAAGTTAGGGATGATGGAGGGCCATGAAGATTGGTCATGTGAGAAAAGAGAGCAGACAAGCAAAGATGAGGACACTGCATTCCGTTAAAGCAGAAGAAAACATGAAGGTGTCTCTGAATTGCTCAGCTGCTTTGTGGCTCTTTAGCTCCTCTCTGCTGTCTCCTGTGGCTGGGAGGAGAGGAGGTGCCAGGACAGCCTGATGCCTTGCATGGAGCTGTAGGGGGGGTCTCACTTGTCTCGTTCAGAGTCCAGAACAGCTGGAGCAAGATGCACAGCAAGCCTCCTTCTCTTCTGTGCTCCAGTGCAGGGACTCCCAGGTCTGTGTTCTGTCTGGGCTAAATGTGCAGTGCAAGGGACACATTTCAGTGTTAGCAAACATCTGATCTCATTTTGCACAAAGGGTCCTGTACATATAACCCAAGCAGCCTCTGAGCCTCACGTGGCATCTAGCGTGGCTTCACTGTGCCTCTGATCTTGCAAGCATGATTTTTTTGGTGATAATACCAGGCTTGAAAGATATCTGGAGCAGACTCTCTTTAATGACTATTTTTGCAAAAAAATACAGACTGGACTATGACCAACCTTCTCATTCTGGTCATTCCATTTCCAGAATTAGGTTAGAAGTAGGCTGGGATGAATGTGTGCCTTGTCCAGTTCCTCCCGTCTTCTGCAGGGAGAAACTCTGTTTGAGGGGGAGGGCATGGGATTGCTGGAGCTTGTTAACTTCATGGGGGGAGGATCTGATCTCATTGCTATCTTATCATGGGAAAAAAAAACTATAGCAAATTTAGTGACCCTCTGGAAGGAAATTGGATTTTTCTGTCCAGAACTGTGCTGAGGTTGTGGCTCTGCCTTACTTCTGCCAAATAAGCTCAGGATAACTGATGAACTTGAGCATAAACCTGCCTGTAAGAGCTGCAGCAGCACTTCTTCCATTTTACTGTTAATATCAGATTGCTTTTTGCAGCTTTTCCCTTTCAGGGGTCTTGCTCCAATTTCTATTCTGCCTTCTACACCTTCCATTTTCCCTTGCATTTTCTGTTCTCTAACCCTTCCCTTTAAACACTCCTTTTTGGTGTTTTTCAGTTGGCCAGTGCCTCATTTCTGCCTTGTGAATTTGCTCCTTTCTGCACGTTGCATGTGCCTTTGTGCTGTGCAGTGCTGATAACAGTGGGAGCAAAAAACAGCTCTGAAACTCCCACTGTGGTGGGTAAAAATCTGAGACCTCAGGTTCTCCTAACATAACAGCCAGGTGGCTATCCCTCCCTCTGTAATCCTGGTCAGAGACATCCCCTTCACCCCCCTCTGCCAGGGCAGCTGTGATCCAGTGGGTGTCAGGGCTGTGTGATGCTGCAGCAGGAGCTCCTGTGGCAACTGTTGTGTGGCCAAATGCACAGAAATCTGGCTTGGTGGAGGAGTAAAGCCTGGACATCTTAGAAGGATCACAGTCCCAATTTAGGGGTTACAGGTATGTTCTGTAGCACAAGAATTTAACAATAATGACTAGAAATCCCTGAAACATGCAATTCCGACTATAATTGCTTGTGGTTCCTCTTGTTTTGTGGAGAGCTGCCATTTGACAGCAGCTGTTTTCCATGGAGAAGTCCTGATGTGCATTCCGGGAAGAGCATCTCCTGCTGCAAGCTCTCTGCTGGTTTGAATCACCTGAATCACCCAGGATTCCAGTGGGAAATGTCTCCAACAGTGTTTGTGCTGCCTGTAAGTGATCTTAGGAGCTGAGGTACCTTGGGAGGTGGGGGAAGCATGGCAAGGGCAGCAGAGCTGTCTCAGGAGGCTGCTCACTCCTCTTCCCTGCTGCCTTGGGGCCACTGCAGTGACACAGGCACGTGCTGGCACAGAATTGGTGGCCAAATGCTTCTTTCCCTTGCTCCAGTATTAATGAGCTGTAAGTTGTGGCTGCAGACTACAGTCCCTGCTCCAGATGATCAGTGACAGCTTTCAGGGAAGGACTGCTAGAAGAGAGATAAAAACAGAGTTACAGGGAAGAGGCATGGAGAGAAATTCCTGTGCCTTCCTGTTCCTCAAGGTTTGTGGCTATTTGGACCCACAAGGCATCAAATGCAAATGTTCCCAATCTGCTGAATGGCTTTAGTAAAGAAGAGATGGCTTTTTTCCATGGTGAATGGTTATCCATGGCCTGGGAGTGCTGCTGTGCCCCAGAGGATGCAAACCTGAGCAGTGCCTGTCCAGCTTGCCTTCCTGCTGCCTGTGAGAAGGGGGTCTGACATGTGAATAATAGCATTAGAGTTACGTTATCGAAAAAAATAGTTTGGGGTTTTAAAATGCCAAATGTCTGTTAGTTTTCATCTAATTGCTTTCTATAGTATTATGGTTGTTAGCTGGGAAAGGTTGGCAGAAAAACTCCTGGCTCCCTCCTCTGAGCACCTTGGTCTGGAATTACTTAAGTGGTTTTGGTGCTACAGTTTCCAAACTGCAAAATCAGGTTTATCCTCATTGTCATGAGTCCTCTATTTTATCAAATGCCATTTGTTTTTGTCATGCAAAAACCAAATCACTGTTCTGTTAAAATGAAATACTGGAGATAAACAGCACAGATGGTGGCATAAGTCAGGTCTTGGACTAGCTGAATTTTAAATGTTACAGAGATACAATTTGAAAAGTTTTCATAATAGATTAAAAAAATAGAAATCCCACTCACCAGTAACTTCTTGCATCTGATCAAATAGTGCTGATCAGAGAGTGAAAATGGTGACTATCCAAAGGACCTGCTGAAGTTGTGTGATCAGTTCTGTCTGCTCTGTCATCCTCTTTACTCTAGCATGTTAGGTGCCATATCTGGACCCCATGTCCTGGGGAAGACATTGCACTCTCTGGAGCTGCAATTTTCCATGTGGGGAAAGATGTGCTGGAAGGACAGGTGAGGGTTTGTGTGTTTTACTGGCATTTTGCCTTCACAATATGCATTTGAATGAGTGCTTAGAAGTGTCCTGAAAAGGCACAGAGGACCATCAATGGCAGTTGCATGGCATGGATGTGAAGTGGAGAGCATTGAAGGCGGCATCTGGTGAGTATTCTGATGAAACTGCCATCTTGTGCCTCCCTGGAATAAATATTTGATGTGAACAGCACCTTATACTTTAAGGTTACCAGTTTCCATTTCTCTGTGGTATTGAGTGGCTGTCCTGTGACAGTCTCTGTAACCATTCAACATGATAATTCCTAACTCCTTAGGCTTGCTGTGTGCAAGAGGGAATGTTTGAGTGGGCTCTGGTTGTGCCCAGGGCTGGATTTGACTGGCCTCTGGAGGAGCAGCATGACCTGGTGCTTACACCCCTACCAGGGGGAATAGAGCTTGTGCTGCAGGAGGAGGTGCTGAGGCAGAGACCTGAACTTCAGTCCTGCCATCCTCATGTCTGTGAACCTTGTCCCTAATTATAACCTGAAAACCATAATGTGGAAAGGCTGTGTAATCAGCCTTTTTGTCCTGGTCTCTGTCTGATAGATTGAAGTTAAGGTATTGGGAAATGGGAAACATTTCCAGAAAATGGGAAACACTCTCTGCAGCTGGGTTCTGACCCTGTCAGACATGCTTATACTCACTGTGGTTATTTCTCAGAGCTTCCAGTAAATCCAATATTGGAGGCTCCTTTAAGCCTTAAAATAAAACCTTGACTTAAGGGAAAAAGTTTGCATCTTAATTGCATTTTCTGATATGTCTCAGCAATAAATATGTTAGAGACTGCTCTCCCAGTGTTCAGGGCACACAGCAGCCCCAAATTGCCTCCTTCAGCCTTAGTGACTCATATAGAGAGGCCAATTCCCAAGATTTCAGTCTCTTGATGTCCAGAAAGCCCCTTAGGTCAGTGGCCACCCACGCAATCCAGTAGCCAAATGAAAATTGAATGCATTGTGAAAAGATTCTGTTGCTGAAAGGCCAACAGCAGAACAAGGGTTTCTTGGAAATGTGTTTCATACCTGTTCCATTAGTAGCCTGTATTTTTAGCCTTCTCAGGACTCTGAAATTCAGGACAAAAAAAGGAGCACAGTGTTCCAAGAAAATTAAGGAAATTGGGCAATGCTGATGGCTGGTATATGCTACTGTCTCTCTGCAGATCTTTTTGATCATGTTAAAGAGGTAGGAATTTTTTTAATCAGCTTTATTTCTTTGTAAATCTTCAGACTTAATTCTCTTTCCTCTGCCAGTCTAATTGCAAAAATAATAACAGCTATTTTGATGGATCCTGCATGATTCTTCTGCTTCAGGTAGTCTGAGGCTCTCTGATATTTTGAAAATACTCTGGATTTTTATAATTGCAGGATTGAAGAAAATTCAGTACACAAAATGAATATGGAAATAGATCCATAGTTTGATAACTGGTGGTTCATTTGAGAGGCAGTGGAGAGCAGGTAGTTGCCTACAGGAACTATGGGCTTGGGTGGCATCTAAAAAGATGCTAAACCTTTCCTGTTCAGGAAAGGGGTGGTGGCAGAGGAGTGATATGTGTTGGCATATGGAGCTTAGTGAAGTAATGTAGGGATTTTTGATAAGAGCTGGAGGAGCAGCCTGCAGGTGTTCTTGGTAGTTATTTTGGCTCATAACGTTTTGCTGGTTCACTGATCATGTGAACCATTCACTCTTCTTCCCCATCTCAGAAACATACTTCTGTGTTTGTAAAATATTTCTACATCCCTACATTAGTGCTGTCCCACCGTTTTTCACATTTTGGGGTTTGTCTTATCTGCCTACTGCAATGCCATAACACAGAATTATTCTGCACAGCTTGCTGCTCTAAGTGATACTTGTTAATTTCATTCTTTGATGGCTGCAGCAAATTTTTGTGAGTGCCCATCCTGATTTGGCTTGTTTTGTTTATTTTACCCTTTTTTTCCCCCAGGAATTTTTAAACGTGTGTTCCTGACAGCTTTTCATAGAATTATAGAATGCCCTGGGTTGGAAGGGACCTAAAGATCATCTAGTTCCTCTGCTATGGACAAAGATAGTTTTTACTAGACCATGTTGCTCAGAGCTCCATCCAGCCTTGAACACTTTCAGGAATGGGGCATCCACAGCTTCTCTGGGCAATCTGTTCCAGTATCACCACCCTCACAGCAAAACCTTTTTTCCTAATATCCAATTTAAACCTACCGTCTTTGAGTTTGAAGCCATTTCCCCTTGTCCTGTTAGCCCAGGCTCTTGTAAATAGTTGCTCTCCATCTTTCTTTTGGGCTCCCTTCAGGCTGCAGTTAGGTCACCCTGAGGCCTTCTCTTTTCCAGGCTGAACAATCCCCGTTCTCTCAGCCTTTCCTCCTAGAAGAGGTGCTTCATGGCTCTGATCATCTCCGTGGCCTCCTCTAGATGTGCTCCAACATGGCCCTTGTCCTTCCTGTGCAGGGACCCAGAGCTGGATGCAGCACTGCAGGTGGGGTCTCACCAGAGAGAGTGGAGGGGCAGAATCCCCTCCATGGTGCTCTGCAGCAGCCCAGGACGTGGTTGGTTTCTGGGCTGTGAGTACTCATGGCTGGCTCACGTCCAGCCTCTCACCCACAGCACCCTCCAGTCCTTCTGGGCAGGGCTGCTCTCCATCTGTTCGTGCCCCAGCCTGGACTGATGCCAGGGCTTGCCCTGACTCAGGTGCAGCTCCTTGCAGTTGATCTCATTAAACCTCCTGAGGTTGCTGAGCATGTCCCTGTGGATGGCATCCTGTCCTTCAGGTGTGTCTACTGCACCTCTCAGCTTGGTGTCACCTGCAAATTTGCTAAGGATGCACTTGATCCCTTCATCAGTGCCATTAATGAAGATACTAAATAGCACTGGTACCAATACAGACCCCTGAGAAACACCACTTGCCACTGATGTCCATCAGGACTCTGAGCTGTTGATCACTGCCCTCTTTTGTAATGTTCCTTTATGGACAGTTTTCCCTCTCAACAGCAACCTGTTCTGGTTGGTTTTGACAGGTCAGAGACAAAACCTTGCTTCTTTTCTGGGCAGTCTCCTGATAGGGTGAGGCTGCTTGCTGATGAGCAGCCCAGCTGGACACCGGCTCTGCAGGCAGGAATTAACAGTGTGCATTTAACAGTGTCAAAGATCACTTTCCTTTACTGACTATCTCACACTGCTTCTGACTGTTGCATCTTTCAGGAGGAGGATGAAGCCCATTCTGCTCTGAAGGGCTAATGGGTTTGATCTGTGAATACTAAATTCTGGGGATTAGTGGATGGGTTAAATCCCACTACTCAGCCCAATCACCTCTAATCTTATTACAGTGCTCAACTGATTAAAATCAATGGTGATTCTAATGGGGATACAGCTTTACCTAACCATTTGCAGGTCTTCATGGACACAGTTTTGGAAGCTGCCCTGTCCTATGTGATTCACTTTGTTGCCCTGTACCTTACACAGTTGAACCTTTCAAGAACTTAGTGTGCAAGCGTCACTAATAAGTGTATTTAATTGACTGGAACGGATTTTACCCTCCTACTTTCCTGTAATAAAATCCTTGTTAATCGGAATATGTTCCCATGGTTTCTCTTGTATGTTTAAAATCCTTAAAAAAAAAAAAAAAGGAAAGAGGAAATGAGTGTATTTTTTATGGGGGAGAAACTTGCTGGCTTGCCCATAATCAATGCATCTAGAAAATTAATACATTTAAATAGCAAGAGAAGCACTGCCTGTGTTTACTCTCTCTTCTATTACTAATGACCCAGGGATTATTGATCCAATTGGTGCCATGTCCATCAGGAGAAAGTCCCAGTGCTGAATAGTGCAGTGGATGTGACAGCCTGTTAGTGCTACCTGTGCCATCCTTAGTGGGGTGCAAATGTCCCTTGGATAGGCTGGAAGCTTTCAAGCACCTGTGAGGCCTTGAAGGTTTTCTTGTTTTTGTTGCTTCTCCTGCAAGCCTTTGAATGCTGCTCAGTGAAGGTCTGTGCTCAGATAAATTGGCATTGGTGCACTGAGAAGACAGAATAACATGGGTCTGGAGGAGACTTATGCTGGATCATTAAAGCACAGAAAGATTTGGATTGGAAGGGACCTTAATTATTCCTTTGAAACCCTCTTGCCATGGGCAGGGTCACCTTCCCCTACACCAGGCTGCTTCTCTCCCCATTCAGCCTGGTCTTAAACACCTGCAGGGATGGGGTATCCATGACTTCTCTGGGCAGCCTGTTCCAGTGCCTTACCACCCTCTGAGTTAAGCATTTCTTCCTAACATCTGAACTAAATCTCTCTTCTTTTAGTTTTAAACAATTTCCCCTTATCCTATCACCGTCTCCTTATGTAGAAAGCCTCCCTCTCCCTTTTTTTAAAAGCCCACTTTAAGTACTGGAAAGCCTCAATGAGGTGTCCCTGGAGCTTTCTATTCTCCATGCTGAGCAACCCCAGTGGTGCTGAGTCAGCTGCAGAGTGGGGAGTTGGGATCCCCTGACTCCTGTGCTTCATCCCAATTGCTGGAGCATCCCCTCATCATTTTCGTACTGTTCAAGCTGGGTTCCTACATGCAGTCACTTTAATGCTGTAGAGCCCATCTGTTTGGGAATTTTAACTGTGGCTGATATCCACCTCCCACTTAAATTCCAAAAAAGCTCATGGAATTACACATTCCAGTCTTTGTAGCCAGTGCTTGGTTTCCTGCAAGCTGCCTGGCTGCTGGGAACAGGGGTCTGTGTGCAACCCAGCTCTTCAGGAGTGGGAAAGGACTCTTCCCTGAGTCAGAGCTTCTCTGGGATTGTGTAAAAATTCTCTGATTTGTAGGGACCATCACTCATGATGCAGGGGAAAAAAAAATACATTTTTCAACAAAAAGGCTCTGAAAATCGCTCAAGGGTCAGTACTATATCTTGGATATTGCTGTTGCAATCATATTCCTGGAATGCTCTGCCACCTTTTGGCCCATCTAAGACTCTTCATTTCAGTGTGGAGAGCTGAGGGTAACAGAAGAGATGTTAAACACACTTTCAAGGTGAATGGGACTAAAATAGAACCTTTTCTGCCCTTCCTTTTCACCCTGAGAAACCCAGCCCTCTTTGAGAGCTAGACAATGTCTGCCATCAGCCTGAGTGTAGCTGTGCTTCATATCCCTTCTGCAGCAGAACTGAATGAGGCATGTTAGGATTTTGAGGTTTTTTATAACCTTTTACTTGTCTCAGTTAGATGGATGCTGAATCTTACTGGTCACCATGTGTGCCCAGCAGTTGTGTCCGTGTGTGTGTGTATGCCCATATGTTGTATGTGATCTTACATATACACTACATGCGTTTACATGGAAGGTTAAACATTTCTTTGTGAAGTTAAAAATTAATTCAGTGCCAGAATTACTGCTGCCTTCCACCTCTGTACATCCTAAACTCCCCAGGCCTTGAGGAGCAAGTAGCTTTCTTCTGGCTGATAAAGAAGAATCAGTTTTCCAGTGATATAACTAAGTCATGCCTTGCTCTGTGCAGTGATAGCGTTATGGAGAAACTGCTGATGAAGTGAGTTTTGGGGCACTGCAGTCAAAATTATGATAGGTATAAAAGTGACCCTTCCATACAACTAAGTTGTGTTTGAACTTGGATTTCTCAGTTCCAAGGAGACAGCTGTTGCAAGCCTTAAAGGAGGATCCTGGACAACTTCACTATTTCCTTTGTACCTTAGAAGATTATATTAATCAAAGGATTTGGTGCCAGAACTCTTTTTTTTTTTTGCCAACTGCTAATTGCTGGGCACTTTGGAGCCGTGATTGCAGGGAGCTGTTGCCCACCGGGGTTTCTCCATTGTTTCTCCCAGAAGTTGACGTAAAGTTAACCAAGGGATTGAGAATGAGGGCAGCATACTTGGGAGAGAAGGGGGAATTATGCAAAAACCTGGCAGATTTTCTAGAGAAGAGGGATCAAACTAAGGAGCTTTACCAACACGAAGCAGTGTTGGGGTCACTGACCTCTGCCAAGATACATGCCAAGTCTGTGGCTGGCTGCCTGCCTGTGGTATTGTTCTGATGGATTTTTCTATATAAAGCACTTTTTCATTAAAGAATATTTGTATTGCATTCAGAGCAGACTGCATAAATATCTATTATTAAAAAAAAAAAATTGAAACTCAAATCTCTCCTGTTGTACTTAGTAGGATTTTTGATTGTGATCCAACCTATTCAGATAGTGGTAGCTGTCTTAATGAGACCTACACTCATTAAATAGTCCATGTATCCTGCTGAAGTTTTAAAGTCATCAACTCAATTTGTAGAGGTCACTGGCTGAAGATCAGAAACAGAACTTGTTTGAAGTAGTAAAGCAAATTTTGATGACCATGACATCATAGGGGAGTATATAAAGGAACACAGAGAGGCTATTTTGATATCTGAATTTTAATGACCAAATGAAATCAAGTTGGGAATTGAAAAAACAGGGTAAAAAAGTAAGAGAAGTCCACCCATGAATAAAAGAGTAGGATTGAGATGATGGCATCTGCTAGTTCCAAGAGCTGATTATCATACATTTCAGACAGGTTCACTTCCTTCCCTGCAGACAAAATCTCCTCTTTGATGCAACAGTTTTAAAATGTAAATCATGTCCAGGTGAATTTAAACATTTAAAGGCTATTTATCTGATGTAGTTAAAACATGAATTATTAAAATAGCATAAATGCTGTCATCTTTGGCATGTAAATTCAAGTCTGCTTTCTTTCTAGTTTGATATAAATTTTTAGTTTAAAAAACCCAAACACCTAGCACCATTTCATAACACAAGAAGAAATCAAAAGTAAGGTGTGCTTACCTTGTTCCTTAAACAGATGTGTTTTGTGTGATCACTGAACCATCTGGTTCAGGACACTGGGACAGAGAGGGATGGATGCTCAACCTGGCTGTCCCTGTTGCTAAATCTGAAACCACAGCCAGAGGTCTCCCAGTAATTTTAAAGATCCAGGATGTTTGGATTTTTTCAGCTTCCAGGCTGGAAGAAAATACTATGCATCTGTGGCAGAGAACCTAGTTTTCTGTTTGAAGTATCTGTGTTTCTTTAGTTTGAGGAGAATAGAGTTTCAGTTCCTGGGCTTCTTAATAAGTATTTTCATTCTAAGTTACATACTTCATTTTCCCTGTCTGAAGTTCCATCTGATTATAGTGGCTGATGCCTTGTGAACTGCTGAAGCCAGACCCACTGCTTTGTAGTCTGAATGCAGCTCTGAAATCCTGGCTTTAAAATAGTATGAGGCATTAGTCTCCAGCTGTAGCAGTTCACAAGGTATCTGCTAAAATCTTGATCTGCTCAAACTGTGAAGCCAAAGAGGAACAACATGCTGTGTAACATGTCCTTATTTTAAGGGCTGACGTGTTTTTTCATGACCTGAAGCACTTTAAATGGTCCTGAAGGGTGCTACTGCTTTTCCAAGTCTATCCTGTATCTCTGAGGAGTCATATCCAGACAATCTCTTCTGTTGTTTCTCTTTGCAAGGAGGATACACATGGAAACTGTGATTCCAGACTGGTTCGTGCCTGCTTGCTGTGTTTTGGTTCTCAGTGGATTGGAGGAATGTTGGATTGTAGAGCATGGGATTACTGTGTGTGTGCCTTGGAGGAATATTTGTGCTCTGTTAATGCATGTTTACATCTTGCAGAGTGAGCTGCTAGCTTTTCTGGCTGTAGACATCAATGTTTCATGCTGGGGATATGATACCTGGAAGACCCCAAACAAAAAAGCCACACTAATACTCAGAAATCTTTTAATCTGTTCAATCTCCTTTGGGGTGTTGGCTTGCAAATTTGGGGGTGCTGGGCATTAGAATGATGTGTCAGAACCAAAGCCTAAGCTACTGCTGTTATTCCACAGGAGATGTGTAAGTAGAGCTTTCTTCTCACTGGGCGTTGACCAGGTGCTGCTGCTGTGTGGGAGCCTGTGAGGACTGCAGGCTTGCTCTCTTACCTGTTGTTCCTGACTTGCCTGTAACAAACCCATAAGCTCTTTTCTTTTCTTTACTTGCTGCCTCTCCATTCAAAATGCTTTTGTCCACAAAAAGAAATTAATTGCCCAGAGGCACAAGTATAAGTAACCTTTAATAATTTTCTTTCACGATGAGACCAAAGCAACACATCTGCAAGCTCAAGTCTTTCTCCTACTCCTTTTCCTGTGTGCTGTCAGACCCATAACACTCTGCTTTGTCATGGGGTAAGAATGTGTAGAGGTCAGTCATTGCATCCCAGCTGAGGAGCAGGGGACTTCCAGCTCTGGGAACAGCTTCCTTTAGCAATCAGCTCATTAAACCTGGGGGAGCAAGTACATGGTGGGATTTTGACACGCAAGACTGATGTAACAAAATTCACAAATAAGTGCCCATTCCTGTGGTCAGTAATGTATTTAACTGCTGAAAGGATAGCCGTTAGCAGGAAAAAAATGGGGTTTGGAATTGTAATATTTTTCCAAATCTTTTTTGCAATGTGTGTACTTCCTCCCCATTCTGGCTGATTCCACATTGAATTCTGATTCAACACTGATTCTTTTACTGAAAGCATTGGGGGTGTGGTGAGTGCTTATGTTGTTTCAAACATGTATCTGTACAGTAAGTCAGTACAGCTGTTGGGCAAAAATGGGTCCATGTTTATCTCTTAATTGTAATGAAACAAAGACTGGTAAATTAAAGAACTTTCATGACTGGAGACAACACAATAAAAACCCTGCTGATAGAGACTGCTTACTGCTGGAAGCCTGCCTTGTAGCACCAGATTAGTTTCTTACTGATATCCCTGTTCAGGTGTTTTAGAGATGCTGCAGAACCAATAACTCTAGTGAAGTTTAGTGATGAAAACTTTTTTTTCCATTTCACGGAAAAATCTCATTTTCCAAGCTTCCCAACAAATCTTGAACATTCCCCAGATCTATGAAAATGACAGATCCCATCAGTCGAATGAAAACATTAGCTAATAAAATCGGATTAAAGTTGATTTAAAACAGAACCCTGCAATTAGGAAATTCTTGCAAAGTTTTGTGAACTTGTCATTGTAACATCCTCAGGCTACAAGCTGGGTTTGACAGCCCTGCTGGGACAGAATTTGGAGTTGTTAAGCTTTACTAAAACACTTGTTTTTCTGACAGCTCAACAACAAATTACATCCATAAAAGGCAGCATGTAAAAATAGATATTGTGGACTGTCCATGTCTGATTGTGGTCTGTTTGGCACTGGTTTTTTGATCACCTGTTATATAATCCCTGTTTGAAGCTCGTTCCCCTCTGGGGATGGAAGGAAGTGAAGGTCACTGCTTTTGTATTCCAAGGTACCCTTTTGCTGCCAAGGAGACAAACTACTCATGGAGTAAAGCCACCTGTCAGTTGGGAAGTGCTGCTAGACTATTGTCCAATGTCTTTCTCTAGATGGGATTAAAAGGATATCAAAAGAAAAGTCAGGAGGTACAAACATCTATTTTCATAAACCTATTGCAGCTGAAATTAGAATGTAGTCACCCATAGGTACTTTTGGCAGACATAGTGCCATTAATTTATTCCTCCTCTCAGTATTAAGAGTTCTTACAAAGGAAATAAAAAGGCCAAGGTTAGTAATGACAAGTTCTTAATTTAAAAAAAAAGGCATAAGAAAAGAAACCTCAGTGACGTAAAATTCTTTCAGAGCTGATGTAGAGCCCCCACTGTTAAAATGAAGGTCTTAATGCAGCTTTAACAGTGCAGAGAGCATTCTTTAAGAGTGGTTTTGAGTAAGAAGATCAATGCCAAATGCATTATTGGACTTTATGAGCTGCTTGAATCTTTAAGGTGCTCTGGAAGGGAAAAGCATAATACAAGGTTAGTCAAGAGTATTTTAGAATGTGCTGCCTTGCTGAAATATGTTCATTATGTTCCTCAGCCTCCCTTTAAAATTCATGGTGCTTTACATTCCAAGGTATTCAATGGCTTGATTTGGGTTCCTTTTTATGGGCTGTGGGAAGGTGTGTTGAAAGTTACAGCCTGATTTATTTTGGATGTCCATACAAGGGTCTGTCCTGTAGTGGTGCTGTCACCTTTTGGCACAGGAGGTCAGGGCTTGGGGCTGATGGGTGTAGTCAACATGCAAATAACAGCAGTGGGAATGGACTGGAGAGGACTCAGTTATAGCCCCAGTGAGCTCCTTCTGTCTGCCCTCTTCTGGGAAATAAAGATGCTGTTTTCAGTCTATTGCATGACATAAGTCTCCAGCTTGGAGATCCTAGCTCCATCTGTTGTCAAGACACCTCTCGATGGCAAGAGTGAGACGAGAAACCTGCCCCAGTAGCCTGTATTTCTGTCAGCTTGGTTATAGCAATATCACAGTCTGGAGGCTGTAAACTGAGTCAGGGAATAGATTTGAATTTAAAAATCATCCCCCTCTAATGGTTATTTTTGTGTTGTGCATTCCCCATGCCCCACCACAGCCCCTGGTACAGGAGCAGCAACAGGACCATCGACACTTATGCTGATATGCAGAGCATTTCTGTCTCATAAAATAACATAGCCTCTATTGATGCCTGTCACTTATTGCACAATCCTCCACTTTTGAATTTTAAAGCATAAACCCTTGCTGTCACAGCTAAAGGATGAGGGGTGAAAGACAGAAGCAAACTCTTAGAGCTTCTGCAATGATGCAGCCCTGTGGGAGGCAGTCATGCTGTCAGTGTGTGTCACTGTGGGTCTTCTGTACTGGGTCACACCACCCTTAGGCATCTGCAGAGAGCTGGGGTGCTGCAGAAGGTGGTAGTGGTTCATGCTGTTCCCTGGTCCAGGCTCCTGGAAGTGATGATTTCTTCATCCTTAGCTCCTTTTCCTTAGATAACTTTCTCAAGGGGAAAACTGCAGTGTAAGAGTTACCTCAGAGGCAGTTGTAAAAGTGGCTGTGATGTGCTAAGGGAGGTGAAGAAGCAGCAAGGACAGGGCACAGGGAGTAACAGATTTGTTTGTCTCTGGTAACTAAATGGGGTGGGGAAGATGCTGTACCAGGGTGTGATTCTGAGCTCTGTAAAACCCCTGGCAGACACGGAACTGAGGACTGCACTGTTTAGAGCCAGGGATGGACAGTGTGTGCTAAGCCAGCTTCACAGAGCTTTTGTGAAGGGAAGTTGGGTCTTACAAGCAACAAATTATTAGTAGTAAGCAGCAGCAGGATGAAAGAGATTGCTTATGTGGCTCTGTAACTAGTTAAAGCATCAGAGGTAAAGATGATTGATTTTCTTAATGAAGAGGAGGTGTTAGTGCAGTTTCCTGTTTGATCTGAGAATTTTAATCTTATCAAGTGCAGTAAAAACCAGAATCTGACAGAAGTGCAGAAGGACTTTGTGATGGTGAGTGTTAAACTGCAAGGTTAAATACCTTTAGGGAAAACATAGAGTCAGAAACAAATAAATGTGGGATCTGAGTCAGTGATGTATCGGAGCTGAGAGAGTTGAACTCTGAAATTACTTAAAAGGTAGGTATGGCCTCTCGTGAGAGGGAATTGGTCTTGCAACACAGTAGGTGCTTAGAAAAATCTTGGAAAGGGCCCAGTTTCTGAGGAGAGTTTAGGCTTAAACCTGGAGGGGTGCTGCTGTTCAACAAATCCCAATGCCAGTGGGGAGCAGAGGGGCCCATACTGAGACTGTAGTTGGTGCACAGACATTGACAAGCACTAGGGAAAGTGAACCCTTTGAATAAACTGGTCTGCAAGCTTGGTATCTTCCCCAGAGTTTATTCAAGAAACCATTTTTTTTGCAGCTTTCCATTCAGTTGTTAATTACATGAGGTCATCCTCTACCAGTCAGGGCCACGAGAATGCATTTTCCATTGAAGAGACCCAGTTTTTTAAATATAAGCAATAATAGGTTTGGGATCTGATGGTTTCTGAGAAGCAACTAGAGGGGGAGTCCAGAGTGCTTCTAGCTCCATCACTCCAAGAATCTGTTATCCATCTGTCATTCTCAGACAGCTGTAGCTGATCTGCTTGCCTCCTTTGAATTACCGGTGTGAGTGAGTGGATGGAGAAATGAAGGAATTTAAAGGTTGCCTTGTTTAGCCTAGCTAAACAAAGGACAAAAATCAATATATGTGTCCTCTGTAATGAATAAGGAGGCTAAACCTGAGAAAAGAGGAGAGCTGAGTAAAGAACAATATTAGAGCAAGAATGACTTGGCCTTAAGTGGCTGTTGGATGAATTTCTGCTGGAGGCGTGGGGAAGGTTCTTTCACCCTTACAGCAGTCAGGTCTGGAATGGCATGGCAATCCATCATGGAAACAAGATCACAGCCAAGATGGTGCTTATAAAAGGGGCTGTAAAACAATTTGTCTATAGCAAATGCCACATAACAACTCATCCAATCCTGCTACTGTGTGAAAAGGTAAGATAAAGTTGTAAATAAATTAGTGTTTAGACCAATGTTATCACCTTGGAAACTGGGGAGTAGAAAATTGTTTTTACTGAGGGGGTGAGCTGCATACCCAGTTAAACCTCCCAGACAAACACAACCTCATTACAGCTATGCTTAGCTGCTTATTCATTTGTGGCATTTGTGATTAAATGCTTAGGAAGACAAGACTCATTTAAGTATTCCCTGGTGAGCATTTGGTTCAGGCATTACAATTTTGATGGAAAAGCAGCTGTTGACCAACAGTGAATTTAGCTGTATTGCGAAAGAAAGAGCTGATCACAAGCAGTGGATAACAAACTGAAAGAAGAGGATAAGCTCCTATCACTCCTACCAAGCTGGGAAATGTTCTCACTTTCTCCTCCTTTACTACCTGCTCATAAGCTCCTAGTTGGGAGCAAACTCACATTTTTAGCTGCAGCTCAGGATCCTGCCTAGGTGAATAGCCTGTCATGTCTAATTACTCTTTAAGAACTGGGCAAACTGAAGGTGATGAGACAGAGCTATGCAAGGTAGCCAGCTGCTGTGAAGCATTCAATTACAATGCCTTTTGGAATGTTATTTGAATAGATTTTTGCATTTTATAATATAAGTGTGGTATTGCTTAAGTGCAGTTGTTATTTGGCCTTTAGTGTTGCTAAAGCCTCTTGAAAGAAGTGGTGGGCTGTGGTGCTGCTACCGGCGATCTATGGATGTAAATCTAACTTCATACCATGTCTTTAGATTTTTTGAAAGTGGGCAGGGTTATTCCTGATCAAGAGTAAACTCAGAGCAATGAAGGTAGAATGAGCATTCCCCCTCATTTTACTCTGAGTACAGGATCACAAGTTTAGCCAGTGCTGATGTTGCAGACACAATGCTGATAGAATTATCTTCTAGTGATTGAAACTGATGTTCTGATTGCAATTTGTAGGCATTCAGTTAATCCTAACCACATGCACTTCTCATTTTTATCATAATTTTCTTTTGTAGTTTCAATAGATGATAATCTTACTTTCACTTCATAATAATGTAGTATACAGCCTAGGCAGATACCATTCAAGAAACTTCTGCTTTTGATGTAGATATGGATAAAAATACTATCAGCAGGAGTACTTAAGTGCCTGTGATGCCCTAATATTCAACAAAGTAGGGATATCTCTAAGGGTCCCTCTAATACTTTCTGAATTTAATTTTCTTTTCAGGGTCTTGAACTCAACACTCAAAGGCCTTGGCCATAATTATTCTCTTTGGAAAGTTGCAGCAATTCTGTATGTGCATCTAAGGGCAAAGTTTCACCCTTCACTAATGAGAATCAAAAAGAAAAGGATTTCAGTAGTTATGGTAGGCTGTGATGAAATACTTATCATGTTAATCTGTGCAGCTCAGAAGCAATAAAATTAAGAGGCAGCTGGTGAAATATGCTATAGATTGAATTTGCTGCTAATAATCATGAGCCTGTTTGAGCCAAGTGCTTTTTCCCTTCATGCATGCCTTGGGAAGTGCCAAACCAATGAGTTATTCTTCTTACCAAGAGCAAAGGGTAATATCTACTGCTCTATTTTCTAGTCAGTGTGTTTTTATTGGATGTAAAACAGTTGCAGAGAAAGTAATAGAAATACCACATGACTGAGAAAAAGGATTCTGCAGATTTTATTGCATTCATCCAATTACTGACATTGCAGCCCTGACTGTAAATCTTTGGACACAGACTGGCTTCTTGTGAGGTTTCTCAGTTGCCTCCCATAGGAATTGCCAGACAAGGTCATAACCAAGGTCTGTTCAATCCACCATCCTGTCTTCAAGACTGGTAGGGACCAATTGATTCAGGGACACGTGGAGCAAGGATTTCTGTGTGTTAGGACTCATTTTCCTACTAGATCCCATCCTGGTCTACAGTAGAGAAGGTTGGATGTACAAAGCATTGTGATCTCTCAATGTTTGATGCTGCTGATCCTTCTCAAAAGATTTTCTGGATAAGAAAGCAGGAACCTTGGAGGACACTCAGCTCCTCTTTGGTGACTCAGCACAAATCTAAGTTGTTTTGAGCTTGTTTTTCCCTGAAGGGGTATTTTGGATAGTGGTACAGTGCCATCTGTAGGGAAGTAGTTAAAGAAGCACAGAAAGACATAAACTGGACTGACTGTAGGGATTCAGATGGTGAAGGGTATGTCCAACTGCTTCCCATTCAGCCGCTGTGCACTGTCTTACAGCCACACTGTGATTTTACTGGGAATAAGCTACATTTGTGCACCCATTAGGCTCAGTGCTGCTTGTTGGCCCCAGGATACCCCATGTGTGAAAGTCTAACAGCCAACCTGAACTAAACCAAAAAGTTATCAGAAGGTGAAGAGTTTATAAAGGGGGCTGAAAGTTCTAAGGTACCTGGAGTTTCAGTAACATCTTTTTGTGTAGATGATTTCAGTGAAATGCTGGTGTAGCAAAGATGTAACTTCTCTGCCTGGATTCTGGTGTGAATTTAGCAAAAAGCACATAAGTCCTCAGGGAAGTCCATATATGTGCTTGGCATATACTGGCAAAAAAACAGGATTATGCCTTTAAATGTCCCTCACATGGCCATGCAGTGCTGGTGGCACAGACTGTGACATCACCTCTGTAGCTGAGCCTGAGCACAGCCCACACACTCCTTTGATTCACTTTGCAGGTCCGTGCTGAGTGGGCACCTGAGGGCTGTTTCTAGAAATTTGAGGGGTATAGTAACCCAGGGGAGAAAGTTTCCACTTGGTGCTGCTGGGACAAATATAGATGATGCTAAATAAAGAGGAATGCAGGCTGAGATCATCTGCAACATGGGGAATAAAAACTGCTTTGCAATCATGAGTGACAAATGGAGTTTCTCTTTCAAGAATATCAGCATCTCTTTTGATAATATCAGCCATCTAAAGAACTTTTCTTCACCTTTCACCTCAAATATATATGTACATAGGAAGGTTAAGATGGTGCTTCCCAGACAACGTGCCTGATTTTTTTCATTTGCCTAGATGTCAGCTTTCTGCCTTTTCCAGTTTATTGCCTGTTTATGTGAGGGCCTGAAAACACACGTCAGACATTACCCTTCTGTCTCACAGATTTGTTCTAGCAAGCACTATACAGCTTTTCAGGCAAGCCCTCCAGGCTCCTGACTGGGGGCATATAAAGTGTTGGTATAGAGGCTGCCTGCCATTTGAAGGGTTCTGTTGGTCCTGGTGTGCTGAGCAGTGTGTTAAATACCAAATGCCATCGTCACTTTGAGAGAGGGCTCTTAACAAGGGCTGGCAAATGATAATTTCGTTTGCAGTCTTTGTTGTAGAGGGAACTTGTCATTTAATTTGGGTGTCCTGTGTAGCTGTAAAGAGGCTGCAGAGTAGACTCTGTGGTCTGCAGCAGAACCAAGGCATTTCAGGCTGTGCCTGCCTGATTAAATGCAATTGCTCTTCGTGCTGAAATGGCCTCTCCCATGCTGAGGATGGAGTTAAGTACCTGGAGGTCCTGGTGCTGTCTGCGCCTCAGGTTTCCTGGCTCTCCAGTGTTTGATGTGTTGAAGAAGGCCGTGCTTCCCCCTTGCTTGGCTCCTGCACTCTGTACCCCAGACCCACAGTGAACTGGCACATTTTGTCATCACTGAATAACCTGTTCTTGTGCCCAGCATTCCTGGAGACTTGGAGGTGGCTTTGGATAAGTTCCTTTCAGAGCTCGTAATGACTTTCTCCTGTATCCTGTGAGGTTGTTGGATGTTTGTTTTTCCAGACCTCTACAGAACCAGCTGAAGGCAATAGCTCTGCTTTTCCTTTTCAGCTATCCTAAGGTCCCTCATAGTGGATTCTGCCAAGGGAGGAGTTTTGCACCTTGTGTATGTGCAGAGCTGTGTTCTGAAAGAAGCAATTGGGTGAAATCCTCTCCCAAGGAGAAGGGACAAAACAGTAGGTAGGAGCTCTTTGGATGGAAATGGAGGGCTCTTTCTGTTGACAGAAGTCTGCTTATGCTTTAATTCAGTTTCTTCATGAGAAAGAGGAAAACTGTCAGCTTCCAGGAAAGTAAAAGGAATTTTCTAGCTATTCTTTTAATGCTTGAGATTGCACAAAAATTACTGCTCTGACAAGGGTGCCTGTAATATTGTTAATGCAAAACTGCATTTTAGTGAAATATTGATATTGAGCAGTTGGGGATATGCAAGCCATGCTGAATGATTTTGTCTTTCATCTTAGTTAAAAAACAGCTTAGAAATTCTACTTTAAAGTATCAATGATTCTGTGTTTTAATGACAAATCTCAGAAAGTTAGGTCCAAAACCACAAGTAGATATTTAAGTAGACAGACTCTATTTTTTGAAAGCCAGCTTTCAAATTAACTTGGGATCTGCATGGGAAAGGGGTTTTTCTTCTCCGTTACAGAGTCAGACCTACCAATTTTCTTGATGGGATGTTTTATAAATCAGTGCATTTTGCAAGAGAGGGTCAGGAAAGTGTCAGCTTAAGGTTTATGATGGAAACCCGGTGATGTCTTGGCTCTGGAGGGACTGCTGTTCCTTCACAGTGAGATTCAAGAAGTGCTGGTACCCTGGTGGGTCAGGGAGCTTGAGCTTCAGCGTCCCTCACCTGAGTATCAGCACAGGGAGGGCTGCAAAGGGAGGGTGCACATGCAGATGTGGAGTCCTCTGGCTGGAAGGTCACTGACTTTTTGAAGGCTGCATGACCGCTGGGAGCAGAACGGCCGCGAGCTCTGATGCCCATGGAGACGGGAAAAAAAAAGTGGTGCGCCTTGACGCCAGCAGGGCAAGACTAAATGGCTGTGAATGGAACAACTTACTGGCAACATTTTCCATTTGCAGCTCCATGTTGAGGTAATTAGCCCAAATGAACTCAAAGTGCTGGAAAACTGCAAGAGCAATGGAAAATAAAAAGGTCACTATGCATTGCAGGGGTTAAACAGCTGGACTTGAATACCTGCAGTGCTCTCTGCATTAAAGGGAAAACTGCAGGTCTAATAACTCGCAAAAGAACTGCTGAGATGCTTATAAGTTTACAACTTTATTACTTATAACTCTCTTAATTTCTTTGCTTGAATCAGAATTGTTTATGCTTCTCCTTAAGTTTGCCTTCATGGCTGCTGAAAATTCATCAGGGAAGAGTTCAGTCTACCCCATAATTATGCATGTTAGGGCCTGGTTTCAGCAACCACGCCAAAAGTAACAAACAGCACAGTGGCCCCTCTTCAGCACCCTCTTCCCACCAGCCCCATGGCAAATAACTTCATTTTTTAAATAGCTTAAAATATTTTTTAAAAAGAGGACAAAACAGTATGTGTAAGTTGACATTTTTCATACTCTTTTGCTCAAAGCTTAATTCTTTAAAAGGCCAAGATGGTGAACTTTTGCTTTGAAATTTTGTTTTGGCATAGTTAGAAATCTGGTGTTTAGCACTGATAAGGTGAATAGGGGAGCTGGTGTAGATGGGTTTGTCCTGAGTGTGTTTTTCTGCCATGAACTCTGTAGATTGTTTCCCACGAGGGAGACTAAGCTCACAGGTATCAGTTGATGCTGTTGCTTTCTGAAACTAAGAAGAGGATTAGAGTAAAGAGGCTTTCAGTAACTGAGCGTAATTGCACTAGAGCCCTTCATAGTAGAAATAGGAAACTGCTGATGAGAAGTTATGAGGGAATAGGAAGGGATATTGGATTTGGAAAGCAAACATACACGCACACACACACTTGCTTAAAATCTGTTTCTCTCTAACTCTGCTAAAGGGAAAGTGTGAACATTTGTATTGTTTGACCTACTGTGCTGTTGCTCTCGCAGAGACTGGAGGCTTTGCTTTGCTATCTCTGTTTACCTGGGGCTGTGTTATTTTTAGAGAAGTGGAGCTAGCAAAGAGATCTCCTGGATTTGTCCATATGACAATTCTTTCCTTTGTTAATTTCTGTTTCTGTTCTTTAATGCAGTGTAACTGTTTTTACCACTGTAGATGTGTTCTTTACCATTTACTACAGTTTTCAGCCGGAGTACTCAAGACACTAAAAGTGAAGAAGTGATGTACAAGCCCTCAAGTAGAGCCCTCTCTTCCTTTGTCTCCTCTCATCCCTCTTCAGTTCACATTTGTTGCTAGGAGGTGGAGTTTGCACCTTGTCTGTGCCTTGTTTTTTTTCCCCCCATGTGATAGGCTTGTGACAAGCAGTTCTGATCATTTCCAGTGAGGAATTATAAGGAGAGGAAATTAATATGCAGCTCAAATTCCTAAAATCATAGAGGAAGAAAAAATCAGGGGCTATATCTATAATCCTGTTAGAGACAAGTGAGCCATGACAGATTTCTCATCAGCTCTTGAGTCTTCTTACAGCCGCAACTGGAGATTGTTTCTCCCTGAAAATTTACCAGAAAAGCAGAGCCAGAGTCAATGGTGGTGGTTTGAACTGTACTTCCAAGGAGCTCTGTCTCAATAGTGTGGGTTTTCTCTCAGGAGGTCTTGCTCTAAATTACTTATGGCAGCTGCAGCAGAGAGTCCTTAACGTGCCCTAGCTGATCTTCCAGCTTGTTAGAGAACAAGGACTTGCATCTTACTGCATGCAGCAGAGCGATTGGTAACTACCTGATACATATCTGGTGCTCCCAGATACTAATGTAATACAGAAAATTCTTGGTAATGGTTAATTGCAAGCTTACTACATGTTCTTCTTTGAAGGAACAGTAATTAAAAAATTCCATTCAGTTCTGGTATGTGTAAAGAGAAGTCATCAATCTGCAATGTGGTTGCTTGTATTTGTATGTGTACTTCTACCCTTGGGTCCTCCTCATATTTTTATGATTTAAGTATCAAATTCCTATTTTTGTGTGTTGTTGTGTTAGTCCCACCATGGCCACCTGAGTACTTTTCCGTACCTATTCTGGTGATGGGTCAAAACTGTGATCTTTTTTCCCACATATGATGCAGAACCCAAGACTTCTTCTGTTTTGCTTTTTTCCCCACACTTTGAGAATTGTCATTTGTTGAGGTGGGGGAAAATGTTTTGTGTCTACTAACAAATAAGATGTGAGGCTGAGTGAAAGTTCTTTTAGGACAACAGTTGAATCTTATACTGTCTTAGACCTGATAAGAAAGCTTATCTCTGCACACTTGAGAAGCCACAGCAGGTCCAGTGACTTCTCTTAGCACACATTTGCATTGGTAAGGGGCTGTTCCATCACTCTGTAAGCTAAACCACCAGCCTCTCTTGCAAGAGACCAACTCTTCTTGCAAGAGTTCTCTGTACACTCCTGCCTTTGAGTCCATGCCCATACTGGTACAAGATGGGATGGTGACTGAGCAGTCCTGCAGGGCACACGCCACCCATGCAGTCCCTTTAACCCCATGAATCTGTATCTGGGCAGGGAGCGAGACATCTCCATTCAGGGCCCTCAGTGTGGCTGCAGTGCAGTGTGTCATATCCCTGCATTCAAACCTTCTCTGCCTAGAGAGCTGCAAAGAGAAATGTAGGAAAATTTAAAAAACAAAAAGCATCTTTCTGCATAATTTTGGGTAAGCTGTCTGATAAAAATTACTTTCCCAGGTGGCATTTTCTAACATTTTCTGGTTTGCCTGGGTTTAGTGTATGTTCCAAGTTTTGAGAGAGTATCTGTGCCTCAGTAATCTCAGTCAGTGAAGTTTGATTTGTGTGGTGTGCTAACCTAGTGCTGCTGCACAGGACTTTCTCTTTATAGAGCAGAAGCTGAACAGAAGGACTAATGAGCTAGGAGGATCCCAGGGCGGGCCAGCTATCAGTGACACATTTGTAATTCCCTCTCTCTCTTTGCCTGAAAATCCTAGAATGGGCTATGACTCCATGTATGAGCAATGTCCAGGAGTATGTTGAAACGAGGTCCAAAGCAGAAGTCTCTTGCCTTTCATTTTAGGCTATGAGTTCCTTTCTGTGTTGTCCTCCTCAGAACTAGCAGGCTAAACCCTTATACTTGGGATGATGTTTGTCAAAACCCCCATACACAATCCCTTCTTCCTGCATATCCAACTCTTCTGAGAGGTAGTCCCTTATCATAGAATAGTTTGGTTTGGAATGTTTAAAGGTCATCTAGTCCATGCATCTAAAGAGCACAGCAAACACCAAATTTCCAGCCTGCACGATGTCCTTCCTGCCAAGCAATGATCTTGCACTTTGTGGAGCAGGGGCAGTTCACTGGAGAGCCCCCTGTACTTGGTGGCTCTCAGTCTGGACAGCTTTCAGTCTGGTGCTCTGTGTGCTGGGGCCTTCTCCCATCAGGAGCCACAGGTCACATTCCTCCCCAGCTCGCACTCTAAAGCAGGGGGCTTCGGTTGCCAAAGAAGTGCTTTCAGTCAAGAAGGAATGTTTTGTGGTGGGGATTTACCTGTTAGTGGATTAGGCTATCCCAGAGTCAGTGGCCTTGCCAGCTCCAAAGAACCTGCCCACTGCTGCCTAGTTTCAAAGCTTTTCTCTCTTGCCTCTCTTGCAGCCATGCTCTGCAGGACTCTGCTGCTAGTGGGAAATGCGCTTGTTTCCCCAAAGTCTTGAGAAGGTAAGCCTAGGAAGGGTGTTGATCAGGACTACTGTTCTCAGGGATATTGTTCTATATCTTCAGGATGCGAGACCAGAGCCTAACTTCAACAAGACTTCACAGTGCATTGTCGATTCTTAAGTTGTCCCAGGACCTCTGAATGACCAACTATCAATTAACTCTGACCTCTTGTGGTTTCAAAATCTGCATCCAAATGCTGTGGTTGGACTCTGTCTCAAACCCCTGACCACAGCTGCTATTTTTAAGCAGGGATGGAAGGCTGTGATCTTCTGGAACTCATTAGCTTTCCCCACTGCTGCTCTGCCCAGCTCCTTCCCCATCCATCAAAGACATTGCTGTGTTAGTATGGATGGCTCATCCTGTTCATCGCTGTTGTGGCACAGCGGGGCTGCAGCTTGAGATACCTGTGCTGCCTTTGTGTGGTGCTAAAGCCTCTCCAAGTGGGCTCATTGACTTAGGAAGCAGCTTCCAAGCCCAAACTGCCAGGTCTTGGCATTCTCTTCCTTCACCGTGGCTTGCCCTTCCTCTTCTGTTCGTGTTTTTGTTTTCCTTGGGAACATCCAGTGGTGTGTTTGACCTCCTCTGGGTTGGGGTAGAGCTACAGGCATTCCTGTAGCTCCTTGCTCAGCTGTCTGGCTGCCCACACCACTCTTGTTTTCCCATGGCAGCTGACCACCTGCTGGTGTCCAGCTCAGCCTCTCCACTATCCGACGGCTCGGCAGAAACCCCAGGGGCTTTAGCTCTCCTTGCAAAGTGCTAACTCGATTATTGGACTTGGGATTAAAGTAAAGGCTCTGGGAACACAGCACAGATCACAGCGTTAGTCCACTGAGACGTGTGCCTAGCAGCAGGGGTGTGTTTCCTTTGGGTTTCATATTGGATTAGAAATGCTTTCTTTTGGGGGCCAGATTGTCATTCTCAGACTTCCTAGTCAGTCTTCCTATCAGCCCCATGAAGACTAAATGTCTAAAGGAAGTGACAGAAATAGATACGTTTGTTTCCAAAACAAAACCTTTTGGTCCAGAGAAAAGATACCTGCCTCCTGGGAAAGAGGAGAAAGCTCCCATCTCTCCTACTTGTCTGAGCTCAAGGTCTCTTGTCCTTTGTCTTCGACTCATTTCCCATCGCTTATCATTTACTAGAAAAACATTCCAGCATCTGTGCAATGCTAGACCACCAAAAAAGATGAAGAAGAGATGGATGCACTGCTGCTTCTCTATTTATAGGAAGAGAGAGATGAACCAAAAATGAGATGGGAAAATTCAAATCTTTAAATACTCTGGGAGAAATGGATGGAAAAAGGGCTGCTTTCATTGTTCACATGGTCTAGGAGACTTTCTCGTGAATAGCTTGGCATAACGCCATGGGCAGCTCACTCATATGACCAGGGGGTGTCTGTGTACAAACCCCCCTCTTGTTTTGATGTGTCTTATTTGCTTCAGCAAGTAACTGCTTCAGCAGTAGTGCCTTCTTATCCCAGCGTGTTCTTAACTTCCATCTTGGTGCTTTATATGCTCATCCTCCAGAGTAACTCCCATACCACTGTTAGCATTTCTGATAATTTCACTTGTATTCATGCTCTTCTTTCTACATGTTTTCATTCCAGTCACCATTTCATAATCCCGTAAACATTGCAGATATTCCCTGTCTCCTTTGAGAACAGCAGGCTTCTCTAAGATGTCTTTTTCTCCTGTCAGATCAGTGAAATCTCTCTCAAGCTACTTTCTTGCTGTGTTTCCCCTTGCCGTTTTTGAAACTATTTCCAGGAGCACCACAATCTTCTCTCAGACTTCCTCTGCTATCAAGTTTTACTAGCCCTAGTGTTTGGAAAAACACATCTCCTGTATTCACTGGAGACATTGCTATAGTATTTGCTTGCAGATCAGTGGTTGTTCTAGATTAAAGATTTGGACCTCATGCTCTCTGCTCTGCCATCAGAGGTTGGCTCAGACCCATTGCAAGGAAAGAAGGAACTGTTTTCAGTCTGTGCTTTTGAAAGGGTATTTCATGGCAAGGTGTTAAAGTGGGAGGTGTAAGGGTAGAGTTGCCTTGAATGCAGTGAGGAATTTAAGGCACATGACGGAGGCTGGGACCCAAGGGCTTGTCATTACAGATGAATGCAGGCTGGCCAAGAGCTTCCCATTTGTTCTTGTACCATTTTAAATGTCTTGCTCCTGCACATCTACAGCAGCATCAACATCAGCAGCGCTCTCTGCCACAAGCTCTTTCACACTGATCCTTTTGCTCATAAAACATTTCCTAGCATTAGCTGCAAAGCCTTCCCTCAGATCTCATCTCTTGTGATCCTGGCAGGAAGCTGCCATTTCACAATGGCCATGCCACCAGGCCAACTTGCTGATATTTATATCTCCTGGAATGGTACATGTGATGAAACACATCAGTGCTTGAAACAATCATACTCTCCCTGCCATCATCTTCCTGCTCTTTCCACCGACTGCTCCCTTGCCCCCAGTGAGACTGGGAATGCTGGCCTCTCTCCTAGCATTGCCATGGCTCCCATGTGGATTACTGTACAGGAGAAGGGAAATTACTAGGTACTCTGATGAGCTGGGGCAGAGATGGTGGTTTGAGCACTGATTCAAATGCTCCCACAGTGGAAATAACATGAAACTAATTTGCAGTTCTCAGAGTTCTTCCCTTTCCTTCTCTTCCCCTTCTGTGATATTTTGTTTCTGTTGATAATTCTCTAAATGCTGCCTTTAACAAAACCACTGTCTCCAGTCCCTAATTTCAGCTTCAGCTTTCCTTAGAAATACACCCGTGTGGGATCCAGCACTCAGTGTCCCTCTCAGGGTTGTGTTTGCTCTCCCTTTCTGCCCAGGGCTCTCTGGTGGCCAGCACTCTGTGCTGTCTCTGGCTTGCAGCTCTTCTGCTGTTGAGTTCCATCATTTGACCACTCCATGTGGTGACTAGTCTCCATGTTCATCATGTAACCTCAAACTAAAGTCACTAGGAAAAATATGTATTTATTGTGCAGGGACCTGTAAGAATTTGATTTCAGGCTTTAATGTCTTGGTTATTGTATACTGTAAGGAAGATTGCTTAATATTTTCTAGAAAATTATGCAGTGTGGTGAATTTATTTTTTTTTAGCTTGCATCCAAGAACTATTTCAGATGTCTCAATAAAAGGTATCTTAAAAACAATAAGTCTTTTGTCAGTAGAGAGCTCAGTATTACAGGGTTCTGCATTCCCACTGAGCATTTTTAGCAGTCCATAAATTGAAAAAGGTTGAAGACCATTGTTGCAGTCAATTTGGCAAGTCCTTTTCTTTGAGTTGTTGCACTGCATAAATATTTTACTGTCCTGCCAAGAGCTGTTGTTCTGCCAGACATGTCATCATCTCAATGAATAATAGATCTGAGCTCCTGATCATTTTTGGTCTTAAAAGAACTTGGCGTTCCTGTGAAGCTGGGTAGATGTGCAGTTCCTGGTCCCAGGATCTAGAACTATTCTTGTTCTGTGGTCACCACACTGATCTAGTCTTGCTGTAGGTTAGAGAGTGGTACCCTTGCCTTGTGCTCTGAATAGCTGGATCTGTTATATAATTAATAATTCCCAGCCATCAGGAAAGTGATAATGCTGTGAAGTGGGATAGAGATCTATAAACTTTTGGTAAGAAAAGCCTGACATGTTACTGTTTCAGTTGCACAATTGAGTTTATTCATCCTCAGTCCCATTGACTTTTACAATTATTTGATGCAACAGCAGTTACAGGGGAAGAGAGGAGACAACTTAGCATCAACAGCTTTTGGGTAAGAAGGGAATCCAGTTGTTATGGAAATAAGCAGGTGAGATACCACCAGCTTTTAAAGATGGTAAGAAATACTGTAATTTCTGTAGAGCCATCTGCCACTCCTGTTACACACAGCTATTGCCTGAGTCCCTGCACTAAGCTCCATGAATAGTGCTTTACATTAGTTTAATTTAGAAAAAAACCTTGATCTGCTAATTGTTCAGGCCATGCAAGTGTTCTTTTCATTGATGGTAATTGTTGTGGAACTGCTGCAGAAGTGTGTGGCCTTTATTGCTAAAAACTCTCCTTCTCACAAAAGTCAGGATTTTGTACTTGTCAAGGAAGGCATTCAAGCAGGGAATTGGGCTGTATTAAAACAGTTTCAAGTGCTGAAGTGGATAGGATAGTGCTTGAACAGATGTGATGAGATGGGTTTGAGAGTTGGGGTATTCTTCATCCATTTTATTAATTCCCCTGGGGGCATGGAAAAAGTATTTAGATTTTATCTCTTTTAAAAATGTCTCTCATTTTCTAATGGTTTAGCTTTTCTCAGCTTAAACAGTGACATGGGTTTGTCAATTTTACATTCATCTTGTGGTTAAATGCAAGAAATGTGGTGTTGGGGACACCAAACCATGGAGGAATAATTAGAGAGTAAAAGTCAAACCTTTCAGACTTGTGTAAATAAGTAAATAAGTCTTGAAGTCACTTTCAAAAAACTACCAAAGCACATTTTTTTCATACAGATGGGGCATTGCAGTGTGGAGCACTCTCAACAGGGCAACACTTGTGGCAGTAATTTGAAATGCTTTATCTTAGGGAAGCTGATGGTCTTCTGTTCCCCAGGAGATGAGTTCTGGAACAGGACCCCAGGAAGACCTGTTTGTGCCTGTCTCGTGATTCATGACAGATTTTGTTGGAATGCAGGAGGAAAAAAAAAGGATGTCTCTTCAGTGAGAGCCTCTTGGACTTGTCTCCTCATTTGTTTATTTTGTTGTGTATTTCTTGTGTCAGAGAAGTTCTCAAGGGAATTTACCATTCAGCATTTCATGCAGAGATTATCATAAATCCAAATATTTTTCTGCTTTGTGTACTTTATGGCAAAGCTCCCTGGAACTTAAATTCTTTTTGTTGTTGTTTTTGTTGTGTGTGACTTCAGTTCCATGAACTAATATTAGTTATACAGTGAGGAGACATCTATATATAAACACAGAGTTTTGTATGTTTCCATATATACTCATGTTTCTATATATAAGCAAAATCCTTTCATAGGAATATTTAAAAATACGTGTCACATTTTGTTGTGTATTTTATGGTGGGAAAGTGTAATCGGAAAAAATGCATTTAGATCTTGTGGGACAGTAAGGTAAAATAGCTACTTGTGTGAACTGGATCTTTTTTTAGATGCAGGCACTACAGAAATAGCCAAGTGATAGCCCCTCTGTGAACTCCAAATGCATTTCCTTTTGCCAGGGCTCACTGGCCTGTTTGTCTAACCCTTGTAAGGACAGGGATGCAGTGACTGTGGCCAGGCTCCTGGAAGGACTGGGACCTTCACAAATGAACCTGCTGGATGCTGAGATGCAGAGCACTAGATCATACACAGTCCATAATATTTAGACCAAATTTGTATTTGAGCTCTACTCAGAAATATGTGGTGTTTCAAATAAATTGTGCATTTTTAGTTGGGGTTTATATAATAATTTCTATTCATGGCTTTCTAGTAAATTTGTTTGGGTTTTGTTCTTTACTATTGTGAAGGAATGACAACCTCTTCCTGCAAGTGGAAATTAATGCAACATTTTGAAGTTTGTTGTCTTCTGTCATTTGGAGGCTGGCATAGGGTCTGCACTGCTGCTGCTTTGAAGGAGGCTGCTTGGGGAGATTAGTGGAGGTTTTTTTGTCTGGTTGTTTTTATTTTGTTTGGTTGGGATTTTGTGTAGTTTATTTTTTATCATTTGGTTGCTTATTTTTTCCTTACCTGCCTTAGTCCTCCATAGCTTTGAAAGCAATTGATTTATAAAAACCAGAAATACCATGTTTCTGTAAGTTTCATGAAAATGTGGTTTGTGGGTAAGAGAGGAGATTTTTCCTATTGCTCCCTCTGAGGTAGAGGGGAGAGCTCAGCCCTGACCTGTTCTGTGCAGGCAGCATCACCTGGCTCTAGCTGCATTTGTGCAGGGATCTTTCTTGAATAAACAGAAGATGGAGGAAGAAGCTCAAGAACTGCAGACCCTGAGAAAAGGTCTGGCTGGGAATCTTTAGTTTCCCAAACTCTCGTGCCCCAGTCCGTGGGTATTCTCCTGTGAACCACATACAGTGACAGACATTGGTTCTGCTATTGTTAATACTCTAGATAAATACTGTTGTTTATACTATGGATTTAATTGCAGGTCCTCAGAGCCTAGTGGACTGGTTTTCTGGTTGGGGTTTGTGCTGCTGTGGTGTACCCAGAATGTTTGGATTTGCAAGCAGTCAGGGAAAATAACAGTGAAGCATGTGTATTGTATGTTGCGTGACCTAGTTGTCCATGACTCTTCTAGCAGAAGTTTGAGCTGTTTTACTTTAGCATTTATTGGGATGTAGAAGAATTCAGCCTAATCCTAGCTAAAAATAAACAAATGAAAGGCAGAAGTCACAGCAGTAGGACACTGTTTCTCTGAGGCCATTTCCATGGCCAGAGTGTTTTAGGGATGCTGGTATTGCATTCTTAGTGTGGGTACAGTTTTATGAGCAGAGCTGTAGAGATTGCATGAGTTTTAATTCACCTTCTGCCTTCACAAGGGATGCTAAACAGCCCTGTGCTCATGGGTTCAACCATGGTAATTGGGGTTGTCTCCATACCTAGTGGAGTTACACTTCACTGTAACTCTTGTGAGTGTTGCAGGAGTTGTTGAGTATAGCATGTGAATGGATCAAAGCTGTGTGTACCAGATGATTCAGACACTTGTGGGCCCTTGCTGTCCTGAGACACCTGGATGCAATGCTATTACATGGTGTTAGTATAAGAGTGTAAGAGCTTAGACAGCTCTATCTAAGTATCAGGCTTGGGCAAAATCAAAGAAATGCTCTAACGCACACTTTTACAAACAAAGGTGAACAGTCTTAAAAAGACAGAGGAGATCTGTCCCTTGCCAGAGGAGATTAAATGAAAAAGTGTTCTGCTTAGATCAATATCCCCATTCCCTATGAGACATTATGCCACAAAGCTTGTTCTGGAGCAAAATTGTCAAACAGTCTCAGAAGTCAGGGATATTAAAGCTGGTATTTAGGTTATTTGTGAGCAAATACATGCAGATTAGTTTTTGATGGGACTAAAATAATGATAAAGACTTCTGCAGAATAATAAAGAAAATAGGGTTATCTCTACTATATCTTCCCTGATCTAAGCATTATGAAAGAAATACTATTCTCACAGAATTCCTGTTATGTTGCTAAAATATTACAGCTCTTCACTTCATGTAAATATTTGACAAGGAGAATTTGAATAATATTGTCATGTAGGCGTGAGTCACGTCATCCCATGTCATCAATACCCAGCAGCTGGAAAACTGTTGAGCAGTCCTGATTTAGTCTTCTGGAGCAAAGGAACTCTTCATCACAGCAGAAATAGCAAGTGGCAAGTTCACAAATTCAGATTAATCTCTTAAGACTCCTTTTGCTCCTCTTCATTTATCTCTGCTGTCTTCTTGCTCAGGGACAAGGCTCTTGCTTCATCTTATCTCCAGTTCTCTGCAGTGGCTGTTGCTGATGGAGCAGGGCTTTGCTGTCTTATCTGAGAGGTTTCCTTCTTCCTTCAAGAGCTCTGGACAAACTCAGCCTACCAGAGGGGTATGCTGGATGGCCCAAAACCCCACTAATTAGATTGTTGTTCACAAATGGAAACTTTAAGTGTCAAGTCAGTAATTAAAGATATTAATAGCATAATTGCAGTGGAGATTGATCTTTGAAGTTCCCATTTCTAGTAGTGCCATTTTCCAGAAATTAATCTTGTCTTGTGTGGCTGAAAAGTTGTTGTATTACTAATTCATTTGAAAATCTTACATTTATGGGTATTGATAACTCCTAGGAGCAAAGCCAGGCAATTTACATTCGTACTTGGAAAAAAGTAAGAATGCATTCAAATGTACCATCAGAATTGTCATTCTTTCAAACAAGGCAGTTTTCTATAATCTTTCCTTTCCTGGGAATGTTGAACCAGCATTTGAACCAGTTCTTTTGGCTTCTTTGCATGATGGGCTTTAAAAGTAACACAAGATCTACTTTAATCCTTAGCAAAATGCAAAATTAGGGGTTTTCCCCTTCTCTATATATTATTGTATTATTATTTTGCAAAAAACCTCCAGTTTGCAGGCATTTGGATATCCGTGATGCCCAGTTCTGAAATCACAGGTGCTCTTCTGTCCTTTTGCTTTGGTGTCAAACAATTCCAAGATGCCTTTGGGTGGTTTAAATTACATTCTCACTCCCTCATATCCACAACAGTTGCTGTGTACATGTTCTTGGTGAAGAGGCATGGATCTGGATCCAGCTGTGATCTGTGTCATTAGCTAAAATTGCACCAAAGCCAAGTGAAAATGTGACCTGTGAAAGTTTAAATCGGTGTGGCTCCTGTGAAGTTCTTGGTTCTGTAACTTTGGGTGTGTCTTGGCACTTCTCTGCACTTAGGTGTGCCATACATTTATGGTGAAAGTGACAAAAGTGACTTTCCAGCCAGAGGCTATTCCCCCTTCCCCTTGGATTTGCTGGCAGTGTGAAGCACAGTTTTGTGGCAGCTCTTCCTGCAGTTCTGCCCCCCACGGGACCTGACCCAAACCAAGAGGCAGTGGGAAGGGTGGCTGTGTTTCTTGTGCCTGCAGATCGCTGCAGTGTCCTTGTGCTGCGCTGCGCGGCTCGGGAGCTGCTCTGGAATGGCCCTGTGAGAATCCCTGCGCCGTGTTGCGCTCCAGAGAAACAAATGTGCAGTGTCAGAGCTCACGTGGCCCCGATCCTGCGCTGGTGCAAAGTCAAGGTCACTGGCACTGGTTGTGTTTATCCCACAGCTCCGGGCGCTGTGGCACTGCACACACCTGAGTGCTCTCGGGCTTGTACAGACCCGGCTGTATGAAGGTGGTGTCACCAATTTAGAAAGTTAACAGGGTAGCTTTTTGTTAATCTTCCTCCAGCTTCTGCCACAGTATAAAATTTGAAAGCTTGAAAAATCTGATGGCGCCATCAACCAGGCTGGGTTTGGAGCTGCTGGAATTGCAAACTGCATGTGATATAAATGGCCTGAAGTAAAACAAGTCATTAAAATAGAATATTAATGAACTAAGATGCTGGTAACACAAGAACCTTTTTAGATTTATATCCTAAATAGTGAACTAAAAGTAAACTATGGCAGCTGATGATGATAATAATAATAAAAAAAGAGTATATCCAGCCTCCAATTCCTTTCAGGACCCACAGTCTCAAGATGCTGCTCTTCCTTTGCAGCTCATGCTCTTTGCTCTCAGCACAGTTTAGGTCCTTATGTAAGTATGCTGGCCTCAGCTAACCTTCTCCCAATGTCCAAACATGTTTCTGTTGTGCCTTCTAGTACTTTACCTTTGTCGGATTTAAAATCCCATGGTGTAGATGCCAAAATCTAGAACTCCCTGAATTAAACCCAGTCTGTTCTAGGAATTGAGGGAGGCAGGATTAGAGGACGGATTAGATCAGTAGGATTTTTGGCTGCAGTGATACAGAACAAGGCTGTTGTTCCTGTTGGTGTTGTGTTTTGGTTACCTGAACATCAAAGTCATCCAAGTTCATTGTTGTTTTGGATTGACTTCTATTTTTGTTGCTCATAAACATACATCTCTTGATGCTCTTGTGTTCATTTAGTGGATTAACTCTTGGTTTGTGGTAGCAGCCTGTTGGAGTGGAAGAGACTAAGGAGGTGACAGTTTGTCTCCTGAGCCCTTATAAAGGGCTCAAGAAATTGTCCCCCCTAGGGCAGGGAAGGTGGAGGAAGTTGGGGACAAGTCACAGCAGCAATGCAAAGCTGCAGGAGGAGATGCTGAACAGACCACGGCAGACATGGGATTGCTGTGGATCCCAGGCTGAAGGGCACATCTCTCAAAGGATCCAGCATCCAGCCAGGCCCCACCGATGCCAGGATCCAGAGCCTCTTCTCTCCATCTGAGGTCTGGGGAGGACCCGGAGCTGGAGCTCAGCAAACCCAAGGTTTTCACTCCCTCTGCTGGCGGCACTTCTGCCGGCCGGTGCCTGCTCTTCATCCCTGAAGGAATGCTGAAATCAGTGGGACAATCTTGAACAAACAGGGAAGTCATAAAATTAGTATGGCTCCTTTTTAGGGTGTTTAAACACTAAAAAAATTCCATGTTGATCATGCTGTGGAGGTGCGAGTCAGTAAGGAGGTGCATTTCTTACACTTCTTTCCAAAAGGTCATTACTTGCCTTGGGAAGTGGAGGCACAGGGGAAATCACATCAGAGTAAGTCACACTTCAGTATCTTTTGAATCCAATGTGGAAGACTTGAACCATGACCAAGAATGACTTCAATATTCTGTTTGCTTGCCTTAAATTTTATCTGAACTTTTTTGTTCCATGTCAGTCCAAATAGTCCTAGGCCTCTCTCCAGATTCAGTATTTTCTCTTCTTGTTGCCACATCTTCTCTCAACTTTAGTTTGCTGCACTTCTGAAGTGCTTGATTTTGCTTTTAAACTTCCACCCTGTTTCTCATCTCAATCCACCAGTGTCCTGGTGTCACAACCTTTTACTCAGGTTAGAGCCTCGGACAGGTGTCCAAAAATACTCTTGTTTTGGGAGAGATTTCTTTCTCAAGTATTAGGATTTCCTTCTCTTCCTCTCCTGTTTCAGATCCAGTGGATACTTCTCTAAGACAGAAAAATGCTTCCAGTTCTGGGAAGCAGCTCGTGTTTGTTCATTTACTAGGCTGAACTCAGAGTTCTGGCCAGCACTGAGAGCAGCCGAGCTAGTGGTGTGCATTTTACATCCTCGTGGACCCTGGTTGCTGTTAACCCCAGCCATATTCAGCACAAATTCCCTACTGCAAAAGCACTGCCTGACTGGGAAGCTCTGCTATGCTGTTCATGGCAAGGGAGTCATTAGCAACGTTCAAAGAGTTTCTGAAACTCTTTCTCTCCACTTTTCAATTTCATTCATGATGCCTGCCTGCACCTTTTAATAGCTTTCCCTAAATATTCTCACATTTGATTCTTCCCTAAGATTTCTGCTTTGATACCAGAGGTCTGAGTTGAAATTATGTTTTTCCCTTACACTCAAGTTATTTCTGGTTCCCAGCTAATTTATTTTACTGCTGTACCTGTGGAGACTTCCCAGCTTCTGATCTGAGTTGGTTGCCAGGTCCTGTTCAGTTGCAGGTAAAGCTGCAGCTTTCTAGAGCTGTGCTCTCACATTTAAAAGCAGCAGCAAAGCAAATGAAGTTTGTCAGTGTGTGTCTCACCAAGGTCCTGCAGAAGGCACTGAAGGGAAGGCAGCAGCAGTTGGGTTGGAGTGCCTACACCGGCTGGTAGGCTGGTGTAGATGGAAAATGTTAGCTCATCACTTCTCTTCCATCTGCCACAGGGCACTGGAGAATTACTGAGTCCTTTCTAGGAGCTTTGTCCAGTCAAGTTTTCAAAGTTGCAAGTAACCGAGCTTCTGTCGTTTCCCTTGGGAAAGTATTCCTTACAAATACAATTCACTGTCAGGAAGTCATTCTGAAACTCTCCCTGATTTTTGCTTTTTTTGGTGTCCTCCCACTAAATGGACTTTAACACAAAGAGTCTATTTAAAGTGCTACTTTTTTATTTTCCTGTGAAGGCTGCTGTGGTTTCTGGTTAATGTTTGTACGAGCCTGAGCTCTGTGGTTTAAAGGAGAATCACTGTATTCCCAATGGTTGTGCTGATACTTTCACTCATTTCCTTTGAGGGTCTGGAAGTTTTTCATGTGGCTGTATTAAATGAATGCTAGTTATCAGATTCCCTTCCCAAATATGTATTAAAGATTATATGTTTTGCTGCTGAAAAGAGCAGGATGTAAAAAGTCTTGTCTAAACCTAGATTATGTTTTTACAGAAGTTTTGGGTTTCTCTTGATTCTGTGAATGGTGTTCTGTTATGAACCCAAAAACAGTGTGCACCGGTTTGTGTGTGTGTGTGTGTGTGTGTTTGGACAAAGTAGTAGTCTGATTGCCCCATTGAAAAGAATCAAAGTGAAAAAGCAAACAGCATGAATGCAAATTTCTGCTAATAGAAGGGAGATTTAATGTCCTTGAACTGTAGTGCAGAAAAGAAATTTAGGAAAACACTTTTTACTTTGATATAATTGCTTTCAAGCCAGGGCTCCTCCAGGGGGAGTTATTTTTAATGGGTAAATTATACAACACATTTTAAAATTGATTGTTTGGAATAATGTTTGTTGAATCTGTGAATCTCACTGACAGACCAGTGTTTACCTTTGTACAAATCAGTCGAAACAAAAACAGTCCCATAAGATTAAACAGGGAGAATTTTCAAAAATACAGATTGTTAGTTAGCAAATTCAAGGGCAGCTAAACACCACATGGGATTTTTCTCCATGTCATTGGAGGCATATTAAACAGACTATGGCTTAATGTTCCAGGGCACTAACCAACAGCAAACAGACTCAGATTACTGGTTTTAACAAAAATGGACTAGCCTGATTCTTGTTTTACCACAAACTGACTTAACAAGAATCTTCTGTTTTATAAATGTCTACCACAGCTTTGATTTTTCTTTTTAATTTTTTTAAAGGAAACCAGGGGCCTTTAGTAACTTCTGCTGCTTGCAGGGGGGAAATAACACCTGCAAATCTTTCCAGTTACTGAGTTCCTAAATCTCCTTTGGCAGAAATAGAGGCATTTCAAGTTGCTTTCTCATAGTGTAAGCTTATACACATCACTGCAGCTGGTAGCTCACTGCTCAGAGCCCCTAAATTGCACCTTTGCTGTTGGATCGTTCATTCCTGGGAACCTGTGTTTGCTCTAAAGCTATGGCAGCAGTATTGTAATTTTCTGAAGCATAGTCTGGCTAGTAGTATCATTTTGTTATTACATTTGGTCACATACAAGGCCAGATTGGGGCATTCCAGATCAGTAAAACTTGCTGTCTTTATATATCCTTATGTACTGAAAGTTTTGCAGTTTTTTTAAAAATTCAGGAATGAAAATTCAGCAATGAAGTTTGGCCTGGGATTTCAGTCAGACTTCCCTTCAAAGTCTCTTAAGATCACTGGATAACTGAGGAAGGGACTTCTGGAGGTCATCTGGTCCAACTCCCTCTTTGGAGTGGGCCAACTTTGAAGCTGGCTCAGGTCACTGAGTTTTGAATCCCTTCAAAGATGGAAATTTCACCACCCCTCTGACCCCTGTTCCAGTGTTTGACCACCCTTGTGAGGAACAAGGTTTCATTATTTAACGAGAGTCTCCATGTTTGAAATTTGTGTTTGACTCTTGTCCCATCAGTATCTAGCTCAAAGGACTCTAGTTTTGTGTTGTCTGTAGCCTGCTGTGAGGTACAGAAAGACATCTAAAGTCCTTTCTTTCAGCCTTTTCTTTGTGAGACTCAACCAGTGCATGGGCTGGAGCCCGTGACCTTGTGCATCATGGGCTCCAGCCCCAGCCCTTCTTAGGATCCATTCACCAAATGTTTCAGTTCCTTGATGTCTTTCTTGTACTGGAGAACCCCAAACTGAATGCCAGAGCTGCAGGTGTGGTTTCACAGGTGTCAAATAGAGAGGAATAATGAATTCCCTTGACGTGCCCTGCACGTGTGCTGAGGTCAGCACACAGTTCCTTTCCATGGCTGCAGGACACGCTGCTGACTCCTGTGGTGTGTTCACCCAGCCAGTCAGTCCCCAGTGCCAGCACATGGGGTTGTTTTGTACCAGGTTTGTGGCTTTGCATGTGCATTTATTGAACTCCACAATGTGTCTGTCATCCCGTTTGTTCTGCATGTGTGCCTATGGGGAAGTGACATGTGAGAGTGGGGTGGGTACAGCTCCATCCAAATGGCAAAACCCTTCATGGAGTCAACATCCTGTGAGTGACCACAGCAGATCTTGAAGAGATATTTTCTCCTCTGGTTTGAACTCCATGACAGTATTCTTGAGGTCCTTGCTCTAGATGTATGAATGCCTCAGGATCAAAGGGAGAATTTTCCACCACTATGTATTTCTCAAGAAATTGTCATAGTACAGTAAGAGAATGAGTATTTCAGGCATTTCTTTCTTCCAGTTCTGTTCTGTGAGGTCAGTAAATCACATGGACTCCCAGGAGCTCATTCTAGGTTCACTTACTCATGTGGATTTAACTAAGCATCTTCCTGTTTCCTAATTAGCTTAATAAATTCATCAGAAGTTCTACAGAGCAAAATCTAAGCTGAGCGGCAGGGTTTTAAGCAATGGGAAGAGACTGGATTTATGTTTACCAAAACTGCTTGTGCTTTAGTTGCCTGTGAAGGTAACAGATTAACATTTGTCACAGCTGGTTGTGTACAGGTATCAGCCCCACGCAGGCCCTTGGTGGTGTCACTGACTGTCACTGTACAGGGGGGAAACTGAGGCAGAAAGCAAACACTGCCTGTGCCTGCAGAGGAGTTGTGGGTCACACATCATTTCTGCCTTTATTGTCAGAACTGGCAGGTTTGCAGAGCTGCCCACTTGCTGAATCTCATTGTGTCAACACTTAAAGCAAGGGACTAAAGAGGCATTAATGTCATCTACGAAGTGTGGTTAGAAACTGTGGCCAGAAAATCGGTGAGGTGTGGAACTTTCCATACACCTGCTCTCTCTGTGTAATTTATGTCCTGCTCTCAAAGCCCTAGGAATATTATATGCAGTCCAGATTTTCATACCTGCTGGATGTTTACTTTATTCAGCTCCTTACTGGATATGTACTGTAAGTCTTTAGCAGTGGAAAATACAAGCTGAAACCATTCTTTTTCAATTTAATAAAATAGTATGACAATTGTCAGTGGCCTGATAAAGTCTTTGAATAAAGCTGTAGCCAATTTCTGTTTCAAACACTCAGAGGAGTCATTATTTTACTTACAGGCCACTTTTACAGTTGAGCACATGCTGTGTTGTGCTCTTTTACTGTGTATAAAGAGGCCTTTGCGCTCCTAGTGTTTCCTTTAGCCTTTTGTGTCTTGATTACTTCCATACGTGCAGGGTATTTTGCAGTCTTCAGTGGTGAGAGGGCAGCCAGTCTGGGAATGCATCTTCATAACATCTCCGTCACCACCTCTGATGTGTGTTCCACTGTCTGGTGATTTTTTGCAAATTATTGGATCTGGGTCAAAACTATCTTGCAAAGACACACGAAATGTAATTTTCGGATCTGGTCTGTCTCATCAAGTAATTTCATGAGCTTTGGAGCCAGAAAGGAAGGAGAAAACTCGGGAGCAAAAGGCAGCCTTTTAGGGGCAGCTTATTGAATTGGCTTAAATTCATCTGACCCCAGCTAAGTGTTGGGTTGATGAAAGCCTGGAACAGGAAAACTTGACAATCAGGAGGGAGGAAAGGTTAGTGTCACCGTGTATGTGGAAAATTTATCTCTTCTCAGCAGATAAATTCTCTGTAACATGTAGTTTATTAATAATGAGGGTAGAACTGAATATCAGTGCTACCCACCAAAATCCAGTGATGATAACAAGTTTCAGTGGTCTTGATACTTTGAATGATAAGTAAAAAACCCTTAAAAATGGACATTATGGCAAGGCCAGGAAAAAAGTGTTTTTCATCGCAGAAAGTACAAAATGCCTGATGCCTCTCCATAACTCCTGTCTCACCAGCTCACTCTGCTTAAGAGAGCAGCAGCTGGTACAGGTTTTGATCACTCATCTCACATTAGGTGCTGTTGCTTGGATCAGAGTCCTGCAGCTGCTCAGATGGGGAGAACATAACATATTTTAGTGATGCTGAATTCTTGGTGGCATCCACTCTGCTGGGAAGGGCATGCAACTTGTTTTGTGGATGAAACTTGTGCACAACTTCCTTTGTATTCCAACCCCTCAGGTCCTTCCCCAGTCCCATTTTCATAAATCTCTGACGTTGCTTGTAGATGTGTCCAGGAGTCCATTGTTAGGAAGATTGTTCTTTTCAAAATTTCAAATTTCATCACCTAATTCAGCATTGTCATAGGCAGTGCAGACGTGGAGGAAAAGGCTGATGATTTTGATCCAAGCTGAAACATGAGTTGATAACATTGTCTCTTGGTGTTTTTGTTTGGCTGGTTTGGTTTGTTTTTTTAATTTAAATCACTTGAACAGACTTTACCACTTACTAATATGTGAGAACAGATATCCTGAGGTATTAGCACCTGAATAAGCATGTGCTAATGAACTGCTGTAGTCTGTGATAGAAACAGTTCTTGAAGGAACTGTGTCTTTTGACTTGAAAGTAAATATACTAATATCTGAGCAGGCACTGGGAAATAAAATATTTGTTTTTTCTGTGGTGTTGTTTTGTTTTTTTTTTCTGCAGTTCTTATTTAACATTGTTATGTTGAAAGGATATAATTGGAGTAATATATTATGGGAGAATTGCAGTAATAATAGTGCTCAAATCTTTCATATTTTTATGAAGTCACTTTAATGCTGCTCATTGAGCAATAGAAAGAGCTGAAAGTCTTGCCAGGAATGCAGAGAAATAAAACCCATAAAACCTGGCACAGTGAAAGTCTTTCAGTACAATATGAATGTTGATACTTTAAAAATCACAAATCATCTTTCTATTAATTTGCTGTAGAATAAGGTCTCCTCAAGATAAGACTCAGCAGTGCTGTGTAGTTGGTATTTAAAGTATGTCCATCTGCATCTAAACGAGTAGCTCCAAGACAATCAGATTATGCAGTAGTTACTTTGGTGAGAATATCGCCTAAGTGGAATGGAAACTTCATTTTGAGTCTAATATTAGACCCTGCTTTGGAAAATTCCTTTTAAATGATCACAAGCTGGGAATAGCAAAAGAATTTAACTTTCGACAGACAGCATTCACCAAGAATTTGTTTTTAACTGCTTATGTTGGGTCCCTGGGAAAGCAGATGTGAAAAACTTACCAAAGTGAATTGACTTGACCTGATGCAATGTTTATATCAGTAGTTGATAAGTTTTCCTCCCTCGTCTAATTTGTCCGGGGTATTTTCATTCTTTAAGCATGAGTAAGTCTGGGTTGGAATAGTTTGAATGCTTGTTAGTCTAATAATCTGAATCCTAAAACAGGCAGACATTATTGCCTATAAAGGGGTCTAAAGGAAAGTTGAACTATTTTGGTTGTCTTCCACAGTTGGGGATAAGTATAATTTTTGAGACCAGCAAAGAAGAGTGTGAGATGCTGTTTCTTAACTCCTGATAGCTCAGGAAGCATATGGATGTCTGTGTATTTGTACTGCAAAATGCCATTTACTTTTGGTGGACCCTTTGAATGAATGCTATTATTTATGCAGCTTTACAAAGGACTGGTTTTCAATGGTAGCTGGAGAAACTGGTAACCAGAGGTATCAAGGCCAGTTTGAAGGGTCATGATGATTATATTATTACCATCATCATTGCTGTAGCAGAAAGGACTTTAAGAATTCACTGTGAATGATGCACAGCTCAGGAATCTTTAGAACTACTGCTAATTATCTTCTTTGATTTTCTCTTTGTTGATCAGACAGTTGCTTTGAATATTTTAATTAATTAAATCCTAAGTAACATGTCATCACCATATATGGGGAATAGGTAAATAAATTATTTTTGAGGAAGAGAGGGGAAAAAGAGGAGCTGATGGATGGGGCTGACTTCTCTCTAGCTCTATCCTGTCCCTGTGTTTCTGTGGTTTGGTCATTGTTGCTGTTTTTTCCAGGCTTGAGGAAAACATCCATGGGATCTCACTGCAAGGAGGGCTCCAGCCTGGCCTTTCTCTGCCAATGCATGAGACAAGAAGCAGAACAACAAGATAATATGATGAATTCAGTGCCAGGGTGACAGTTTTGTTGGGAAAGACGTTAGAACAAGAACACTAATCTCTTTAGCTCCCCTTTAGGGCATAAGGTGGATTTATGTGATGCAGCAATGTGTATCTCATACAGAAATCAGGTTATGATTTTAAGTATCTGTTAAACTTTGCCCCTTTTTTCATAAAGCCTGACACCAACCTTTTTGTCTTTTTATTTATACCTGTATGTCTCTAGTTCTGCTATAATTTCATCATTCAGAAGTTTCTAAAATGTCTAAATTGCTGATCTGTCTCCTTGCAGGCAAGTCTCACCTGGCTATAGTGCAAAGAGTAAACAATGAAGGAGAAGGGGACCCTTTTTATGAAGTTCTGGGAATTGTCACTTTAGAAGATGTGATTGAAGAGATCATCAAGTCTGAAATTCTGGATGAAACAGATCTATACAGTGAGTAGAAATATTTGCAGTTTGTTTACAGATGAGAAGAAGGACTCCATCCAGCATCAATTGTATTTGTAGCTGTGTTTTGTGAGATGTTGCTAATTTAAAATCTCAGTAGTCAAATTGTTGAGGAAGTTTCCTTAACAAAATGACCTGCAGATCCCTCAGATGGTCAAAGTAATTTTTGTTTTTGCAGCATGGGAACCTCACTCCTTTAGGCTGTGTTAATTCAGAAGCGGGACAAGTTTCTTTATTTGATCCTTTTATCAGGAAGGTTTCCATCTGCAACAATGATCTCCCACATTTTCTCCTATTGTCACTCTGCCTCAAGGGTCTGCAGTCAATGTACTGCCATACTTCAGCAAGAGGCAGGCAAATACCATGCCTCAAGGAAGAGGAATGGAGTCTCTTTAGAATATCTGTCACTCATTGAGAAATCTTGAGAATGGGAAGTCTTCCCCAGGGCTAAAAACCAGCCTGTCCTAAATGCCTTCTCTTCTTGTCACTCAGCACAGTTCCTTCCTTCTTTGTGGTAATGTCTGTTGAAGGAGATGATGCTGCAGGTCAACCATTACCTGGAACTTGAGAGATCTGGACCCTTTTCTTTCCCAGACTAAAGCTTGGCCAGTTATCTAAAGTGTCTGCTTCTCCCCCCATCTGCACAACCTGGCCTGTGCATACAGGACTTCCTGTCAGTCATTCTTCATCTGTCTTATCTGTGCTTTGATCACTTGTTGGCAGATGCTGTTTCTCACTACGTGTTTGCATGCAGCACAAGGATGTCTCCAGATTCTATTATAGTAGAAATAATAATTTTAAGTATCTTTAACACTGTTCAGCTGTCCTTTGCTTTCTTTCTCTTTCCTCATGGAAGGAATGTTTCTACAGCTTTTGTTCAGGCCAACCCAAGCATCTTCTGTCCTCCCTCCAAGCCAAATGCCCAATGAGCACTTTATACTGTGGGAGAGACTTATTTGTTTTTGCCTGAAATGCTTTCTGTACCTAGTTGATATTTTATCAGTATTTATGTGCCCAAATGATCATGTAAATCACAGTTGTGTTTCACCGTGTGCTGAACAGTCTCATTACTGTGTAAATCACAGAAGTACAGTTAGTATTGATTCCTTTTCATACCTTCACAAATGAATTGTTTGGCTTATCAGTTACCATGTAATGCTTTTGCAGGCTGAATTAAAACTTCCTTTTATACTCCAAAAAGATCTTACTTACTTTTATCTACCTTTGAGATATTTGCATGTGTGTATGAGGGAAGACACTGCTAATGCTTTCAATTTCCCCCCCTGCCTTGTTTGTTAAGAGAAAACACATAGATCATGCTGTGTTGTTCTTCAGGACAAAAAAAAGCGCTCTGCCCATTTAGCATGTTGGAAGCCAAGGAAATGAGAATTTAATTTTAATTGTACTACCTGAAGGCTTCCTATATTAACAAAATAGAGCTGGTGAACAGTGAGTTCACTTGAAACTCTCATTCCTGGGATAATTTTTTACTATCAAAAATTCCTCATTCAGAACAGGAAGAAAACTTCCTAGGCTTCCTGGAGGATGCAGGAAATTTTGGGGGGTGACTCCTGCTAAGTACCATGAAGAACTTCTAATTTCTTTATGAAGCACTGGACATCATTCCACTGTTTAGACTGAAGGATACTATAGCAGTAAGGGAGAGAGCAGAAATCCCAAGAACCTGTGTGGATCACAGAAAATGTGAGAGGGTTTGGACTTGGGTAGCCAACTTCCAGTTGGTTTGGTAATGAGAGCATGTATGAGAACATGGGTTTACTGAAAGTATTTTATTGTCCATGATATGTTAAGGCAGGTTATTTTTGGTGTTGATATCACAGTATCACTGTTAGTAACCCCACCTCTGATTCTGTTCATTATTGTAGTAGTCTGTCTTGCTCAGCTCAGAACAAGTCAGCTTGAAACCCTTGGACTGATTTGCTCTGTACTAGGTGTTTACTTTAAAAAAGAGCTTTTGAAAAATTTTGGCAGTATTGTTACACTTTGTTCTGAAGTTTTAGAATTGTTTTGTTTTGCTTTGATGGAAACTTGAAATTCGATGAAATGGCTGACCTTGGTGTTGGAGCTGTGCCTTTCTGTTGTTTCCATGAAAAAACATTTGAACTGTGTTAAGGTGGAAGGAATAGTATATTTACAGTTTTTGCTGAAAACTGTTCTCATTGCTGAACTCTGCAGCTGAATTTCTGTAGGGGTCCAAATGAATGTGTGGTATGTCTTCATGTGGTTCTGTTGTGCCGTGGCTTGCAGAGATGCTGGGAGCAGGAAAAATTATTAAATATGTCTGACTCATCAAGATCAGGGTAGACTGAGTACTTCTGAGAATGAAACTTTGTACTGGGGATGCTGGAGGGGTGGAGAGATGATGTTTCTGTCATGACACATGACACATTCCAGGCCATGTCGTGATGAAGAGCTGCCAGTGTGTTTGGCTCTTAGTACTGGAAAGTTGTAGCATTTTTTCATGGTTGGCACACTACAGGAATGTGTCCTGTGCTGCCATGACTCTAACCATGATGGGAGAGCATTTCTCAACTTTCTCAGAGGCGCAAGGGAGAAAGCTGTATGTTCTGTGTTAGACTGCACAGACTGCTTGTTCATTTTTCCAGTCCAGGTTTGACTGGTGGCTTAGCTCTTTCTGCTTGAAGATTAATTTCATCATCTCTTTGTCTTGTCTGGAGCTCACTGCAGATGTCTTCTCTGTCCTAAAGACAAAAAGCACAGGAGGAGAACAAGGATTTTCCCCAGAAATTGCCTGAGTGCATTTGCAGTGCCTGTTAACTTGCCTGCCTCTCCAACTGGATGAGTGATCTGAGGTTTGAACTGCCTGTTCTGTAGCTGTCTCCAGTCCAAGCAGGCTCCTTCAAGGAAATTTATGCAATAATTCATCATGTTATGCATCAGGCATCAAAGTCTAGGATTATTACAAGAGATATCACAATCTAAATTTTGTTTTGACCACTCATTGTCTGGAGTTCTCTACTTCAGCCCAGAGTTCATGGTCAGGCTTGTTGCTTATGAAGGAGAAGTCTAAATACTCCCAGAACCTACTGAAGATGTTTGCAATATTTGTTAATTTCTCAGCAGAAGCTGTAGTGAGAGTATCCCTTATGCATCTCATTGTTCGTGTTGCAGAAGCAAACAGCATTCAGCTCTCTGTAAGCAGACATCTCTTCAGCATGCCAAGAGAACTTCAGTGCCCGCATCTCCATCTGACTTACCGGAGAAAGGACAGACAGGAAATACCTGCTTCAGATTCAATTACATTGGTCACAATCCAGTCCTTGGTTCTCATGTCTTAAAAGAAGCTCAAAAGTTGTTTGGATAGCAAAGAACAATTTGAGATCATCCCTTGCAAAAATAAGCCGAGATAATGCTAGTGCCAATAATGCTTAAGCCATGTGGCTCTGCTATAACCATGTAAAGTTTTTCTTGAGGGAAGATTTTTGGATAAGCTGCCAAGGAAAAAAAATAGGAGGAATTGAAATTGTCCATCATTTGATTTAGAGCCTGGGTCTTTCACTTGATGAGTGTTATGGACAGAAAGATTTAAGGCATCTTCCCACTGTGTGATGCTGGTCTTGTTTTCAGGTACCAGTAGTGCAGTGTGAAGCCTGCAGTGTTACAGCTCTTTCAAAGGAAAGCACAGAGATATTTCCCTGTCCCAGGGCAAACACTTGTACTTGTGATTTTTGCCTCCCTAAAGAGAGCAGTGATGGAGCTCCTTGTGAGAAAACACCTCAGATACAGTGCTTTAAAAATAACATTCTCTGAGCTTTTCAGAAAAAAGCAGTTTTTAGTCTTCTTATCTCTTACAAGAGGTAGGACCTAGTGAGAGCTTCTAGGCGACTTTTTCGCTATTAATTTTCCATTGCTTTGGTATGCATCTTTCCTTTAACTGCAAGTACAGATAAGGTCTGTCTCAAGCTATATTCCTAAGGCAGGGATTGTTTTTAGTCTGTAGCCACTCCCTTCAGTGGTTTCTATTCCTGCTTTTGGAAGAGAAACTGCAGTCCCTGATGTAGTCCAAGTCTTGTGTAAAGCACTACTAGGGTAAGAGGCTTTTGCTTTCAAAGAAGAAAAAGGACATGGGTCATCATTGTTCTCCATGTGCCTGGGAACAAGTATCTCAGACTTTCTGATTTGCACTGCTCACAGAATACACTTGAGATATCTCAAGAAGGTAAATTTCAGTCAGCACAGCATTGCTTTTGAGTCTGTGATAGTCCTGGAGTGGAGGGGAGTTCTGGAGCTTCCTGGGAAGCTGAGGATCTAGAGGTACTCATGTCTAAAAGACTGGGTGACTTGGGAAAACCTAGAAGCCTGTAAATTACCAGTTTTGTGCATTTCCAAGCCTCAAACTCAGCCACTCTGAGCCTTATGTAGTCTGTAGCATATAAAGGTTGTAAAAGGCTCCAGATCTCAGTGGCTTCCAGTGCATCACTTTAATCATCTTTGCATGTATAACTCAAAATCTGAGCAAGCACCTGGAAGTAAGTACAGTTTCAGTGTCAGCTTCACCTACAGCTCTTTGTGTGCCTGCCCAATCCTGTGCCATGAATCAACGTGCCAGAGCTGCCTGCAGTCCCTCAGAAGCCCAGTCATTTTACACCAGTTGACTGAGGGGCTGATAGACAGGGAGCTGCAGTATTCTTAGGATCTTACCCCTGAAAGGCCCTAGAACCTGAACTGTGTCTCGTCTCTGAGGGGCTCGCAGGAATTGCCTCAACACTTGGGTTTCCTGCACTCTGTGGAGCCCAGAGCTGTCTGACAGCATTCTGCTGCTTACAGCCACTGCCACCCTACAGGTGGTGTCACCAGAGAGGAGCAGCACCCTGCCATCTGAGCAGAGACCTCTTCTCTCTGGAACTGATGTATACCATACCCCAGCATATCCATAGCTGTCCACCTGCCTGGTTTCCTAAACATTTTGGGGTATCAGCTCAGGGGGTGGATGGTAATTCCTGGGTTGTTTGTGTCTTTCATATTGCTCATCACAAATGGAGATTCCTCACCACAGAGGCTGTTTTAAGACACAGGAGTCCAGGAGCCCAGGATCACTAGCAGGCAAAAACCTGTATCTGAATTTCTGAAGCCATTCTGTATTTTATTCTGGCTTCTGTGCCTCTAAGTGGCCAGAGATTCCCACCTGCAGGCTACACACCTTGCCAGCTTTTGCTGAAGTTTGGACAGGACAAAAGAAACTGCATATACCAGCCATTGGGAATACTTCAGCCAAAGGCATGTAGATTTTGCCACAGCTGTGCAGAGTCACTGAAGCCAATGGTACAGCAAAAGAAATAAGTTATTGTCTATTTCCTCTGTGTATGTGCTGGGAATTTTCTAAGGAATGTATGTGTAAAAACCATCTATCCCAGCTATGTTTGTAAAACACCACCTTTTGATGTTCACTAGTACTGAGCAGGACTTCTCCCCACCAGAAGTGTAACATGCAGGGCTGCTCTGCAGTCAGGTGTTTGCAAGCAGAGACTTTCCCTGGGTGACAGAGATGTAACAAAGGCCTGGCTGTGCAGGATAGGGTCCCATGACCACACAGCTCCTGATTGTCTGTGCTTTGGGCTGTGTGGTGGTGAACTGGGCTTTGCAGAGGGCTCTGCCTGCCCCTTGTGCTCCGCGTGGCCACCCTGGCTGACTCCAGGCAGCGCGGTTCTTGTTGAACCCCGTTCTAACAGAAATCGCTTCCTTCCTTTCTTCTCCCACCCTCCCTTCCCCAGCTGATAACAAGACGAAAAAGAAAGTAGCTCATCGGGACAGGAAGCAGGACTTCTCTGCCTTCAAGCAGACAGACAGCGAGATGAAGGTTAAAATATCACCGCAGCTCCTCCTGGCAATGCACCGGTTCCTGGCAACAGGCAAGTGCGGGTTATCTCCTTCTGCGATCGTGCCAGAGCCTCGAGGCAGTTTGTCAGCACAGGCCGCTGAGGTGGGTGGGACAGTGCAGGCGGGAAGGGAGGCTGGATTGTGGGGTGACAAATAATGCCACTGTTGTGTTTTTCTTTTTAAATTCTCTCCTCTCCTGTGTTCAGTGTCGGCATGAACCCTCTGAGACATATACCAGGGGTGGACCAGTAACTTTAAATTGGTCTGAAAGGTAAGGATGAATGCCAAGTGCCGCACTGCATGTCTAGAGTCCGTCAGATTAACGACACCCCATTAGGAAGAGCTCAGGGAACAAAGCAAAGAGGACTCGATACCACTGGCCAGCTGGCTGTAATTGCACTCTGGTGCCTTCTCCAGAAAGAGATGCTGGACTTTTTGCAGGAAGGTCTAAACCTGTTGCGTGAGACTTTAAGACTCCAAGTGAAAAACTCTCCTGACACATTTAAAAATGCAGACTGCACAGGTGGTTGAACTGTACTCTTTAAAATGGATTTCTGTCTGGCTTGTGTGACCTCCGTTGATGACTTCAGAGGTTTCAGAGGACAGTTGTCTCCATCCCAGAACACCTTGATGTTTTAGCCCTTGGGTGGGCAGTCTGGCAGAGAGACCAGGGCCTTGAATGGTTTCTTGCGGCTGGTATTGCCTTTCGTCGTAAACTTGGTCCTTTCACCTCAGAGATGAGGCCTTTAAACAGGAGAGCTTGTGGAAAAATGCCTTCTTATTGCTTGTGCTGTCTCTCTTTGATGTATAAAGACGTGCCACATGCAGGCCTTTCAGATGGTCATCTTTTGCTGCCATGTTCAACATACATTCATGGGTGGAAAATTATAAAGTTGCTTTGTCTGAAGTTTGCCAGCTCCACTTGGAAGTTAGTACTTCCCCTCCTCTAAGATGCAGTAACTGCCTGCCTAGATGCTCCTAGTCTGTCTTCACACTTTATTTTGCCTCTGTGACTTGAAAGAAATGTGTACATGATCGGTTATCACATCTCAGCTGAGGGGCAGTAATTCCTTAGAAGGCTCGGACTCCCTACATGCACATGAGCATGTCCTTGGTGAAAGGAAGCAGTTCAACAGGAAGATGTGGATTTAACAGCAAGCAAGGCATTGTTCATGTAGTGTACAAGACTTGGTGGAGTTCCATAAGCACCTGCTCAACAGGCATAGTCTTACAGTGCTGCTTCTCTACTTGTTTTGTGGATGAAAGGATTGTGTAGCTTAAATACAGGTCTGTTGGTGAAGCTACTGCTAAAAAAGATGAAAGCTACAGTTCTGGTTTCTCTGTTCTAAATTGAGAATAGCATCTTTAGCAGATTGTTGTTAATGGTCCTGTTCTGAAATGAGGTGTTGGGAAAGCTTATCAATTTGCATGTGTAATTCTCGTCATCCATGGCTTACCTCTCCCACACAAGGATGAGCTTTTCTGCTTCAAACAGCTCCTGTTGGAAACACTGAAGATCAAATGGATAGGGATTGTGTTCTGTGTGTCAGGCATTAATCCCACATTGCTTGAACTGACCTATACTTTCACTCACTTTGAGTAACTCTTCCCATATGAACCATGGCAGCCCCAGTTGTGTCTTATTTGTGTAGAACATCTCTCTAGAGCAACTTTATAGGCTCCAAGCAGTAATTAATTAATTGATTGATTTTATTTTAATAAAGTGCAATAAATGCAGTGACTTCGATAGCTTTTAGGGAAGGAAAAAAATTCAGAGGTTCTCTGTGCCCCAACTGTAAAGCTCTTCCATTTATACAACTTCGTGACTCAGAAGTCTCAAGAGGGGAAGACCATCTTTTTCTTTTCCCTTTCAGATGAAGACATGATTTTTGATTGTTTTGAAAAATGCTTCAGTAATGAAAGTTGGGGTGTTACTGTGTTTCCCCCCCCTTTACAAATCTAACAGTCTCAAAAGACAGGAAGCCTGCAGTTCCATAATGGACCTCTCTGCATCTGTGTGTCTTTTATAGGCAAATGCTTATTAACGAGTATTGCTAACTTCTTGCCAGGCATATGAGGTGTAATGCCAAGTTGTATCTTGTGTTGTAGAAGTAGAAGCATTTGGTCCATCCCAGATGTCAGAGAAGATCCTTCTCAGGCTGCTAAAACACCCCAACGTCATCCAGGAGCTGAAATACGACGAGAAGAACAAGAAAGCCCCAGAACACTACCTCTACCAGCGAAACAAGCCCGTCGACTACTTTGTTCTCATTTTACAGGTCAGACATGTGCTTGTGTAGATATGTGCAAAACCTTTTATATCCTGATATATCCCCCTCTATACCTCTTTCAGGTGCTGAAGTTTGTCTTCTTTCAAACATGGGAGGGGAACTATGGCTCCTGGGAACTGCTCCTGCCTCCTTTATGTCCTTGCCAGCCTTGAGGAGCTCACTCAGTTCCTTTCACCCTCAGTTAAACCAGTTGTGAAGGATAGAAAGCACTTCCCACATTCAGTCATCTGCAAAAAGTTACTTAAGCTTTCACTATCCCAAGGAGAGACAGTGCAAAAAGATCCCTATTGGCATTGCTTGGAAAATAGGGCTGCAGAAAATGCCACATCATAGGAATTTTGCCAGCATACTTTATCTGCTGTGCCTTTTCCTTTTGCAAAAGGAGGCATGGGGGTATTTGGTGGTTTAGAGAAATGACGTTTTTCTGCGGTTTTGAAGTCTGCACCTGAGGTATAGTGAGAAGCACAAGTTTCAGTGGGGGCCTTGTGCCATCTACTGAACTGATGTCACCTCCTGCTACAGCCCAGCAGAATGCAGACCCTGGGAGCCCTGCCATCCAAGCCTTTATCCACCCCTAAGATCCCTGCACTTGTGTGGCTTTTAGATTGGAGCCCTGGGTGGTGTGGGAGGACTGTTTTCTTTGTGTTCTGTTCAGGATTGCTTCCAGGGCTGGCATCTCCCAGGTTTTGTTACTAGTCAGGAATGGTTGGATGGTTTAGATAAAGCTTTACACAGAAATTTAGTTTCTGTCTAGCACCATTTAAACAGGAATAGTCCTTTCAGACCGATTTTTCTGGAAAGGTTCTTCTCTGTCCTGCAGAACTGAAAATCAGTTTTGGTTGTAAAAGCACAGGCATTGTAGCTGAAATTTTAACACAGGACTTGAAATCCTAACATGGCCTTTAAAATAGAAAAGGGGAGGACATGAGTTTAAACACTCTGTGATAAACAGCTATGAGAGCACTGGGATATTATATTGTGGAATTGTAGATTCAACATAATTCTGATTTTAAAAAATTCTTTTTCAAGAGTGTGAGGAGCCACTGGTAGCTCTTTAAGTGCTCTTTCTTACATGCTGAATTGTTAGAATCTGAAATATTCCAAAGGCAAGATGATCCTCCTGATGTAATGCTGCTAAGATGTAAATGGAGGACATGGGAATACAAAAGAACAATCAGTTCTTCCTGTGCTATTTTGCAATCAATAAATATTTAGCAAACACAACATGCCAGGTCTATAATGCATTTGGAAAAGTGAGTGTTGCAGTGAATACATACTACAAAAATGGCAACAAGGTTGGTTCTGCCAGGATCAAGAGGGGAGAAATACTCTGCTTTTGTTATTTAAATGGACTTGGACTTATTCTCTCACACTGAGGGACCAAGAATGCCTTCACAGTAAATGCATGCCAGTAAACAAGTAAATGTATATTCTTCTTGTGTGTACCCAGTCTTTGCCTGGGTGACAAAATGGAACCTTTTGGAAGGCTTATAATGAAGAAACAAGCTACTTTTTTTCATAGAGTGAAATTGGTTTTAAAAGGGATTTATATGAAGCTGTTGCTTGTGATAGCAGGAAAGTGGATTTGTGAGTGCACTCTTTTCCTGCTAGGCAGATTTTGTGCTTTTTCTCATCTGGGACAGATAGATAAATTGACTTGGTGTTGAGGCTTATGCAAGTTGAGTTCATTATCACCTTTCTCTGCCCTTGTCCAGCACTGTAAATTTAAAGGCATGATTATTTATTTTAAGTGGGGCTTAATGAAATAAACACTTAGAAATAAATTCTACTTTTTGGCCTCATTTTCACCCAGTTGTGTTCAGATGATGTTCAGTCTTAGTACACCTGGGATGCACAGTCCGTCTCCCCTTCCCAACTTAGCCAGAGAAAAGCATTGCAGGTAATTATGTTGTTTGCCTGAAATTCCAAATTTTGTCTAGTTCAGCCTGAAAGCTGGATGAGATCTCTTCTGTCTGCAGTGGTGTGCTGTGCAGTAAGGATGGGTGAACATGAAAACAGTGCAGTAAGGATGGGTGAACATGAAAAACAAGCCCCACTGAAAAGACAATTATTTTTGGCTACTTGTGTACCAGAGGGACTGGGATGCTTTACAGCTGTGTTTGATGTGGTGGGTTCTGTTCTGGAGTCCTGTTTAGGACTTAATGCTCTACATTTGGTTGAGCCCACATCAGAAACAGGTGTACTTGCATGGTAGTGTAGTTTTATACAACTTGGGAAGCACTGAGGGTCTTTTGTAGGCAAGACTCTGCAAAAGAGCAGGATCTTAAGGGGGTACTGAAATCTGTAATACTGCTGGAAATTAAGAAGACCAAAGTAGCCCCAGGGCTGCTCCTTCAGCAATAAAGGCTTTATTTCTGTGGGAGTCTCATCAGGCAGCCAGCCTCTTGACACATTGTCTCCATCTCCCTCCCTGTGTTTGTCTTAGAGGGAATTCTATATGGATGTAAGCTGTTCCCCAAAATGTCTAGGTGCTTCATGATCCCAGGTGATGGTGCTACATTTAAGCTTATTGTGCTTCTGGGGGAGTATTTTTTCACTCTGCAGTAAAGGAAAACAGCCTGGCAACTTGTAGCAGAGCAGTAGTACCAACCAAAGCTGTGTGGTGATCCTGATCCTGCTCCTCTGCAGAGACTTCTGCTGGCCACAAGGCATCAAAGAGCAGGGTAGCTCAGGGGACAAATGCCTGTCGCCCTTCAGGGTCTGTCACTGTTACAAACTGCAGGGACCATGACACTGCTTAGGGATGTCAGGTAAAACTATCTTTCAGGGCTCAGGTCTGATCATGTGCCTTGACACCCATGGTCCCTTTTAATTGCAGCTCTCTCTCCATTTCCTTAACAGGGGAAAGTGGAAGTGGAGGCTGGGAAAGAGGGGATGAAGTTTGAAGCTGGTGCTTTTTCCTACTATGGGGTGATGGCCCTCACAGCATCACCAGGTATGTCCTCTTCTGCTTCTGGAACAGTCTGAGCTCCTGCACAGTCCTGCCCTGTTGTGTCTGTGGGGCTGATGGCATTGGCACCTCCTTGCCAGCACAAGTGTCCCCCCTCAGTGTCCCTGGGGGGGACCGGCCGGTGGTGACGCGGGCACTGACTCCAGGACCCAGCAGCTGGCAGTGGTTTGCCAGCTCCCGAGGATGTGAGTGCTGAATTTAGCAAGGGATGTGCTGGTACTGAAAGCTTTGTGGTTTTGCTCATGGCAGGGTAACAGGGAGTGAATTAACGGGAATAAATAATTAGTGGCAGAGGGACATCTAGTGGTGTGAGGAGCAACCACCCGGTTAGTTTGAGGATGGTTCTGTTTGCCACTCTTGTGCCTAAAGCTGTCTGGAGAGAAAGGATGGAGCAGTGCCAGAAAAGCAATTGCTGCTGTCAGCTTGTGTGGAAATGTACCTGAGAAATCAGCAAGGGGGACAAGGTGGTGTCTGAGGGTGAGTGTGAGCCACCTACCAGCACACAAGTGGTAGCCACATGAGCCACCACCTCACTGGCACAGGTCAGGGAATTCTCATATAATCCATCAATTATTGCAGCCACATTTCAGCATTTGGTGATGTATTTTATTGCCAGCAGTGTCACCATGTAGGTCTCGACCTCAGCTGGAAATGTACAGCCCTGCTGGGTGAGCTGGGGCACTGGAGCTGGTGTTGGTCTTCTGCTGACACAAAGCCACTTGTTCAACTCCAGGGAGAGATGTTTCTTATGCTGAAATTGTGTCCTGTCACAGCAGGGTTTACATTCCACTTGAGAGGCAGCTTGTTTTAATTGTACACTCAGGAGTGCTCCTTTACATGTGTGTACCTGTGTGTATGTACATTATCAAATTGTGCTGAAATGGAAATGGTTTTGTGAGTCATGAGTGTAACCTTGTTAGACTCTACAACCAGCAGCAGTTCTCTGGACCTCTGTGAGCTCACTTTTACAGACAAGACTAATTCCTTAATTATGTGCACTTCAATTTAGTCAGTAGCTTATACGTTTTGAGATTTAGGAGATTTTAAAGCATGCAGAACACTGGTTGGATTTTATCTCAGTGATAGCAGCCATGTTCATGAGACATGTAAAACTGCATCATACCCTCAGCTTTTGCAATATGGGCCAGGCATGGAGTCTGGGTGGTCAGGCATGGTCACTTCTACCAGACTTACACTTGGAAATCACCTGTGGCATCTCTGTTTTGCCAGTGTTGTTCAGTTTGAATGTTTTCATGTGTTGTTGGGTTTTGGGTTGTTTTTTATGTTCCTAACCCTCCCCACAACCATTCCAGTTGCCCCAAGTCCTATCAGGTCAAATGGTCTCCTCTTTATATGCCCTGAAATCCATCTTTAATTTCACCATGTGGCACTTACGAATATGCACTATTGTAAAGTAATCTCGGCCAATCTTGAAGTTACCTTCAACTGGTTGGCTTTGGGGTTTTTTTTGTTTTCTTTTTTTTTTTAACCTGTAGCAAATCCCTCATTTTGTTGGCTTTGCCTCCAGGTTCAGAGATTTCTGTTGAGATCAGCTCATAAAAATAAGTTCCTGTTGCTCTCTGTAGACAGGAAAGCTCAGGGAAAGTATAAGTTATTGTGGAATAAAAGAAAACTCCTTCTCTTCTGTAGGTCCTAAATAAATAACACATGCTTGCTCTCCTCACTTGGAAGATGAAGCCACTAACAGTGGAGTAAAGCAAACCAAACTAAAACCAACCAATCAAACAAAAAAACTAAGAAAAGAGTGAAGCTTTTTTTCTTTAACTGCAGGTGGGGAGGGATTTGCAGTAATGGTGAGCAGTGCAATACCCATCCCAACAGGGATGAACTTGGAGAATCACAGCCTTACATTATATTTTACTGGAAACTTGAAGAACTATGAATTATCTTTTGATTTTATTTTTGTTATTTGCCTCCCATAAGGAACAGCACCCCTGAATGTTTTCTGGCTTGTTTTAATTCTTGCCTTCCAGGCTAGAGTGGGCACCACTTCTCCTTTTGAACTATTTCAAAACATGAGCGTACCTTGATGGACTATTTGGTGCTGGATAGTCATTTAAAATAGCAGTTCCTTCCAATTCCTTGGTCTTGTTTTTTGGTTTATTTCTAAATTTGATTGCGTTTTTTGGTTTTGCTTTTGTTTTAACCCTTTGCTTTTTCACAGTTGATTTGCACTGCTGGTTTTAGTTCGTCAGTTTGTCAGCTGGCTCCTTCCCCTGTCGAGTGTGGATAGCTGCCGCCTTTCTGGTCGTGATCTCATCCTTTTTCTCTCCCTCTTCTAGTTCCCTTGTCCCTGTCTCGTACCTTTGTTGTCAGCAGAACAGAGTTGTTAGCAGCAGGTTCTCCAGGTAAATCTGCATGCTTCTATTTTCACCATTCTTGTGACTGCCCTGATGCCATAAAAAGTCAGCTGCAGTCTGTATTTGTCTGACCCCTTTGCTCATTAGGGAGAAGTCCAGCACAGAGTTGTGCCTCACAGGTAGGTATCCTGAACCTTTGTTTTTGGGAACTGGTCAGTCATCAAAATGGGAAGAACTAAAAACATGTTTAAGAAAATGTGCTTGGTAATGAGTACTTGTTTTTTTTTTTCTCATATGGATGCTGGCGGAAAATTAGGAGGGAGATTTTTTAGAAGAATGTATTCTTCCCCAAGCTGGGGCATAAAAAATCCTGAAGAAAATGCATCTGACAGAGAAGAATGTATGCTACTAAACTGCCATAAAAGGAAAACTTATTAATGAAAGTATTTTATATTCTCATATGGGTAAATTCTATGGTTTGCATACAGTCTGGCCATTTTAATTCCTGGCAAGCTTTGAGTTTTCTCTCAGGGAGGTTAATGCCAGGGACCAGCACAGGGATCTGCTGAGTGGATGGATTTGCAATGGAATGTACAAGAAGGTTGTGGGAGGACTTTCTGGTTCCTGTTGTGCTTTCCTTGCTGTATCACCAAGCTGACTGGCACAGAAATTCCTTTGGAGAACAGAGACCAGCAAGGGAACAAACTGGGCCAAGAAGAGCTCTGAGATGTGGTTGAGAGATTGTAAATTGGGAAGCATCAAGAACTGAGTTTAGCAGACACTTGCATGCATGGAATGGTTGGGAAAAATGGAAACCCATCAAGAAAGTCTGTAGGAAAGCAGAATCCTAAAATAGTTTGGGCCACAGTGAGCATATGTCTTCCTTTTGAAGTTTTTTCTATTTTTTTAATCTTTCCCCAGAACTAAAAGCAAACAAGATAATAATATGCATATTTAAGTGAAACATCTCTTAAACATTAATACATGTAATGCATTTTATACACTTTCACCATCTGCTTCCTGCATTTCACCATCTTTATTTAACTTTAGAAAATGTATTTCATCATTGGTCTCTAACTTATCTTCATGCACATTCTGAGCAAACTACAGGTTGTTGCCTTGCACGGGATTTTTTTCCTGCCCTGTTACTTTCCTGCTGCAAAACACCAAAGAAGGGGGAGAAATTTAGTCTTTCTTTGATGGAAGTACCTATGGCTCTCCTTTAAGCTTGGCAACTTTGATTATCTTTCTTCACTTTGTTCTTTTGTTTTGCCAGCTCTTCTATTTTTACTTTTATTTTTCCTTTTCTGTTCTACAAATAAATATACACTTTGCACAGGTTGTTTCCATTATAAATGCCAAGAATACTTTCATAGCTTTTCCCCCGTTAAAAAAAAATTAACAAGGGAAAATAATAGTGGGAACAATCTCCTTTGTAAGGAGCTGATAGTGTAAGTCTGGTCACTGTGGCAACATGGTACCAGTTTTGATGAAACTCAGACCTTTTGTGGGGTGCTTATGAAAATAATTCTGTTCTTTAAACACAAATTCATAATACACTTATACTGATGTCCATCTTGTGGCTTGTGTTCTTTATCCCCTCTTTAGAAAGGTGAGGAATGTGGGAAAACCTGGGTAGAGAAGCTCTAACATGGACCTGCCTGGTGTTTATCATCTGTTCTTTCTGTACCCTTTCCTCTTCATTCTCTTCTCTCTCCCTGAATGGAATGCAATCCAGAAATCATGTTGTTTCCCTCACATTTTTAGAAATCATATCTTTTTGTTCTGTCCTTTTGTCTCACCTCTCCCTTTTTTTTTTTTTTTTCTTATAATGCTTTGCCATGTTGCTCTATATCCTTTGTGTTTTATTATAATGTACTGTAAGGTCCCTGGTGGAAAGACAAGGCAGATGCAAGTCACATAGTGTAAAGTTGTTCCAGGTGGAAGCCTTTATCCCAAGCAGCAGTGATGCTGTTCTTGTCACACACAGCCATATTTTGTGTGTACAGGTGGGAAGGAGGACAAATTCATCCAACCTTCACAGTTCCTTGTTCTGCAGTGGGAATTTCAGCATCAAACCCCATGTGCAGGTGGAGTTTTGGCTCCTGGCAGCAGTTATTGCAGCCTGCTGTGGCTTTCAAGTTGGCAGGCTGGTACAAAGGAAAACCTTGCAAGGCTCTGAGTGCTTCCCCCTAAGCTGCACTTGGTGTTGCCATAGGGACCTGCACTAATTCCATGGTGCAGAAATGGCCAGGAAGTTATCGAGTTGTCAGAACCTGTATTTTTTTGTTCCTCTTTTTAAAATTGCAAGAAAGACAACATCAGAAGGATTTTGAGTGGGAATAAGAATCAGGACAATTCTGCATTGTAAAGTGTAAGGTATAGGAAAGGCTGGATTCAGAGATGTAGAACAGGCTGAGTCATATGGACAAGGAGATATTATATTTCTAGTGATTAGGTGGCAGAGGTAGGGTTAAATTTAAGGGAGGTTTTCAGCTTTTTTTAATAAATAAAATTATATGTAAAGTTTTCAAAAAGAAATTTGAAAAGCTTGTTAAGGGGATTTTTGTTGATTTGCTCAAAGAGACTTTGTATCTTAAGATTACATGAAAATGATCTTTCAGCTTGAGAATGGGTATCATGTGATGAGTAGCATAGTTTACATCAAGTTTGAGTTTGAGCTGGCTGAATGAGTTTTGAGTGCATTAATATTCAAAAATTCTCTGGTCCCAAAGACAGTTCTTTGATCAGTATGTACTGTGTGTGTGCCCAGGGAGCAGCCCTGTCTTAGGATGTATTTCTGCCCTGCTGCCTTCTGGGTCACTGTGTGGGTGGAAGCTGTGGATGCAGAATGTCTGTGGTGTCCCAGAAGCACGTTTGTTTTGGATAGACTGTCCAGTCACACTCACAGGGGACAGCTGCGAGGTCTTCAGTGAAACCCTGCGGGACTTAAAGGCCTGTGGTGGAAAATGATGTCTGTAGTGTTCTCCTTTCCTGGACACAGATTTTTCTCTGTAGTGTGGACTGTTCTGTCTGTGTCACTGGCTGGCATGGAGTTTGCTTTCCTTCATTGAGGTTTTGCCACTGAGAGGAAATGTTGAATTGTCATGTGCACTGTACTCTGGTCCACTGAGGACTCTGTTACTCCTATTGAAAGTGTCTGCCCTAGCTGAGGGAACAAGGCATATGTAGGTGTCAGATGAAATAAAAGGAGGTAAGGTTCAGACGGGACTGATTGTGGATGAAAGTAACAGTGATTAAGAAAAAAAATATATTAAGCATGGTCTGACTATCAAGAGCTCCTGTAAGGGAGCTTTGGGAGGTTGCCTTTCTGTGGTAGTTTCTGCTCATCAGCTGAGGCGCTGTGTTCTCAGGGCATGTCTGTTGCAGCATAAACAAGTACAGGTTTGTTTAGGGCACACTCAGTGATGCTGGCTACCAGCTCTGGACTGAAAATGTACCATTTTTCAGGATAATTTGGTCATTTAGCCACATACCCACTTATGAATGGATTAAGCATTTGCTGTTTATTTATGCTACATCACAAGTTACTATGTCCCTTTAAAACTGGTGACTTTAAAAGTTTTCTACTTGATTTAAGAAATCTCTTGCTCTTGCCTGTTTCTTAGCTGAAAACAAGTCTCCACCTCGGCCCTGTGGCTTGAATCACTCAGACTCTTTAAACCGGAGCGATCGCATCGACGCCGTGACCCCGACGTTGGGGAGCAGCAACAACCAGCTGAACGCCTCCTTCCTCCAAGTGTATGTTCCAGACTACTCAGTGAAAGCCCTCACAGACATTCAGTTTGTCAAGGTAGGAAAAAAACTGGAAAGACCCTGCTGGAAAGTCGGGCTTGGCTGGTAGGATGGAGAGCCTGGGGAAGGGAATTCCCTCTAAATTCTTCTGTGAGTAAATAGCATTATGAAAGCAGCTGTTTAAAGTTACTTTAAACTACTTTTTTTCCAATATCTGCTGTCCACTGATTTGTCTTCACTGTTCTTCTCATTTGGACTTGTAAGTAGGCTGGTCACATAATTTTCTGGATTTCAGGTCCTTTGAGGAAATATTGTAAAAATAACCTCTCTGCTTTTAGTCAAACCTATCCTCAAGAAGCTTTTGGACCCATCTGAAATGGAGACCCTTCATTATCAGACTGTCCTTTTCTAAAGGATGACACATTTACTGTTGGTTGCAGTTTTTATTCACTTCTGATTTTGGTTTCAGTTTGGGGTTCTTGATCTTACTTTTCGATTTGCCATCCTTCTTCTGCTTGGAGAAGTCTTGGACATTTCTCTTTATCTTAACTTCACATGTATTAGGCTCATGTCTCATACTACCAGTGAGTTGCTGCATGAAATACAGCTCTGTCCCCCAGCATGGAGCATCCCACGCTGAAATGTGTGCGAGTCCTGTGGGAGAGAAATCTAGCTGAGCTGAGGAACAGATAATGCTGGCAGCAATTCCAGCCCAGCTGGGAGTCCAGGGAAGCTGATGTCCCATGGCCAGAAGTTGACATTGATGCTTTTCTTAAATTAAGTGCATGTTCACAGTTTGTTTGTATGCAACTCAAGTGATTTGTGAACTTCTGTTAGTTAATTCAGAGTTAAGAGTGTGGAATAGGCTAGACATACTACAATGCTAAGCTGAGTATTCTGTAGCCAAATTTTAAAAGGAGAGTAAAGTCTTGCTGTCAAAACTTTGAGATGCAAGTGTACTGGTCAATGGTTCAATCCTTCAAGGATTACATCAGTAGATGTTTATCACTGGGCAGTTGAGTCTCACTACAGATTTCAATGGCTAATCTGCTGTACAGAGCAGCTGCTCACCCTATGTTGGTTTATGTGAAGTCCTTCCAAATCTCACTGTGTTCATACTGAGGCTAATGAATGTTAAACTGTCCTGGTATCTCTGCAGACAGACTTGCACACCTCTTCTTGCATCACTCTGCTTTACACATAGGTCAGAGTACTCAACATCAGCGTTTTCACTGTGCCACGTGGTCATTCATTCAATTAATACCTTGTAAAACTGGGATTGTGACCTGCTCATGCATGTTTGAATTTTGCTTTTGGAGTTGTGACCTGGTCCATCTGACTCTGTCCATTTCCAGTCCCTTTCTTGTGTTGCTACTGAAATTTACAGTTTTCTAAAAGTCATTTCATCTTTTCCACCTTCCTGCCTGCCAAGATCACCCACTGCTGTGGGCTCATGGGGCTGCCAGTGCATCCTGCTGCCTGTCCTGGCTGAGAAGGTTGGCCTGGAGGAGTTCACAGGGCTGATTGCTTGTGGCTCCAGGAGGAGTTCTGCCCTCCACCACCAAGTGCAGATCTACAGGGGCTATGGGCTTCCTGTCCCTGGGGCACTGTGGGCAGTGGCACTCTGTGCTCTAGGCCAGCTCTTGTCATCACTGCTCTGCTGAGTGCAGACAGCTCTTGCAGAGACCAGTGGAAAACTTCATGGGTTGCTAATTTGGACTCATCTCTATGGGCATCCCAGTGTTTCCTAGACTCAAATGTCCTATGTATAAGGCTGTAGCTCCTGCTGTGTTTGCTGGCCTAGACAAGAGCAGGAATGCTTGTACTTCATACTTGTACTATAGAATGCTTGTACTTTACACTTGTACTATAGAGCTGGCTTGGCTCTATAGGGACACTTAGAGCCTCACCAGGAGCTCACTGAAGTTGGGAGAAAGACTTCACTGATCTCTGGTTCTGGTCCTAAAGGTGTGCATGGTTGGAGGAAAATGGAGGTCTGATTTAAAAATCTCTGCATAGGAATAAATCCCTGCCTTTGAACAGCATGGTGATTGCACAGCACTGTTCTTCCACCCTCCCTGGAAATGTCACCATGCTGTGGGTGTTGAGCTGGGATGCTCTAGGCTTGCAAAGCGCAGGGATGTTTTATGGAAACAGGTAAAGAAGGTAAAGTGTAGTGATCTGGAAAGGGAGGAAACTTTATCTTCTCAGTGTGCTCCACAGGAGGCATAGAAGTGTGATTGACTTCTTTTGTTTCTTCCCTGTTCTTGGAGCAGATCTCAAGACAGCAGTACCAAAATGCCCTGATGGCATCCCGGATGGACAAAACACCTCAGTCCTCGGACAGTGAAAACACTAAAATCGAACTGACTCTTACGGAGCTGCACGATGGTTTGCCAGACGAGACAGCAAACCTGCTGAATGAGCAGAACTGTGTGACTCACAACAAGCCCAACCACAGTATGCACAGTGAAGGAGCCATCTAGGAGCTGACTCCCCACAACCCACCCATCCCATCTCCTCAGCAGGACCAGCCCTCGCTCCTTCCTGCCTCCTCCCCGAGTGTGAACACCGTTAGTGTGTGCTTGCAACACTGCTGCATCCAGTGTTCTGAGACCAAAGACTTTTGCGTCCGTTCTGGGAGCAGAAGAGGAAGAAACAGGAAGAAAGGAGCAAAGAGCAAGAGAGACTAAAGACCCAAACGTAATTTGGGAATGGTGAGCCACCCTTGAGAACGATGAGAATTCTTCTTGCAAAGTAGAATTATGTTTATTTTTTATCTGTACTTTTGATCTTTGTTGGGTTTTTCCTCCTCAAACACATATGGGGAAGTTTAAAAGCTCCTCCATTATTTTTTCAAGAGAGATCATGTTTTTAAGAAGTATTTTGCAGAGTTTTAAATTGTTTCTGTCCCTCATGAACCTCAAATGGGCTCTGTCATGGTTTTGTGAATTGGCTCCAATGTCCTTAGGCCTCTTCTCACCCCTCTGTGGTCCTTTTTGTTACCCTGTTGAAAAAGTTAGTAACTGGTACTTGTATGTTATTTGTGTCCTAAGAAGGAGCAAGCTTCAAGGAATCTCTAGTTTCAGCCACCTGGAGGACCAAGAGATGAGGATTATTACATTCTTGCAGTTAATTTTCAGGGAAGGAGTGGTTACTTTGGTATTTAATAATGTTTCAAATTTCAGAAAGTTTCTTTGTTAAACAGGCAAAAGCATTGTTACACTTAGTTTTGTAACCTCCAAAACCTTTGTGTATGTTGAAGACGATACTGGGGGGAAGGAATTAATTAGCAAAACTGCAGTCACGTGAAATGAAAGCCGGGTGTGATATTCCAGTGAAGTAACTGGGTGATTTTTCATTGATGTTCCTGACAATTGCATGGTGAAGTCATGTGTGCACCCTGAGATGCCAGGTCTCTGAGCACTCCCGTGCTGTAGTGGTCTGCGCACAGTTACCTTGGCCAGAGCAGATGGTGCAGCCTTTGCTGAGTATCAGAACATCAGTCCCTGTCCCCCCCGTAATCTCTAATATTAACACAGAAGATGCTGCTACAATTACAGCCAAAGTACATGCTCCAGGTGACAGTAAACCTCTGCCAGTGCAAGGATGGGCACTGCTGAGGAGCCAGCACCATCCTCTCCTCTCCAAGAGCTGACAAAACTTTCTAGACGCGAGTGTATTGCACTTCAGGGATTCAGAGAGGTTCATTTCCAGGCTGTTCCCAGCCACATTCATTCCTTTGAGTGGATTCAGTGCATTTCCTTCTCTCTTGCCCCTTTTAACAGCCATTGTAGGGATTACCAAGGTAGCAGAGCAGAGAGCCTCCCACCCAGCTGCCACCAGTGCAGGGCAAAATCTGCCTTGGGCAGCAGAAACCAATTCCTCCACCCCAAAAACCTGAATGTTGATTGGGTGCCAGCAAGAGGCACCCTATGGCAGTTGTGCATCACCCATTTCCACAGATGGAGTCTTAAGTCCTCAAATGAATAAAAAAAGAAAGTCAACCCCGCAGTCCTCTTCCAGTGCTGTCTCAAACAAAATGTGAACATCAGTATCTGGATTGATAAATCAGGCTTTGTGGTTTCTCTGCTTCAAGACCCTGCTATGGCCCCTGGCTATGTAGCATTTCCCTTTCTTTACACGTGGATAATCTCTTTGGGGACATCCAAAGAAGCCCCCAGCCCCAAATGCAACTGCCAGAGCTCTCTGTGCCTGCAGGCCTGCCCCGTCTCTCCTGCTCACGGGCTGGGAAAGGCACTTGCTGCAAGTTCCCGTGGTCTGTCTGTGTGACTGGTGGCTGGAAAGGTGCAATATTCCATTACAGGATCTCCCCATGGGAATTGGAGTGTGGTGTCAGAGCCAGTTGGGTTTGCCTGTCTCCCTCCTCCTCCTCTCTTTTCCATCTTCATAAAGCAGCCCTAATTTTTGCTGTCCACCCCGATGGGAGCCACCCACGAGGATGAAGTCCCTGCAAGGGGCATAGAAATTGCATAGTATCCAACCTGTGCATGCAGTGAGGAGGAAACAGGCCCTCCAAAGCCTTGCTCTCACATGTAGCTTTTTGACTTTTCCCATCCAAAAGTGTTTCCTTAGCCTCCATCCCACCCTTGCTCTGATGTGCACCAGCACTGCTGAGAGCACGTGGCTTGGCAGCATCATGGGCTGCCCTAAGCCTTGTGCCTGCCCAGAGAGCTGCCAATATTGCACCTTTCTCACAGAGCAAAATGTCCAGATGTTACAGCGTTTGTTCTTGGCGAGGGACTCACCTCGCCAGTTTTTATCTAGTGTTGCTGAATGTAAAAGTGTGTTGGAAGTGTTTGACACAGTGGTGAACTTGAGATGCAGTATCCGTTTTGTCAAACCTGCCAAAGGAGGCAAGGCTCAAGTCAAGGCAGCTCTCTCCAGGATGAGGTTGCTCACTGGATCTGACTTCTGCTTCTTATGACAGGTTAAGGATTTGTTTCAATGTCTGTTTCCCTTTTTAGAAAAAAAAAAAGAAAAAGGCAAAAAAAAAAGCGCAAATTTTTCCAACCAAAGCCATGTGATCCCAAAGCAAATACCTCCTGCTTCTGCCCATGCTGCACTGTTCCAAAATTTGCAGGCAATTTTTTGCATGACCGTTTTTCATCATTTGTATAGATCAAATAATGGAAAGTGAAGTAATTTTACTTAATTTCCATAAAAATAGTTGATTATAGATGTGTTTCATATGGGAAATACGTACCTGGCCCAGAGGGGTTAGGAGCTGCTACTACTAATTAGCTTGAAGAACAAAGCATGGTCCTCTCCTTGGAGGGGAAAAAATCCCATCTCCCTGTTCTCAGGGTATTTACAGTTTTACTGTTTAACAGATGCGAGGGGTTCCCAGCCCTCCTGGTGGGAAGCACCACAGCAGAGGAGCCCCGTGCCCAGCTCAGGATCCCTCTGAGCGTTGGCTTTGCCGATGCCAGGGCTTGGCTCTCCTGCCTGCAGAGGAGCCCTGCCCTTGCAGGGGTGTCCTGCCCGAGCAGATCTGCCCCCTCTGCCTCGTGGGGCGCCTGGTTGCTGTGCTGCAGTGCCACGAGGACAGAGCAGGGCACCAGCTGGTGGCTTTGGGAATCGTTGGACTTGACCTCAGACCTTGGCCAGGCTTTGACTTGTGGAAAGGATACTGCATCTTCCTATGTCAGCTCCTGCTGCTGCCTTTGTTCCCCTCGCCCGTCTGCCTCTGGGTGCAGGCAGCAGGGTGGATGATGGCCTGTTGGCTGGGGGAGGCTGGGAGGGTATCTAGCCATGGTTTCTACTGTCAATACAATTTTGCACAAGAGTTCTTTGAAGTGAGGTTTTCAACACTAATATCTTAAATGCACAACTGTGAATTATAACTTTTACACTCCTGTTGGTTGAATTTCCTTTAAACAAAATGAACCTGAATCTGTTGTAACTATGATTTATTTTTTTAAATTCTGTGTATTGCCAAATCTTTGTAAAGAGTGAAGGAATGTTCTTGCCTTCCAGTGAGAATCTTTCTCCAAATGAGACTGACTCTGGTGATGTGGAGATCATATGAAGCACATTAATTCTGAGAGGAGAGGGGCTCAGTGGGGGGCTTAGCAAACCAGCCTCAGCCACACTGTGCTGCGAGCTCAGACCCCTTGGAGTTTACAAAGTGCTTGTTGTTTTATTCCCAGCTTGTCCACTCCCTGAAATCCCAGTGCAGCTGGAGACTGCTGCCCTGGAGGAGCTCTGGATGGGTTATCCCACAGTGGGGTGAGGAATGCTGGCAGGGTGTCCGGGCTGGCAGGTGGGCAGGGGCCCCAAGACTGGTGTGGCAGGAAAAGGTGCTTCCCCCATCCAGATGCACCAGGAGAGGAACCTCCACAGGGCAGATCCCTCTGCTCACTACTTCTGCTCCAAACGTGTGTCATGTATAGTTCCCTCTCATGTTCTTTTTGCCCCTGTGAGCTCCTGCTCCAGACTAAGCAGGAATGGGATGGTGGTTGAGCCCTATGCAGGGGCAGCTGGAGCTGGCTGCTGAAGGTGTGCAGTTCTTGGGCCTCTTGGAAGAAGGGTTAGCCACTCACATTGTGCCCGCTTTTCTGTTCCTCCTCTCTTCTCCTGGACTCACTTCCTTTTTCCTCACCACTGAGGGCTTTTTTGTTCGTTTTTCTTCTTTTTGTTAAGTGCCTTTTTGTGTGGGTAGAGCTGGCAAGAGTAGGAGTCTCAGGATATGGCCCTTTGCTCTCAGACCTGGACAAAGCTCAGGGGTAACAGCCTGAGTTGCCCCGATGGCCCACACCCATCACCCATTGCTGCTTCTCAGCCTTCAGGGCCCAGCTTGGATGAGGATGAGATTTGGTACCTGTGGTGTCAGGCTCTGGTTCAAATCAGCCCAAAGAAAACCAAAGAGGTAGCTTTGTGTGAGGGGCTGCTTGGGCAGCAGTGGTGCTTCCTGTGATCTCTGCAGAGCTCAGCCAAGGGGTGTGGGGGTGCCAATGGCAAAAAGCAGCCCTTTCTTCCTCATGAGCATCCTGTGTAAGTATCCTACATGGTGGAGAACAGAGCCACATTCTCCAGGACCCCTTGGAACATGCACCTTCCTCGTGCAGAATTATGTTCTCTATAGAAATCATTCCCACATGAAAGATGTACCATATTTTATAGAATGTCTAATACACACATCTGTGGTTTTAAATCTAGTATCTGTGTACCAATTGTTAAGTTATCCTATGTCTGGATTACCAGTAGAAAACTGGGGCTGGGAGTGGGGAAGGGTGCTGCAGAATACCTCTTGTGATGCTGACTTGAGGCTTCATCCCAAAGGTGCCCACCCAGCATTGAGGGGTCCCTGTGTCCACACTGTGTCCTCTCCCATGACAAGAGCCCTGGCTGTGTGTGGTACAGCCCCAGATGTGCTGCCCATCCCACCACCTGGCTCTGCACTGGGGCTCTACATAGACCCAAAGAAGTTCCTGTTCCCTGGATACTGAGGGTTGGTTTGGCCCAGCGGTGAAATGATGAGCTTAACCAACACAATCAGGCATCTTCCCATGGCACGGATGGGAGAGCAGCCTTCATCTGACTTAGCCAGCAGGGAGGACAGGCTCTGCACCACAGCTGGGCTGGGCAGCCACCCTCATCCCTGCATGTGGTCCATCAGCTGCAGGTCTCTTGTTGGTGTCATGTCTATGGTGATTCTGGCCTCACTCCCACAGGTGAGCAGCACAGGGGACCTGGACATCCATGGCTTCATGCAGAGCCCCCTCAACAATCCTGCTTGGTGCCTTGCTCTTGTCCTGGAGCCTGGCTTCATGCTGGGTTGTGTTCCTCTGGGGCCAGACTCAGGGCTGCATCCAGATGAGGAGATGTTGTTGCTGTGAGTCCAAGGCGGTACAGTTGAGCTTTTCCATCTGGTGTGTGCATATTTTCCTGAGCTTCAGGGATGGGAAGGGGTTGCTGGAAGGCTGTTTCCAGTCAGTGGCACGGTACAGGTGGCAGATGGAGTTGTTTCATAGGTTGGTAGCACTGAATTCAGTAAAAGTGATGTTTTCTTCTTATCCCGAGGTCAGACTCTATAGCAGTTCTTTGCATTGGAAATACGGTACTCAAAGCTGCTGGTCTTCTGTCTCCAGCTGAAAAACATCATTTTCCCCTCAGGTTTTGCCCTTGGGCTCTGTTTTCCTCTGAACAGGGCTGATCAGTAGGATCCTGCAGCAGATGGTGCCCTGGCTGCTCTTGCTCCTTCAGTGCAGGTTTCTGGCCAGGGAAGTGCTTGGTGTTTGATCCTCCCCCAGAAGCAGAGGTCTGGCTGGACTCAGTAGAAGTGGCCTCTCATAGAACCAGGCTAGAGGTTTGTCAGCTGCCTGAAACATGCAAAGGCTGCAGGTGGCTGCAATGCTTCAGGGGTGGATTTGATTTCTTTGTTGTCTTCTCCTCCAGAGAGCAGCATAGCAGTTGGTTGGTAGCAGGATTTGTTGGAGAAGAGGGGCTTGTCCCGGCATTTGGTGCTTGGTACAGCAGTCTAGGATCCCTTCTCAACTGTTTGCTGATCACAGAGCTTTATAATAGAAGGTGGTGTTTTATCCTCTGGGCATCACTGTTGAACCAAATGCTTCCAAATACAAGTGAAAAACTGGTTGGTGTCAGATGCCTTTAGTTGGAAGTGCCAATATGGAATGCATGTCCCAAAGATCACTGTGGGAGAGTGAGGGGTTCCTGATGAGCTCCTCTTCTCAGAAGTGACAGACTGGCCGGGCCTAGATCAGCTCCAGGGTCATTCCTGCTTTAAAGTCTCAGGTCCAGCAGGCTGGGCTGGGCTGGCTGGTTTTCACCCAGGGTACGTGCTCTGTCCTTCTGCATTGTGCTGGCTTGGATTCAGCAGCGTGGCCTCTGTGACAGCTGTGTGCACATCACAGCTGCCCCTCTGCTGCACTCACTGGGCTTTAGCTGAGTGTTCAGGAAGGTGACAAGGAGGGGCAGCAGTCAGGAATGGGCCATACTGCAGCCATTCTGTCTTCATTTCTCACACTGAGGGTAGGAGATGCTGCTCAAGGGACTCTGCCTTCCTTGGAGATCACATGGAATTTGGAGAGTTGAATCCTACCAGGACCCCAGCAGCAGTGCTGCAGTCCCAGTTTGATCCATGTTCTCCTGAGCACAAGGGTCGCTTAGCAGTAGTTCAAGGTCAGGCCCTGCTGAGGGACCTCAGAGCTCTTGGCATTGTTTTTCTCCAGCAGAGCCAGCCTTGACACCTGAATCACTGGGCAGGTGCCTGGATGCCAAACACAGTGAATCTGAAACCCCAAATACTTGAGCCGTGTTCCTGGAAGCCGTGAGCAGCTGGTGCTCAGCAGCCAGAGGTCTCACACCAAACCTTTCTCCTCCCTGGCTGCTGCTGGCTCGGCCTTGGTCCCCCCATTCCAGAGCATGGTGGCTCTCCCTTTGCAGTGCATTTTCATGGCTGTCTGATCCCACTCCAGCCAGCTCTTCCCTGTGTCTTATTTGCCATCGTATGTGGTCTTTGCAAATTGTATCATATTGTACATGACTTCGGGTTTCCAGAGTTGTAGTATTCTGACTACAGTATTTCTGTGTGTGTACATAAACCTGAATAAGCACAACTGAAATCCTGAATGAAGTGTATACGTTTCATATACTGATTGTCATACAAATTAATTTTATAATTATTCCAATTTTGTTGTAGATTTCCAATCTTTCCTATTTATTTTGTACCAGATTTATTTGTATATTTTGTGATTTTGTTTTAAAGCATTTTGTTTATTTCTATTCTTTTTAGATAAATGATGATTTTTTTTTTCTGTTGAACATTCCAGTTTATGCATTTTTCCCTCCTCTATGTTCTCCCCTCATTTCCAAGGGACAGATTTTGGCATGTGGGTGGTGGGGCTGATATCTGTGATTCTGCACCCAGATCTCTCCTACTGGCACATTTAACAGTCTTTAATCTCCACTTCAGCTGCCAAGAGCTGCAGAGAGGTTGGATCTTGTTCCTTTAGAGGCAGGTGTTGCTCTTCACTTTGGTGGGTCTGGGCCTCAAGACCAGAGGACTAAACCTCTGCAAGTCCTCGAGCTGGGGAGGGCTGTGCTGGTGGCTTTGCTGATCAGGGGCTGGCTGGGAAGCTGGTGGCAGTGGCAAGCAGCTGACTTTTTGAAGTTCCCTCAAGGGTGAGGGTCTTTTTCTTTCAGTAATAAAAACCCCTTATTTACAACCTGCTCTCCGTAGGTCATGTTTGTCTCTGGGCGCAGATGCCGTCTGTCTGTCTGTCTGTCTGCAGCGCGTGCTCCTGCCCTGGGGGACCACTGAGGGATGTGGCAGGGGATGACGGTGGCTCCGTGGGACGGGAGGAGTTTGGTGCAGTGAGTCGGTCCATCCCCCTGCACTCGGGTGCTGCTGCCTTCTCCCCTCACGCTGGGTTTTGGCAGTGGAGCTGCGTGGGGCCTGCAGCAGCAGAGACATTGCTGAGCAGGAGAGCGAGCCTGTGCTCAGTCCCTTGCCCACCTTCACTTCCAGCTCACACTGGTGGAGGAAAGCCCCTTTCCTGTGTGTCAGATACAGCCCTGCCATGTGCCCTTGTTGTGCTTCTGCCATCCCTCAGCCCCTCTCCTCTTCACAGCTGTTCCACCCAGCTGCTCTCCCTGCCCCTAGCTTTTGTCATGCTCAGCTCTTGAACTGCCAGACCCAGGGTTAGCAAGATGGGCAGCAGCTGCTCAAACCTTGTGGGGATTTTTGCTGCACCCAGTGCAGCTCTGTCCCTGCTTCTGTGCTGCAGGATGGCCCCATCCCTCTGGACCTCACTCCCCCATGATGTATCAGCAGGACAGAGAGAGTGGCAGGGCCTTGAGGACTCCTGCTCCCCTGTGTGTGCCTGTCCCTGGCAGCTGCTGGAGGGTGCTGGGGTGCTACGAGCACGATGGAAGAGAAATTAATGTGGAGGCCAGCTTCAGGGCTGGCTCTGGTGGTAATGAGCAGCAGGAAGGAGGAGCAGGATAGAGAGAGCCCAGGACTTCTGGAAAGGAGGGTGCAAGAGGCCAGGTCCCTTCAGGGAGGTGGGATGGGTTTTGGCTGCTGGGTCCAGGCCGCTGTGGCAGCAGGGCAGGAGCAGTTCCCAAAGCTGTACCCAGGGCTCTGTGTCCCTCAAGGCTCCAGCAGTGCCTCCTGCCATGGCCAGGCTCTGCAGCCTAGTGGCCCACAGGGCTGGTCTCCTGGAGGGAAAGCACCCTTGTGCAGGGCCAGGGTGGACCAGTGGCTCTGCGGTTACAGAATTTCTTTATCCGTGTTTGTCGTGCTGGGGCTTCAGGCCGGAGGTTGGAATGGCTGCTCAGGGACTGGCACAGGGCTCTGCAGCCTCCATCATGGTCGGGCATATCCTGACACAGAGTGCAGCTGGGCCTTGCTCTGCTGAGTGAGGGGGTGGCACAAAGAGGGGAGCTGGGAGCAGCTCACGACTGGGACCTGGTCAGAAGTGGCTGTGCCCAGCACACCATGTCTGAGGGCTGTGGCAAAGGGCAGTGAGCCTTGGGTTCCTGTCTCTGGTAGGGTTTGGTTTGTGCAGCCCCTGTGAGCCCCCTCGGGCTCCACAAAGCCGGGGAGGTGGATGTGAGGTGCTGGGGAAAGTGGGAGAAACCAGAAATCAGGTCAGAGAGAGCTCGGGACAGGGCCTGAGGCCTGTTCCCCCATGCTCGCCTTGCTTCCACCAGGCTTTTGCTGCAGGAGACAATACTGCTGGTAGGCAAAACCAAAGCCTGTCTGTCCCTGGTTGCAGAGAGCAGCAGGAGCTTTCCCTGAGGCTCTGCAGGGTGACTGAGACACGGGTGCTGCCAGGCCACCAGCTCCTGATCAGCTGGTGCAGATCAGCCATGGGCAGCTGCCTGAGGGAGGTGTGGGCTGGGAGCTTGGGCTGTGACCGTGTCCCCAGTGCCAGCCGGGGCAAGAAGCTTCACCCTGGCTCTTGGTCCATGGTTACCACAACTTCATGGTGGAGCCAGCAGGGGATGGGTAGGATGGTACAAGGCCAGGCAGTGCCTGTGCCTCTGTCAGGCTTTGCCCAACATTTTCCCACCATGAAGTGAGGGTCAAATACTTTCCATTGCTCCAGCCTTGAAGACTCTTCTCCCCATCTCAGTCAGAAATAGCCCTGGGCTGGGAGTGAGCTATTTGTGGTGACTGATTGGGAAAGAGGAATGCATGGAGCTCCCCAGACCCTCCCTTTCTGCAGCCACATGCCTCCCCCAGCTGCTGAGCTAAAGCTTAAAAAATTCAAGTAGCTATACTTGGAGAAACAAAGTTTAAACATAGCAGAGCCCAGCCTGGCCTTTGGTGAAAGGGCTCGGGAACAGCTCCCTGGAACCCCTCCTGCAACCAGCCTCACTGTGGGTCCATGTTAGCTCCTCTCCAGACCCCAAAACAGGCCAGGGACCAGAGCTCTGGAGTTTTCAACAATCCCTCAAGTGTCAGGTGTTGAGTGCTGGCCACCAGCTGTTGCCATTCAGTATTGCTTTTCTGTTTGGCACTTTGGGCCCTGGTACTGAAAATCCTTCTGTGGTGGTGCTGATGGGGGAACCTCCTGAGTCTGGTTTGGTTGGCATGAGGAGTTGGTTTGCAGGGGAGGGTTGAGCTCAGCAGTGCCCAAGGCTGCCTGTCTTTGGGTATTCTTGTCTATTTAAGCAGGTTTGCAGCTCCAGGTGAGCTCAGCCTGTGCTGTGCCCTGCTGCCACCCTGGCCATGTGTCTTGCAGGGACAGAGGGGCAGGAAGTGGTCCTTGTTAATGTCTGTGGGAAACAGCCCTATCAAGACAGTGTTGGAGGTAGTGGCAGTGTAGGGATGTTCCCCTTCCCACCATGAAAAAGCCCCTCCTCACTGTGTCCAAGATAAAATGTTTCTCTGCCCTCCCGGTGCTTCCCTGGCTGATGCAAATGGTGGAAACAAGCCTTGTGCCTCACCATTGCTTCCTGGGGCAATGTGAGGACCAGGTGTGCCCTTACAGCAAGATCCACTGCCACTGCTCCTCAGTGCTTCACACAACTGATTCCTAAAGATGCTCTCACTGTCCCCCAGTCACCCACCCTGCTGGCACCCCACAGACCAGTCCCATCTCTTCCCACCAACTCCAGCACAGCTCTCATCATCTCAGCAACACCCCACAAAGCACACCACTAAGCATTTCTTAGAAACATCATTTATTGACTTGAACAACTGCCACTAGAGCAGCATTTTCCTGCTCAGATGTTGTGGTTTTTCTTCTTTTATTTTCTACTAAGGTATTTTAAAATGAAAAAAAATTAAATGAGTTTATGGTACTGAAACAACAGTCAAATTCCTTACAAGAGGGCCCTCGTTGTAATCCCTTTGCAGCGAACGGCAGAGGCTGGAGTAAGGGAGGCTGCACCCGGCTCAGAGGAAAACCACAGGGCGCTGCTGCCCAGCTGTGTGCCAGCTCCGTGCCTTCCCTGGGCTGGCTTTCAGGCACAAGGACTACCTGCCCATCCCTGGGACACCCCGGTCCCCACACAGCAGCCGTCACCCTCCTTGGCCAGACGCAGCCTTGCCCACCATGGCAGTGAGGCTCCGCTTGCTCCGCGCCACACCAAAGACCAGGGCAGCTGCTGGAGCTCCCTGCCTCCCACCCTGGGGCTGGCCCTGTGGCATGTGCTGTCTCCTGGTTTAGGGCAGGCCCATGTGGCCTGCAGCCCCCTGGCAAAACAGGCCCTTTCACTCCAGATGGAGGCTGGGGTTGATTTTGGGATGCTCCACTTAAGGTTGAGAGGACAGAAAGGTCAGGAGGAACGGAGAGTGACTAATGTAATGCTAAAGCAGCAGCTTCAAGCTCCTGGGTTAATGTTTACTGCTGAAACTGGAGGAGTTGAGAACAGAGTGTGCAGCTCAGCCGTTTGAGAAATGCCCTGGAAATTATGCATCGCATGCCAATGGCAAGAGCTTAGAGACACTGGGAGAGCGTGACAAGCAGCTACAAGGTGAAATGTGTATGGCAGCAGATGTGCAAGAGCTGGAATCTCACTGCCATCCATGATGGCTGGAGGAGTCAAACCACTTACACAGAGAAACTCACACCAACAGAAGGTAACTTAGTGCTGGAAGGCACAGCAACAGCCTGGCTAACATGGGGAGGGGGGATTATGGAACCCAGGAGCAGAGGGTTAAGGGCAGCAACCTAACGGGCAGCAGGATTTTGATAATTTTGTCTCCTGCAGGGCCCAGCACATCCCTTCTGTCTCCACAGAGAATGTAACAAATGCCAAAAACCGTTCACAGGACACTGCTCAAATGAAAACCCAATGAAACACATCATGGGAAAGGGAGAAACATGCAGCATCCCAAAACGTAATGGGAGTAGCATGACAGCACAGGCGGGCAGTCCAATCTGAATGCACCACCCAGTTAGAATCCATCAGCTTTTTGAACCGTCTGCAAAACTGAAAACAAGGGTCTCCTCCTAATTAGTGTTAATTTGTTAGAAGTTTCCAAATACTTTCAAAATGTGCCTTTGCAAGAATCACACCCCCCAACCCATCACCCCAAGGGCCCCAACAACAGAATCCATTCCTGATCACTGCGAGAGTCATGGTTTATCTTCAGAAATACTTGGTTTCTTCCTTCTTATTCCTCTTCCTCCTCTTCTTCCTCCTCTTCCTCTTCCTCATCATCATCTTCATCGTGGCAATGTGTGATTTCCTGAGGTGCCTGGGGGAAGAGGTTGGGCGGTTTGATCTCACTGATGGAACGGGTCAGTTGGTGCCGCTTGTAGTCGGAATCTTTGAAATCCACCGAGGTGCGATTGCGCGTGGCCATCGGCGACTCCTTCTCATTGATGTCGACGTGCGTGTGCTCTACTGTGGACTCGTGTGGCATCTGCACATGGAACAGAGAGAGGAGGTGACAAGGGGTGTCCCAGCCCTGAGCTGCCTCCCTGAGACAGACTGAGAGCAAACTCCAGAATGCAACCCTTTGGTCTACAGTCTATCCACTGCCACCAAACCCTCCAAGGTGCTGTTGTGTCCTGTGGAAGTGATAATGGACACAAGCATGGGCACCTTTGGGACCCCTGCCCACCTCCCTGGGATTGGAACTCACCAGAACGTGGGCGGCTCTGAAGAGGTAGCTGAAGGGGTAGTAGAGGAGGTTGATGAAGGAGGCTGCATAGAGGTCGGCGTAGCGCATCACCTGGCTGGCAAAGAGCGTCTGCCGCGAGCCGCTGCGGAAGAGACTCCCCATCATCCCGTAGCACATATCCATGTCGTGGGTCACTTTCTGTGAGGGAAGGACAGGTGAGATCCTGGACTAGGCAGGCAGTACCTCAGAGCCACAACACTGAGGCAGAGCGCCCTGAGGGCTGGGGACTATGTGAGACCTGCAAGGATCTCCAGCAAGGCTTTCTGTGCTTGTATCCCGTGGCATCAGGGCACAGCTGAGCCCCAGGTAACAGGAAGGTGGCAGCAGGCTCAGGGCCAGCACTGCCCTAGGCTGGCACCCCAGGGCTGGCTGAACCAAAGGCTATAGCCCCTCTGAGCCTGTGTCTACCACTGCCACGTGCTGCAGCAGTGAGCACCCTCAGCCAGTGCTGCTTGTGGGTGTGAGGAAAGGGACCCTATTCCAGACCAGGCTGCCTTTCAGGAGAGCCAGTGACACCAGTGAACTGAGACAAAGTGGCTTTGCCAAGCCTGCTGTGCCCACCCAAAGGCAGAGCAAAGCATTTCAGGACTGAGCAGTGGGGTTGGGTTGTTAAGCCCTTTGGGATCCAGAAGGATGAAAAGGGATTTTGATGATTGGTACCTTAATGCGTCTCTGGATGGAGCTGATGTCGGGGCGTTCATTGCTGCTACTGTCCAGATGCCTAGTTACAGGCGAGAAGGTAAATACATGGTGTGAAAAGTCTTTCAGAACCAGATGCTGTGGGATGGGGCTCAGGGGAGGGAGGCTGGTCTGGAGGGGAAGGTTGGTCTCATGGGCAGAGCCCAGGCCTGAGTCAAGGCTCCGGCAGCAGCGCCGCTAACCCAACCCCAAGGTTTTGTCATTGCTGCTCATTAGATGGGAGAGGCAGCAGGAAAGTTGTCACTGTTTGAACACTCACTTGTATAGCTCGGCCAAGAAAATGTCCAGACTCTGCAGCTCTTCAAAAAGGGCTGGAAAATCCAGAAAAGAAAGGGGAAAAGGGTAAGTTTAAACTGTTGAAATGGAAAGTGCTGAAAGTGAATCCAGTTCCCTGCCCATTCCCTTTGCATGCCGGCAGAGGGACACTGGAGCAGGGACACTGGAGGCATCTCATGGCCTCCGGGCAGAGAGAGGGGTCAATCATTCTGTGCAGAACTTTAGGCTTGGTTTCTGGTTGGCCCTGGGAAGAACTTGAGGCTTGGTTTCTGGTTGGCCCTTTTATTTTCGAGGCTGAACCTTTGCAGCTCTCACCAAAGCCTTCCAACCAGCCATGGGGCAATTTGCATAACCCCCAGCCCTATTTACACACCAAAGGGCAAACCTGGGAGAAAAGCAGGAGCGCTGGAGGATGGGAAACACACAGCACTTTGGCAGCAGAGCAGCAGAGGGAGTGGGAGGAACGAGGAGGAAGCAGCTGGTGGATAGGGACTCCCTGCAGATGGGAGAGCAGTCGGGGCTCAGGCATTACAGGGAGAATAACCCAGGTCTTGTCAGATATTTTTTAACACAGAAGCCATGGCTCCGTATGTGAGGAGGGAGAGGAGGTTCTGGGGTTATTGTTGAGGAACAACTCAACCCCACCCAGCTGCAGCTGCTCCCGTGGCCAAGGCAGCATTTGGCTGATGACACACAATAGCCTGGGAAAGAGCACAGGAAAGGCCTGGGACCCCAAGGCCAGCCCACAGAGAGGCACCCCAGCTCCTGCCACCAGCATCCAGACCCAGTGAAAAGGGCCAAAAGGAGAAGTGGCAAGCCAGGGTGATCTCTCCCCTGCACCCCCAAGCCCTGGCGATCTCAGGGGTGCAGCATCAGACAAGCAAGAGCAAAGGCTGGCCAGGGGCTTGCCCGGCTCCTGACCGCTTTTGTCTGTCCAGACGTGCAGCTCCTGCGCCAGCTCGGGGATCACCAGGAAGGTCCGCCAGCCCTGGCGTTTCTTGGATTTGAGGATGTCTCCAAAGATATGGTCGCCGATGTACAAGATATCCTTCCCTTTGGCCCCCAGCAGGTCACACACTGTGTCCGAAGAGCCTGAGAGAAGAAGGGCATGGCTCAGAACAGCAAGCCAAAACAGCTGCTTGACCATGGCTGCCCTGGACACTGCTCACCTGCCTGAGTTCACCCAGGAGCAGCTCTGCCTATGCACACCCCTACATGAATGGCAGCAAGAGAGGCCACGCTGCCTGCCCTGCCATGTGAGAGTAATGGAGCCCTGGGTGTCACAGACAGTTTGTATCCACCCACTGCCCTTCCCTGCCTTGGCAGAACCTTCCAAGCCTGTTCACACTGGTGGAAGCATCTTGAAGTACAGCTGGGGACACTGCACTGGGCCAGCTGCAGCCACCCCTCCACCACAAGCCCTGCAGGCATTTCCCAGACCCTCCTGGCAAGGAATAAAAGGACACTTAAAGAGGAATGGGTCCATCTCTTCCCTGCACTGTGCAGCTCTGATCACAGCGAGCTTCTGGTGCAGTGTGCAGAGGGCACAAACAACACACTTTGGGAAGCACAGCCTTGCCTGGCACAAGTCCTCTCACAGCTGGGGTGCCTGAAGGCCACATCAGAGCCACTCCACACAACAAGAAGGGCTCCTGCCTCACCTCCCGAGTACACAATGCCGTGCTGCAGTGGGCCAGTGTAAGTACCAATCTTCAGCTTCCCGGTCACCTGTGGAAGGAGGTGCTGTGTTAGTGCTGAACAGCTGATGGTCTGATCTTTTCTGTATTGATACCATTGATATGTCACTCTTTGTCTGTCTGTCTCACTCCCAAGCATCCCAGAGGTGGCTTTCCTACTGTCACCTGCAGTATGTTAGGGAGGCCAGCAAAGCCTTGAGGCCTTGGGGTTGCTCAGGAATCACTGAGAGGAGACTCCAGCCCACAACCTCTAGGGTAGGTCCTGTCCAAACACTGCACTGCCCATTGTCACTGAGAGATGCCACACAGGGGGTGCAGGAGCCCTTCCAGCCATGGAGGCACCCTCCATGGAGCACTCACCGTGTCCACCTGCCGCAACACGGTGCCTTCCCCAAAGAAGAGGGGCTTTCGTGCATCCACCAGGATCAGGTCGAAGTAGGACTGCCACGGCCGATGGGCACTCCCAGGCTACAAAGGCAAAAACAAACCCCAGAATCAGAAACAACACACATAACCACACAGAATTTAACTGGAGTGTCACTGTCCAAAGCCATAACCTTGTGACATTGTTAGTCCATCAAAATCCCTTAGCTCACACCTCCCGTGGGACAATGCTGAGTTGCCAGCACCAGCTCCTAAGGCATTCCCCTTTTGCCACAAGCCCATCCCATCCCAGTCCTAGCAGTGGAGGCTGAGGCCATGGTGTGAGACAGGAGAACAGCACTGAACATCCCTGTCAGGGCACAGCTGCCATGTAAAAAGATGCTGTGAATGACACCCTGCCACTGTTCCTGAAGGTGACATCCCGTGCAGATCCAGACACATGCAACTCCACAGCTTCAGCTTACAAGGCCATGCTGGTGCTTTTGCCAGGAGTGGGAAAATGCCTGGACTCTATTCCACAGAGCACAGCTTTGAATCACAGCTCTGCCCAAAGGATACTGAGCCCTTTCTGCTCCATGTTCTGCACTTGGTGAGATCAAGACCACAGCAAGGGGCTTCTTTAGCTATCAGTTGTGGTGAGTATCTGTGCTCTCAAAATTTCCCTCTTGGCTGCATTCTGCTTTTAAAGCAGTATGAGAACACATCTTTTGAACATGAGATAGCCTCTCATTGGGAGACTGAAAGAGCAGTATAAATTTGTGTCATAAACCTTTCTTCAAAAGTTACAGGGCTGAGTCTTGGCCTCAGGAAAAAAAAAATAAAAAAGCACAACTAAAACTTCTGGAGTTAAGATAATTAAGACAAAATCAGCCATAAATGTTTCTGCTGTTTTATAAAATTATTTCCTTCCCATCATGGCTCTTTTGAACAACATCTAAACTACTGTGCATGATTTCTACGAAATCTGTCTACAAAATGCCACAGTTGAAACGTTTTATCACTGAAATAATGTTATCATTAACAAAGATTATCATTTGAGTCCGGGTGATGCCCCTTTTCTCTTTGTTATATTGTATTTGCTTTGATCCCATTCAAACAGGACACAAATCAGCAAGTGCATTTTAACCAGATTAAAGCAGCTAATCCCACGCAGCCGATGAAGCAGGATTAAAATGCTTTCCAGCTACACAGATAATTAGGCACATCAGTGTCTACTGCAACTGCAGTCTAGAATTCACATACCTTTGGTCCATGTGGAAAGTCAAACAAGTAAGTCATAATTTTCTAAAAGAGAGAAAGAAAGCCTTAAAATGTGTGCTTTTAGACATGCATTTGTGTAGTTTATAAAAGCATACTTTTCTGACTTTATTTTTTCAGATTACATAACTTTATTTTTAGAATTTACACAGAAGTCAGCGTAAGGTTTGGAGACAAAATGAATGTAACGGGACAATGGCAGGAATCAAACCAGTAGTTTTTATAATCAAATAACACAGTTACCTCAGAAAACTGCACACTGCTTAAGGCATATCTTGCAATGCTTTAAAATGGCATATAAATCTTTAGATTAGCAGCATTGCAACATCCTGCCATTCACCTGGAGCTGGAAATAATTGTGTTTAGTTCTCAGCTTAGCAGACAGACCTTTCTGGGTCTCAGACCTCTCCAGGACCTTGGTTTGCTGACCTGTCTGTACTCTGTACTATCTCACTTGAAAGGGAAAGTCTCCATTTTAAAGGATGCTAAAATCCAAAACTGAATATAATTTTCCTTTACAGCCTTTTAGTTGCTGAGGAACTGAGTGAAGCACAGAGGGACTTAAACCAGGCCTGAACTAGCTCAGCATGAGAACCAGGGTGACAAAAGGTGACTCAAGGCTTCACCTGCATCCTCCACTAACCCATGCTACACATAGATTAGAAAACACACAATTCTCCACCAGAAGATGTCCCATCAAAACCCATCCAAATGACTGGCTGGCTTATGCTTATTCCATGATATACCAACCCAACAAGTCAAGCAGCACTTACGTCCGTGTATTTATAGTCGCTGTTGGTGACCAGAAACACCTTCCCCACTTCATTCATGCGGCTGAGCAGCAGTGGCAGCTTTCCCTGGAAGCCAAGGGGAACATCCAAGTCACACACAAAAGTTACATACATGCATCATGGGAAAAACACTCAACTAGGATCCCACCAGACAAAAAAAAAGGCAAATCAAACCATCGAGCAAGCAAACTCACGTGTTGTGCACTGGCCAGAGCCAGGAAAGCTGCTGCTCCATCCAGGTAACCCCTCCAGAGCACAGCCCAGGGGAGGAAGGCGAGGGGGAAGGGCTCAGCAGGGCTGCAGTGCCTTTGCCAACCACAGTGCCAGGCACCCTGTGCTGCTCCCACCGATCTGCTCCAGCTCCAAGTCCGTTCCCGAAATGGGCCCAGAGGCAGGTGAAATCTGAGCTCACGAGCCACAAGTTGGAACGCATTATAATTCCAACCTCAAATTAGGGAGAATTTATTCCTGGGGCTATTTTTATTGAATCTGAAATCTCAGTCCATTGCCAAAATAGCTGATTACCTCACTGAACACTTACCTAAGAATTCTGTAGGCGTGTAACTAGAAACAAGGTTAACTGCTTTAAAGTGATAATCTACCACAGAGCTCATCTAAACTAAAAAATACTTACTCCATAAGTGGTCCTGAGAAGCCTTGCACACTGCAGAGATGGCAGGAGTAAGGGAACCACTGGAGCTTGCTCAATTAGATGTGCTGAACACACATTTTGGGGTTCTCAAGAGACTAAACACTGGTGAGTCTTTCAGGATCTTTCCCTCAGTCCCTCATGGTTAAGTGTAACTTTCTTGTCATGTGGCTAAAAAGATGCTCAACTGTTGCTTTTTAAAGAGAGGTTTGCTTGGGCAGAAAAACATGGGCAGGGAATACAGTTGCTTTCACCACTGAAAGAAACAACATGAGTGCTGCCAGTGTGTTCACCTTGATAACATTTCCTCTGGCTTTTATATTTTACATATAAAACTGTGCACATCAATACACAATCATGTGGATCACTGGCTCAGAATAAAGGCTGCATCTGAACTTTCCACTTTGTCTTTGGTTATTACAATAGAAATCACAGCCTTATTGTTTTATGATTTAGTAAAGCAAATCAGCATGTTTATTTCTTGCCTGCTTAGTCAGTACTGAATGTCACACAGCACAAGTAAAGTAACTTCACACTTACATCTTTCACCACGTACTTCTCCAGATTCTCAAGGGTCTTTTCCTTAAGCGATCCCTGAAATAGAAACAACAGGACCCAGTGAGGTCATGGAAACTTATGATGTAAGAGACAACAAAGTAATGCCAACTTTCACACTTTAAAATGCTGTGAAAGTACAAACCAGGGCGAATCTGAACCAGTGACTCTAGAGATGAGAGGCTTTGAGTAGCAGGGACCATCACAAACTCTGTGATCCATCGATTCCCTCACCATGGTAAATAATCCACTTCAACAGCATTTTAACCCTTTCAGAAGGGAATACAATAGAAACAAACAAAAAATAGATTTGCCATACCAAACAAGACAGTTAACGACCTGTCTCCAACACTGACCATAATGCTTTAGTCAAAGGCCAACTCCAACATGTATCACACAACACTGCATAAGGAAAGAAAAATAGATTCCTGACTTCTGCATGGGTAAAAGGACCACCACAAGTACAGCTGTGAGCAGAGTTCTTCTGTGATGTTCTCCATCCCACCCAACAGACTGCTTGAATGAGGGAGAACAAGAAAATCAGGTCTTTAACCACATGCTAATGCTCACAAAATTCTAAATTTGTGCACAAATGTGTGCAGAGGATGAAATGCTTTTCTCTAATTACAGAACAGCTGATGTATTTCTCTCTTTAATGCCAGTACTTTTTAGACAACACAGGATAGTGCCAATGTAAACAATTTGCAGTAGAATATTGCTCTAATAATTAGGACGATGTACAAGTTGCGGACTTGAAGTGCAAATACCCTCATGGCATCACACTCTAAAACCCATGAATTACAGTACAAAAATTAAATCTGGGCACAATAAAAAGGAATACGAAGCCAAGCCAGGTATGTTCCCACACTAGGAGGGCAGCTGAGATCTTACTCCCATACAACTGCAATCTATTATTTGCTCACTAGGCGGCAAAGCAGGGCCCTTGCCCAGAGCAGGCAGAGAACATCTGAACTCAGGAGTTCCAAACCAGCCCCTCCAACCCAGTTACAACCACAAACATCCCACGGAGTTCTTGCAGTCACCTTGTAATGAACCCAGTCAACAGCATCTCTGACATCCTGGAACATACTCCTGAAGGACATGAAGAGGTCTCCATCCTTAAACCCCGTTTCACAGCTGTGAGGAGACAGAAGAGAGATTTCAGCAGTCAGTCACAGCAGGTAAGAAACATAGCAAGGAGCAAGACAGTTCAAAATGCTGTTTGGAGCTTGTGTTTTCTTCTTACCAACATGGTTTCTTATCTACTGCTTTACTGCAGCTCAGGCTTGAAAGAAGGCTACAACTGCAGTTTAACAGGACCAGGAATGTCTGTGCCTCCACAGCAGTACCACAGCTTTCTGAGACTGTAACTCTTACTTTTCACCCACATTACAAGAAGGTAAAAAGACTGCAGGAAACTACAAAAATGCCATTTGCAGCATTTAACAGAAGATGAATGGTACTGAGGGAATGAACAGAGTGGTGCTCTTTCTCCCTCTTTCCAACACTAAAGAAGGGAGAGTCATGGAAATCAACTAAATGTAATGTTGCTGAGAGGAGGAACTGCTTCTGTGGTGAACACTTAGAATTAACATTAGAAATTACAAGATACTGTGGAGGCATCTTTGAGACAGCATGACAGCTTGCATCATAAGAAATCAAGAATGATTACACAGAGCTGTATTTATTATGACAGCGATCATCATGCCTCTCCTGAGAAAAGGTACTTCACTGATGGATTGCCAGCATAAACAGTTCCTCTGCTCCCAGGTGAAATCACATTAAACCTTTGCCTTCCACTCACATATATGCAAAGATGACCCACCACGAGGTGAAGAGCAGCACAGCAACGCTCACATTTGCCAGTTCAAACCACAGCATGTTTTTATGTTTATATGTTTTTGACAGCAAGGCAATTACTCATGCTGCACAAACAGCCTTTTATACCACACTGAGCACTTCACCTCTAAGTGTCCGATGTCCTTTATTACGACATGAAGCACTTGTGGTAACTGGCTGAGGATGTTCAGCCTTTCAGTTACCAGTTCAGACATGGCTCCAATGGACACAGGTTCAAAATGAACTGAATGGTGCCTGTAATCACCCTGTAAGAAGTGTGCAGCGCTAGACACTGCCCCAAATACCAGTGTCAGTCAGTATGCTGGTTCTGCTGTACCCTGTGAAGGAAACCTTCAGCCTCTGCTGTACACACAGATCAACTTAGCAGCACAAAATTGTAGGAGGACCACCAAAGCCACTTGAGGTTTTGATATTAAGAGCAGCTCCATCTGTGCTGTATTGCTCTTGTATAAAATAATATCAATCTTCCTGTTCCATCACCACCTCAGAGTGGAGGGAATACGAACCTCGTGTACCGGTCACAGTTAGTAAAGAAATCCACCAGGCAAGCCAACAGGTAGGTCTCTGCAAGGAAAGAGATTGTAAGACAAGGATAACATCATTCAGCCAGCTAACTTTAGACCTTGTGCCAAAGGGAAGAAAATTCATGCAAAAAAAAACCCCAATCAGAAAAGCAGAGTACAACATCAGCAAAGCTTTATTAGCTTAAAAGGCACAGAAAGAGGCCTGTGTTGGCTCACATTAGACTCACCTGGTAGATTGAATAATGTGTTCAAAATGTAAAACCTATCTGTGTCATCCCTCTGGATAAATTTATTTGGATATTGCTCCCGTGTTTCAGGCCTGAGAATAAATAAAGTGAGAAGAGTGAAACCACAAACCATAAAGAAGATAAAATGTGCTGACCTGCAAAAGGGAGCTGTAGCAGGGTCCACTAACCAAAGTCTGCTGTGCTTTAATCAACACCCAGCTTCCCCACATGCACTGTTGGCAGAAGACCAAAAGTGCATCCAGGGGTGTTCCCTGGGCTGTGCTGACTCCAGCAGAGCCAGGACCAAGCCCTCATTGCTGAGTCAGCAAACTGAGCCCACCCAGGGACACAGAGTAGTCCAGAGTCCACAGCTCGACCGTAAGCCCCATGCTGCTGGCTAGGAGGATGCTTTGAATCATCTGCACTTTCATTGTTTGCTTATCTTAAACTCTCCCCCACTTTCCATGTGTTGCTCTCCACGCCCCCAGCAGCTCTCAGCCAGGGGTGTGCAGGGCTCTGCTGCAGGAGGTTTGTGTGGGGCCCTCTGCAATTCATCAGCAGGGTGGCAATGACTGAACTCCTATCGTTATTCTGGTCTCCCAAATTTCTGGAGGTACTGAAGATCATTTTAGGCTCAAAGAGGAACTTGAATGCACACATAAGGGCTTTTTTCTAAATTTTGGAGTCTCGACGCAAGGACTTAGAGGCCTGCAACAACAAGGTTTGTCACCCTGGGGCCCCTGAGCTTGCCTTGCCTTCCATTCATATGCCCTTGCAGCAGGAATGTGGGAGTAGGGAGTTGCTGGGACACATCAGGAACGTGGCACTGCAGTCCTCTCTGCTTCCTAAAGCACCTTCTCTGGGACAAGAAACACAAGCAGCCAGGGAAGGCTGCAGGAAATGGTGTGCAGTGCTCAGTTCTGACACCCTCAAAGGTCAGACACACCAAGGGCCAGAGCAAGATCGCTCCTACTCCAAACCAGCTCAGGCCCTCAAACTTTCTTAGCAATGGCTGTGGAGCTGACAGTCTCATGGGGCACAGATCCTCATACAATGGCTTTGTCTTGACTGACAGCTGCTGACACTAAACTGTGCCAGGACAGGTGAACAGCCCCTGGATGATCCCATCAACTCTTCCCCACAGCACACTTTCCTCTATTTCCAGCTTGCTATGGATGTGCCTGTGGTGGCACAGCCCTTTCCCTTGCAAACATCTGGCCTGTTTCTGTACCTGAGACCCTCAGTTCACCCACAGCTGATCCTGGAGCTGTAGGAACACCAACACAGCCTCTGCTGTAGTAGTCCCTGTGATTCCATATACAATGGGTGCCCTGACAATCGCTGACACAATAGAGTATATTAAGTCAAAAAGAACAGCCAAGAGTCTGCACTCACCCTCTGAGGAAATTAAAGCCATGTGCACATACTAGGAGGTTCCCATAGGCATCAACTTTCAGCAGGTTTCCATAGTGGGTGTCAAACACCAGGCCTCTGTTAAGAAAGCAATGTAGGATATGAAAAGGCAAGTGCATTAAGGGGTGACCATTTTAACAGCAGCTAGAACAGCTCTAGAACAGCTTTGCTCACTTGGCATGGGGCACCAGAACAGAGCTGCTGTTATGATGCAGATGGGGTCCCTACTGTCCCTTTCAGCTGGCAGCAGGGGAGCAAGCAGAGCCCAGCATCAGCAGAGACACCTGACCTGCTCCCCAGAGTGTTTAACCTGAGAGCTCAGCTGTGCATCTACCAGGGGTGCTGTGAGCCCCTTCCACAGGGTCACAAACGTGACACCCCTGTCAGCTGCAGGGGACAGTGAGGTGATAAAGGAATTTCTCTCTTCTTTTTCATGGCTCTGTCACAGACAAAGCCAGATGGGGCACGTAACCATGGCACATTACTTTGGACGTGCCCAGTTCTGACTCTGGCAAAACTCTGTCTCATTTATCTAGCAGCTTGCACCTGGCAAACACAGCCTTCCCACAGAGATTTCCCTTCTGTCCCCTCCCTGGGATGAAGGTAGTGGATTTAACAGAGCTCTCATCACAGGTTTGTGAGGGGCTATGCCTTGTTACAGGCACGGCCAGCAGCAACTCTTGGTGTAAAACACACTGAGAGGAGGGAAGGAAGAAGGCTGCCAGACTGAAACTGGAACAAACCAACAGACCCTCTGGTCCAGTCTTTTGTAAAAAAACTCCAAAGGAGTCAAAGAAGCAAAATCCAGCAAAGGCACAAGTGGAAAGAACTTGAAGGTGCAGAGTTAGATCAAAAGCTTTGTTCAAAACAATGTCTTTTTTACCTCTCCCACCACAAGACAAAATATAGGAATTTAGTAATTTTGCACCATTAACGTACTGTAAAATTATAAAATCAAAAAGTTACTAAATAAGTGTTTTTGACATTTGATTCATCTTGACAAGAAAATTTGATTGGTCCCACTTCTGTTCTTGTTTACTGTCACCTTAATTTTCAGGATGTCTTATGCACCACAACACTACTAATTAAAATCATTAAAGAAAAATGATTTGAGACATCCCAGCAGCCTCTTGGACAGTAATGGCTCATCCCTGCCCCCGATCCTGATTTCACTCCCAATCCAATTGTGTCTCTGCTGTCTTTGCTTTGAAGGGCTATTTTTGGCCCATGTTTTCAGTAGGGTTCTTTTCTTGCACACTCCCTCTTTGCTGCCAAGGGTCCATGTGTGCAAAGGCCCCCCACATTCCGGATTAGTCTTCTCCCTTCCCCAGGATGCATGGCCAGCCATAGGCTTCACATCCACAACTGAAAAGCTGGCCTCACATGTCACCTGTGAACATCACAGAACAAGCACTGGGGGCCTTGAGCAGGCAGGGTTGGTATCCATGAGTCATTTACCTGGTAGGGAATGCAGGATCATACACAAAATTGAGCAGCTCATGAGGGTATCCAATGGAAACTAATCTTTCTACGGTCAGGTCAAATCCAAGAGATTCGTATTCAGGGGATTTATACACTGTACCAAGATGAGATTTCAGTTAGAAAATTTGAAAACAGCTAGGGGATTAAACAAGAAGGCAATTAAAAGTAATGTACCCAATCTCCCTCCTCCACATACCATTCCCTCCTTTGATGCCTCAGGTCCCCCAGCCCAGAGTGTGGTGGAATTAGCTCCTGCTCCAGGGCTGCAGTGAAGCAGAGCTGCAGTTTCAATTTCAGCAGCAGAGTGCACCAGATGAAATATCCATCAGTTTATCATAGCTCTCTGCATCAGGAAAAATGTATTTCAAACAGCAGCTCCTCTCCCTGCAGTCCTGTTAGGCAGATGCATGAACACTCCCTGTTGTATCTGCTCCAACAGGGTTTTGGTTTGCTATGTTATTGCAAAGCTGATAAAGAAACCAATAAATTGCAGGAGCACATGTACTGGGTTAGAAATCCTGAAATTCATCACTTCTGAGCTACTCTAACTGCTCTGGATACAATCCCAAGTTCAGTATTGCTCCAGATTTCATATCAGGGGAATTAATGTTTGCTGCAGACTAAGTTAGCATGAAGGTAGAGCTGTCAAGTTAACATATGATTTGTTTGTTAATAACACCATATGGAACTGCAAAAAATCTGTTCATTATTACCCTTGTGCATCAAAATGCTACTTTTTAAAGCAAGCTCACTGCTCTCACATGTCAGGAGCTGCTCATCTGGGACACACACCTTCCCTTCACTCCATGCAAAAGAAATGGGCTTGTTCAACTAAGTCATTTCTACCATGCGGCCTCTCTTCCTCCTGCAAATGACCTTCCCATGTGCTGAAAATGTTACTGTTTAATCAGATCATTAAATTACATCTAAAAGGCAATCAGGACAGATGGAAATCAGAGGGTTTCTCTGGCAGTGTGTTTACGCTCACTGCACGTCTGCAGAAGCCCAGAAGATAAGGGGCTAATGTGCATGTTTCAAACACTGAGACAGCTGGACAGTGCTGAAGCTGACCAAGGATTGTTGGCAATAACAGCCAGGGATTGTTGGTAATAACATGTTGTGAGAAAGAACAGGATGTGGCTGGAGGAGGGGGCTATGTGGAGGTAAGGACAGCACTTTTCTGGGGCAAATGTCCTTGTTCTGGCTCCCAGAGCTAAGCACGGCACAGCCCCAGTGCAGGAACGAGGTCAAGAAGTGGGCATGGACAGCATGGAGGAGATCAAGACCACCCAAGACCCTGTGACCCATTTTCAGAAAGGTCTGGAAGAAAGGAGTGCACATGGTAACTGATTTCTATAGAAAGCAGGAGCCCTGTTTTCAAGGTGGGGAAGACTCATCTGTGAAAAGATCCCCCCACAAAGGCCAGGTGTGTGTGTGCTGCCCCAGGACACTGGGCGCCTCATCAGTGCTGCTGCCAGGACTGGTGATTTCTTTCTCGCTTTCTTCCTTTCTCTCTCTTCCCCTCTTTAATTCATCTCTTTCTCTCTTCCCCTTTACCCTACCCCTTTATCCAAGCCCCAGTGCTGTGTGCTTACACTAGAAGGTCAGGGATTAACATACCAATTCTCATGCCAAGTGTAATTTACTAATAAAATTTTGTAAGCTTCTGTGGACCCCCTGACTTGTGTTGTTCCTTTCAACCACGAGCACCTACAAATCCTGGGTGCTCCCTTCCCCTTAGGAGTGGGATACCATAATGCTGCTGTCTTAAACTGGTCCTAAGATAAATAAATACAACCATGGGTGCAATGGGTCCAACTGACTCCAACACTTGAATATTTCAAATTTAGCTGAAAATGTGCAAGTTACACAGTAAACTCATTAGAGGACAGACTGCTTTTCCTGAGAGAGATCCAACACATCTGTGGACCTCATTATATATATTAATACATGTTGTCTATACTTTGCCCAGTAACCACCAGCAGACATATATATACACTGTGGGATACAGAAGTTTAATCTGAGAGGAGAAAGAAAATATATAAAATATATTAAAAAAATAAAATTAAAAAGGCAATGACTTTAGATGAAACAAGACTGTCAGAAGACTGAGATCACAGTACCCGTGACAGAGGGCTCCTGTTTCTCTTAACAACCTAAAAAGTACCAGAATCCCAAGAGTTAATTTTCCCCATTAAACTAGCAGCATTAAAAATGTAATAAGCAAACCTGTAATGGTCTTAAACAGATAACTAAAATCAATAAAGCAGTTATCAAAATCTCCAAGCAATATTATACCAATGGCAAACACCAACAACATGATACAACATTCAACGCACGTAGTCTTTGCTATCCTTTAGGAAAGGAAGGATTGATTGAGCTATAGATAGGAATAAGCAATCAAAAGGTACAGCTAATGAAGGAAGCAGTGACTGACAAGGCAATTCTGGGGAGTGAGCTAGAGTTGGAGGGAGCAATAGGCAGTTAGGTGATGAACAAAATTGTGAGAGTGACACCAGAGCATCATCTGGAACAAGGAATTCCTCTGATTCAGGACAGTAAAGGCACTTCCCAGAGAAAACTCTTAAAAGTCCACCTGCACATATTCTCAGAATGTCAAAGCTCTGTAAAGCTCCCCATTAAATGAAACAGACTCCAATCCCCCACTCTGTCCAGGAAGCTGCTGCACTCCTCCTTCTCAGCCCCCTGGGAAATGGACCATGCTACCAAAATCCATAATACATCACTTCACACAAAACATTTCTCTGAGGAAGCCCTGGTCTTTCTGAGGTCACCAACCATGGTGGCGCTGCCCAGACAGACACCTGGGCAGGAGCACCACTGGCATCTCCTCTGGACAAGCAGAAGTGGTTCATCAACAGCTCCAGCAGAGCCTTTCCAGGGAAACTGTAGGGCTTTCTGATGAACAATCTGTATATTTTTAACACTCCACCAGGGAACAGCTGTGTGGGACACAAGGTCAGCTGCTCACAAAATACCTTCACTCAATTTATTTCTTTTATTTCTCCATCTTAGAAAATCACCACAGACTCTTGAAGGAAACAAGCTGAAGCACCATCAGGAAAAAGGCTGAAGAAGAGGTATCAACCTCAGCCTTCATCATCCCAAGTCTCTGCTGAGGCAGTACATCAATTAGGATTAATCTAAATGTTTCTTTTAGGGGGACAGTTATTCCCCTTACCTCTCAAGCCCTAGATTTTTCTTCCTTGATGTCTCTTTGAATAACACTAAAATACTAGCTCGTTCATGTCTCAGATCCCATCTCTATCTTTCTACTACTCCACAGTATCTGGAAAATGAGAGCCTTGACACATGAACTAAACAGAAACACAGGAAACTGAACTCGTGAAAGGACAATAAATGCTCTCTAATTACCATCACACTTACTGTTCCAGGTAAACTTTCCTTCAATTAGACACACAGCTGGGAAGAGACCGAGAGAGCTCCCTGAGGCCACCCTGACAGCACCCTGCACCACAGCCCTGGCTGCATCAGCTGGAACAAGCCACAACCCCTGACATTTCTCATAAGCCTATTTGAGTAACTGGAGCTTCCTCCAGGCAAACAAACCATCCACCTCCTCAGATCGAGAAAGGACAGGCTGACATCACTGCAACTCTGGCAGCACGTTTGGGGAAGATGCCCCAGTCACAGGTGTTACTCCATTATTTCAATATTGTACTCAGGGCTGGTTGCTCTCTCTCATGTCTTCAGGCAGCCATGAGAAAACAGAGTGGAGAGGACAGATCAGTACTTTTTTCTGCTGCATGATGAAAACATGGTTTTAAACTTTGCTGGAATATCCCCTCCCTCTGACCTGGCTGCTGAATCCTGTTACCTCTGATGGAGATGGTTTGTGTGTCATGGCAATGTCATGAATTCAGCTATTTGCCACACAGTCTCCTGTGCCCAGCTCTTTCAGCCAGCTGAGAAGGGCACAGTCTTTGAGCATTCCCAGCTCTGTGACAGGGGAGAAGGCAGAGCCACACACACATTTTCACACCATCCTCGCCCAACACACATGGGACGACAGTAAAACCAAAGCACGTGCTATGACTTATTCTGATTTCTTTTTCTTGCTGCTTGATGGCCATGTCTCTGCCACAAAGCCGAGTCCTCAGCTCCAGAGGAATTGTTATTTTAATAGTTCTGTTCCAACACAGGCAGATGCTTCAGCATCACAGGGCAATCAGCACCCAGTGCTCGTGGATTATGCAACCAGGGTGGAAAGAAAACAATTAAAGGTTTTAAAAAAACAGAAGCCAGTTGACAGCATTCCAGCTTCCTCTTAATACCATTACTTGGCTTAACAATACACCATTAAAAGGTAAAAAGCTGTACCCCAGAGTGAACACTGCAAGCCTTCAGGTCTGTGATGAGTGATCCCTGACTGACACAGGACGTGCTAGCAGGGAAGCTGGTCTGGAATGAGCAGGGGTTGTGCAGTAAGGTATGCAATTCTCATGCATTTGTGTGGTTGTGTTTACCTTTGCTGCCAAGACACATACAGTTACAATTTTATAGCCTTCCTGAAAAGGAAAAAAAAATAAAGAAAAAGAAAAAAAAAAGCTCTCTACAGAGGCTCCAGCTTATGCAAAATGCTGCTGCCAGGATTTTAACTCACATGAGGCAGATGCAGATTCAGAGTGTCACTCCAGGCTTGACGGAGTTACACTGGGCTCCCCTGTTAAAGAAAAAAATCAGACTGATTTTAAAACTGCAACAGCTCTGTGCCATGTGGGACTGTGTCTGCTGGAGCTCTGTCCTCTGGCAAGCTCAGAAGCTGGCCTGGCAGTTATTCCAAATACACTTACAAGTGATTTACAGAAGAGGCACAGTTGGTAATCGTGCATCCTACAGGCAAAATTCTGTCCTCATATCCACAAAGCAGTCTTAGATCATCAGCTCAGGGATAATTAGGAGGAAGAGGCTACCAGCACATTGCCCAAGTGATACAAATCCTTCATGTTTCTCTGAGACACAGAGCAACTGGTTTAAGGAAAGGTCTTGTGCTCTTTTTGCAGTTTTGCCATTATGGTCCATTCCTCAGTTGGTGACAAATTACTCCTTTCAGGACATCCTTTCACACCATACAATGCCTGCTTGTGTCAATGCAGGAGACTTGGGAGAATGAGTCAGGAGCCACTCTGGGAAGCTGAGAAGAGAATTTTGCCCTACACCTTGAAGGTGCTCCCAGTGAGAGCCCCGCACGCGGGTCAGTCTGTGGGCACGTCTGCACCAAACGTGACTGGGACACGATTCCACCTGGGCTTTGGGCTGCAAAGCACCACAGGACAAACCAGCACCAAGCCTGCACAGAGCTGCACTGCAGGGCTCTCGCCGGCAAGCACACACAGGGAGAACGCCAGAGATACTTTGCAACGTACAGGTATGCACAGAGTAATCAAGAATCATCTTTGAGATCCAATGTGCGCTAAATACAAAGCTGAACTGGTTGGAATGATGTCGCAAAAATGACCCACAAAAGTATGCAGACCTCCTGGAAGGCTTCTCTGAAAATAAACGTTTAAGGCCTGTTTTGTTTCAAAATGAATAGCTGGGGAAGGCTGAAGTACATGTGATGGCTCTGCTTAAGCTGTGGGGAGGAGAAAACCCTTTAGGGGCTGCCTGTATCTTTCCTTGCTGCTCCCACACATAAAAATTCAGGCAAGGGTACTTCTCATTGAAGATGTAACATGGTTTGTCCCAGGGCTTGCCAACACTTCTTGTAAGGTACTCATGGATCTTGGGAGAGAAGCAGGAGTTGAAGTTAAAATAATGATCCCTTTCTGCACTGCTCCCATTTGTGAGATGTATTTGCTGTCTCAAACTGCACACCTGCAAGCAGTCCTGCCTGCCATTTTATTTCCAATCACTATGGATCTGGTGCTGGGAAAAGCCCTGAATTGGGAACAGTGACAACACACTGACTTCCCATACCACTGAGGCAGCTTTGAGGAAGCAGCTGCCCTTCACCAGAACCTTTGTTTAGGAAGGAAAAACAAGCCCAGGAGGTTGCTACAACAGAAGCCTGCAGGGAGAGCAGCCCCTCCGGTCAGGAGGCAGAGCCAGGACCACTAAATGATGACCTGAAGTATCATTTGTGCCTGCCTCTGAGTTTTTCCCCATCTGTTGCTCTCTTATATGTCCTACCACCTCCTGAAGGAGTTTCATCCCTTCCATCTGCCAGTTCCTCACCTGCCTCTCCTCCCAGCTGGAAGGCAAGAGCAGCCCAGGCAGAGGTGCCTGTGATGCCCCCGGAACAAACCCACACAGGGCAGTTCACAGGAGCAGCTGCTTCCTGCAGGTGGTGCAGCCCTGCTCTGATCCCTTGGGCACAACTGTCTCAACCCCTTCCCCACGCAGGTGCTGTATTCCCCATGCTGTCTGTGCTGTTGACTTGCAGGTGTCCAGATAAGATCAGTATTTCTCAAACCAGAGGTGATGACCTCCTCCAAAAGGGTTGCAAAAAGCTTTAACAAATACTCCAATCTTCAGAAATGCTACCCGCTCTCTGGGTCCTCCAGAGGTCACACAAAGGCAGATAAGCCAAAATGTAGACACATAATGCATAAGGTTTTGCCTTTTCTCTGAAGCACAGGAAATGCAGCCCAACTACTTTTGTTAAGTCTTGAAGAAATGAAAGCAAAATAACTAAAACCAGGTTTTTTCAGTTGCTGCTTATTCTCCAGTGAGTAAGACATGCAAATCAGGCAGTTAGGGACATACATGGGCAGGTGGAGAGCTGGTATCCAGATTTATATGTCTCAGGCACAACATGCATAATTAAGCTTGTACAAATACATTTCTGAAATTACACAAACCTGACTTACAGAGCAGGATCAAAGTGTTGCTCTGAACTGCACCACAAATAGGTAATGTGTAGTGGGTTTGGTTCGCCAAGTATGCGAGTGTGTATTAGGAATAGATTTATATCAGTGTTGTACTGACAAAAACTGCTTAGTTAAAGCCTTGAGGACTGAGATCCCCTTTTACAAACCCATTCCCTGCAACAGTACAAATATCTGTGTATCCTGCCTCAACAATTTCTATCAAATGAGATCCTAATGTCCCAGAACAGGCTAGATCTACCCCCAGAACTCACCCTTCTGTCAAAATCTCTCTGCACATGGCCCCAAAGCCAGCATTTAGTGTCCACTACTCTGTGTCTGTGACAGTCACCCCTCCACAATAACACCACCACTGGCTATTTCACACAAGCTCCAAATACTGATTCCTTGGCAATTCTGATCATCTGACCTGCAACTCCAGCTGAGAATCCAGAGGGAAGCAGCCAGTGACCAGTCCTGGAGGTGTTTGGGATACTGGGCTTAATTAAAAACCAAACCCCACTGAAATAACAATACCAATTAAATGCACTTCTAAGTGTTGGGCAAGCATTTCACATACTGCCATAGTATGAGGAAAGTCTGTCTCAGCTGTAGGGTCAGAGGTCTGAGGATCCCCAGCAGTAACCAGGTAGTGAGGAATGCTACCTGACCTCTACACACTGACCCTCTTTTCAGGGGATCTTATCTTCAAAATTTGTTACAGAGCAATGCCACTTTTCATATACAAGTGGAAAAGAGGAGGATTTCTGCTCCAGCATACTAATGACTTCAGCCTCTGTGTTACAGGGCCTTTTCTAATCAGGCAGGTATTGTCAGGTACTGCCACTGAAATGTAACAAAAGGGGAATGCTAAGGTTTCTCAAGCTATGCTGCTCTCCATGTTAAAATAATTCATTACTTACACAGGAAGGAATCTGAAATGTCATGTTTAAGTTTCACACCTGGGTGTTAACTACCCTCAGTTTTGACAGTGCAGTCAGACTGCTCAGCTCTGATGGGAGCCCAGACTCATGCTTGGCTTGCACAGCCTGGCAGGGTGCTGTCACTCTGCACTGGAAATAAGGCTGAGGATTTTCTTTCCCATGAGAACTACAAACCCTGCAGAGGTACCTGTACTGTGGGACCCTCTGTAGAAACACTCAGCTGGCTTGGCAACCCCAGAAATGGGGATAAGCACAGACCTCCAGATCCCCCTGCCTTACATCCCTCTTTCCAATGACACATCCAATGTTACCCTCAGCTCCTGCCACAGCCACTGAAGGCATTTCAATTCACAGTATGCTCACTGGCCATGAAGGCAAAACCACTCCTATTTAAAGCTCTGGTGTGTCAAGAGTGGTTGGGTCAACTCTGCCCACACAAACAAGTGCCCTGCGTGCAGGCAGTGGAGTCGAGCACCTTTGTGCTGTGCTGACCTGGGAGCTCAGGGCCTGTAAACAAACTGACAAAGTGGTGAACGTGCCTGACTGCAACCACAAGAAATCCCAAATGAAATCCATGGGACAGCTCACATGTTTTCAATTAGGAACGTGGTGAACTTCTGACTCGCCATTTGTTTATGAACTTGGCTGAACTGTGACCATAAAGGGTTTGTCTAGTCAAAATGAGTTGAAAACCAATTAGGAACAGTCTCCAGTCCTCTTGTCTCCTGGGGTTTGATTTTAAGCACTAAAGCATACATAAAAATGAACAGTACTACAGAAAGCAGAATTGCAGCATTTCAGCCTATATTCAAATTGACTTTTCATAATACCAAACAAAATGGGTAGCGACACTGGTTTGTTTCTTTGAATTATTTTTTTTTCAGTCCAAATGAGAAAAAACTGCTGCCAGACTGAGCATAATTTTCACTTACCCGTAGAAACCTTTTCAAACACAGAAGTGACCTGGGCAGTAACACAAAGCTTAGCTTTAAAGCACACTTCAATATTTAATGTGCCTTTTCTATTTCATTAAAAATTATGTGTCTTGTAGTGATCAGCAAACAATACCTTACCAAAACCTCCAGGTACATCCCAGGATACTTTTGTATGCTGAAACACACAAGCTGCTCTGCACTGCTTGAGCAGCCAGATCTTGCAGAGCGCCTTTGTGCCCACAGATGTTTTTGACAGCAAATATGATAACAGAAAGGCAAGGGTTGCTGATCATCAGAGGTTGAATCTCCTGGATGTGAGCTCCAGTGGCTCCATGGCACCCTTGTCTGACCATGCCAAAGGTGGGGTTTGGGTGGAAACCAGAGCTCCCCTCACAGCTCTGCAGTGCCCAGCCGCAGCGACGCACCCACTGCAGCCTGAGAGCAGTGGAAAATTCCTTCCCTCTAATGCTCCTGCAAACACCCCCAAGTGCACAGCACAGCTTTCTGCTCTAAAACCTCTAACCTGGAAGTGTATCAGCCGCCCTTCTCCTGCTCTGCATGCTAACAGGCTGTGTGAAGACAGGGTTTGTTGCTGCTTCAAGGACTGACACAGCACCGTGTGTGCAGCCTGGCTGTGAATTGCTGGGTCCACACTTCAGGTTGTTTCTAGTGCTGCCTTTCTGCTCGTATTAAAAAAAATTATTGTCAAATATCATCAGCTTTAGCTCTCCCCAAAGCAGGCTTATTAGTGCTCTCATTGGTAAATTCTAGGTATTTTTAGCTCTCTGCTGCTGCAATTTGTTTGCCTTCGATGTAACAAAGATTTGGGCTGTTTGAAAATGCCTCAGAGGCTGGCAGAGCAGAGCTTCGTGTTGGAAAGATTTCTTCTGCTGAATAAAAATGAATGGCTTGAGGTAAGAACAGCAGCACTGAGGTCACATTGTGCATGTTGAGAGAAGCAGCTCAGACAGACTCTGCATTTCAAGGAAACTTCAGTTTGTCTATATTTTAATAGTTGGTATAACTTTCCTTTGCACTGGATTAATATTTTAAAAATTACTACAGAGTCACCTCTTCTTTCACAGGAAATTTTTAGTTTCACTGACACAAGAGAATGCTTTTTGTGCTTAACTAATGGCCTTCACAATTTACCTCTCTCAGATACAGCCCACTGTGAGTTATAATCCCATGTTGGAAATATCCCTGCATTTCCATGGAAACAAACTACTGCGCCAAAATATGGGCTTAGTTCTTTGGTAAAGACTTATGAACAGGGAAGAAATAGTTGCTCGGGCTTCAGGTTCAAACATAATTTTCTAGCATCTAGAAATAAGAAGTAAATTACTTAAAGGTCTAGAAGTCATTAACATAATACATCTAAGGCATTTTTCAGGTTTATCAGCATCCAAACAGATTCAGCTTCTTATTTTTCTCCATATTCACTGCAGAGAGTGAGCCTCCAAGGCTACACATTTGTTTAACAGTGTGCACCTGGGCTTAGATGCAGCACAAGTGCCCATACTGGCAAGAAGCCACATACAGAAGTTTTTCTGTAGTGCTAAAATAAGGCATTCACAAAGCAATGGCACACATGTGATCTCAGAGTTAAAGCCTTCTGTACTCTCAGCTTTGGTTCCTCCTACAGAGTAAGCTGCTGGAGTCATCACAAGGGTATTTGCAACTTAATAGTACTTCTGTTGTGGTATTAAGATTACTAGATAAGGGGGTCGATTAGATTGGAAAATGCCTCCCTATTTTCATCGAGCTTGCCTTGGTATACTAACTGCCTGCTGACCCAGCTTGGTGTTATCATCTTGCTTTTAAGAGCAAGAAAACAGAATATAGCAGCTTTTGAAACTTTCCTTACACTGTGAAGACTCGTTCTTTCAGCAGCTTCTGTTTATCACTGTGATTCTTCAAGAATCCACAGGCAGCAGATTAGCAGTTTGTCAGTCAGTGATTTACTGGGACAGAGCAAGCAACACATGCTCTCTCCAACTCCTCCTTCCCAGTGCCAGCATGTGAGATCCCACAGCTCCAGACCTCATTTGCTCATGACACAGCTTTAAATGGTCAGGCTCTGAAGAGCAGCAACACAAAGAGAGCAGGGACAATAATCACTGCGCTGGTATTTGAAAAGACATCCAGCTCAAAGCATACTTGGAACAATTTGGCTTCTCCGTCTGCCTTTAGCTTTAAAACACCAATGGCTAACCCTGCCTCTGAAATCTGCAAAATCTGCACCTGTCAAACTGGCAATGTGCAAATGTGAAAAGGCAGACAGCAGATGTGCAGCAGCCAGGGCATCTCCCAGTCCTGGCTAGGAGAACTGGAAGGCTTCTCCTGCACATCTACCAACTCCTTTCTCCAGCCACCACATTATTTCTGTATGACACAAAGAACTGTGTTATCCAGTAAACTGGGAAAGAAGCAAAACTGCTTAGTATCTCCCCAAAAGAGCCTCAAAGCCTGTGGCCCTTATATCATGATGAAAATAAAGGCAAACCTTTAACCTAAGCAGGAGTGCCTGTTAGAACATTTGCATTAGAGTTCAGCACTAATAAACAGACAATAACAACACCTGAACTGACATCCAGATACACTGTAGTTGTTTACAAGCTCAGTAGTTTAAGTATTCAGCTCAATCTTTCATGTACAAAACTCCCACATCTATGATTTGTTTTTCATTTGTGCAATCCAGAATTTTTTTTCATGCAAGGTACAAATTCATGAGTCCCATTTCTCATGCAAATTAAATAAAACTGAAACACAGGAACCTGATAGACTCGGCTACAGTAAAAACAGTAGATGGACTGAAGAACCAGTTCTCAATTCTGCTGTCACAGTTTCTGCCAGATCACATACAGCAACAATCCAATTCTACCTTCTGGCTGAGTGTATCCTTTTATGGGGAAGAGTATTGGAAGAGTCAACAGGTAAAGGAAAGCATTTCAAAAATGGGATGAGGGTGTGAAAAAAATTCCTCTTCCAAATTGCAAGGATGGCTTTGACATGAACACCTACCTGAGGAAAGGGCAAAACCTGTTTATGCACGTTGCACTTTGAATTGAGTTGGGAAAGACTAAAGCCGTCTTTCCCATATCTTTTCCCACGTGATGAGAAGGGAAATGCTACAAGCTGAAAGCATAAGCAATTTTGCAATAAAATTTTTGCAGTGCACCAAACCTTAGCATTAAATTGGCAATGTTGCCAGGACACAAGCTATATTCCAATCAGATTATGTTGCATTAATCACATTTGCACACAATAAAACTAGTATTTTTCAAGCCTCATTTCCCCTCTTTTTTTCTGAAACCGTTTTAAGCAGCCATTGATAATTTCATTATCACTTTCTGGAGAACACAGAAGCAGCAATGAATTAAGCACAGGAAATTCCAAAACAGAATTCCAAATGAAAGCATCCTGTCTACTGGTATTACCTCTTATCTACTTCAGAGATAGAAGATAAACTTTCAACAAGGCCATAACTTTTGGAGAAGAGTAGTCACAGAGGAATCTTTTCAAGCACAATTGAGTTTGTAATTCTTACTATCCCTCTCCATCTGCCAACGGCCCAGTGTGAAATTACCGCCAGTTTGGGAACCCCACTGCTTTAGCTCTGCTCCTGTCAAGGGACATCTATCCATCACCTCATTGTGCAGCCTGTCCCACTTAAGAGCTGGTAATGCCAAGGCTTCCTGCATTATTTGGATCCAGATCCAATAATTAAGTGTAGCTCATACTGAGTAGGAAGCAGCCAAATAAAAGCTGTGTGAAACCAATCTCTCTCTGCTGCATTTCCAATGGGTGTCACCAACTCCTCAAGCTCAGGTGAGTGTCACTGTGAAGACTCTCCAGTGACATACCTTTATTTTATTTTATGCACTTAGCAGTAAACACAAAACAGAGAAGACTGTGAATCTTTTGGATTGCATGCAACATTTTCCTTTACCAAAGCATGAGCAGTTTTGACAGTACTGGTGAAAACAGGCAGGCAGACCAGAATTGTTAGTGACTGTTGATCTTCTGGCTGGATGAATAAGCAGAGATGAATCACTCAGATAATAAATGAAACTACTATTTAGCAAACAAAAAATAACAGCAATAGGACCTTCAGTCTCTCTGATTTAAACAGGAATTGTTCAATAATTCTCAGTTGTGCCCTGACAGCAATTTCAGCCCTGGGTGTAACACTGTGGCTTCCCAAGGAGCGCCGCAGGGAAGCAGCAGGGCCTCACTCCCAGGCTGGCAGGCAGCAGGGTCAGAGGCAGGGAATGAAGGGCTGCATAACATCACAGAAACTTGTCTTAACCTCCACCAACAGCAAGGGCTGAAATAGCTGATGACTCCTGCTTGTGTCAACTGCTGCAAGACTTTAAACAGAAACTACTTAACTAAGCACACAAACCACAGCCAACCCCTGCTGCCCTTCCTGCTCCTTCCACTTGGCTCCCACTAACACCTAGCTTTAAAAAGCATTATTTTATGTACTAAATGTGATTCCCAAACAGACTGAATAGGAGGAGGACAGCCAGCTTCATACAAAACACAGATTTCTGAGCCTCTAATATTACTGTATCTAGAACATTAACCTAGGGAGATTTGGGAGTTTCCATACACGTAAGAGATCTTTTTCACTCCATGAGAATACAACAACAATTCTTTATGGGAAAACAAGAAATCTAAAACCTGTGAGAGTTATTTCAATTTGCTTTCATTTTATTTTCCCAGCAGTCAAAATTCTAGATGTAATCACTGTGATTACAAATTCAGCTATTTAAGGTTCATCATTTCTCAGACAAAAAAGCTAAAACCTTCGGGCTCTTCTACACAAAAAGACTTTGTTTGCCCAACCCAACCATATTTCTCAACGCTATGCAAGGAAAGAGACAAGCACAATCAGGGAACACAGGAGTTATTTACAAAAATTCAAAGTTTAACCTAATTTTGGCTTGAAAGCGAACAAAATCACTGTGCAAATGCTGAATCAGACAGCCTTGAAATATTTTAAATTCTGAGTTAAATGTTCTTTAATTTAATAACTCTAAGAAGTGCTACTCTATAAAATAACACATGAAATTGTACTTTATGTGCAACGTAACATGATGATACTAAAACTGCTCTCAGCTGGCAAGCTGACATTCTCAGACATGCTGGTAGTAGAACACGATCACTGCAGCGTGTGCATGGTAGCTGTTACTACAGACTTCAAAATGCAAATGCCATGTCCCTACCAAAATTAGATTATTCTAGACAGAAAAGATGGTTATTGTAAGTAGATCTGCATCCTTAAATTCATATGGTACAGGATTAAAACTGTCTCAAGTTTCTAAAGTTCAAAATACATGAAATGATTCTGAGTTTTCTGGTACTGAACCACCTCCTAAGGAAGACTTTTGGTGCTACCAATGGTCATTGATTTGGAAAGAAGAAACATACAAGACAGGAATACTTCTTTACAAGACAGGTAATTCAATGTGTATCAAAATAATCATACTGAGATGGCAAATGTATGACTGTCATCAGTCTGTTTCTGATGTGAAAGTACACAACAAAAGGGGATGTCACATACAGATTTTGGCAGGGTCAATGACTACCTGCCTTAAGTTGTTGAATAGAAAGATTGTGCTTGTATATTTTAAAAAACTTTACAGAAAAGTAACCGAGCAATGTCCGAAAGTACAAATGCAGAAAACTAGATGAGGAGCTAATGTCACTGGAGATGCTTCTGTTCTTTTCTTTGGCCTATTTACGTGTTTTGAATGGTCTCCAAAAGGCTTCTGCTCAGCATGAGCCATCTGGTATGCAGATACCATTTCCAGATGTTAAATTACACATAAACTGGCTTTATTTTCTTAAATTTTTTTTAATCAAGAGAAGTAGCACTGTCCATGTGAGTGAGCGGGTAAAGGATAACCTGACCAATCAGAAAACACAATAGGGTCTCATGAATACACTGACTATAGCATATTACTGTAATATTTCCCTCGTTCCACTTCTTCATTACAACTTCCAATTAATTTATTATAATTGTAATCATATTCTAACACTGCACTCTTTAAAGCCCCTGCAGTGGATAGTATTTTTTCTTGTATGCAAGCTATAAGTAGCTAATAATGGTCAGAAAATGAAAGCCCACATGGAGAGGAAAGGATGACTCTGAGACATAAGAAAATAAACAGGTAATTTCAAAGGTTAATTTCCAGTCTGAGTGGAGAAAAGGGAAATAGTACTTACCAGTCATAATGGTTTTCATCTGCAAAAGGCTTTCCAACCTAATTACATTCTCACAACTCCTAGTGAAATGATCTGCAACTATTATCTCTGTTGTACCATGGAAGAAGTTACAGGACAGCAGCTTACCCCAGAGTGGGCCAGATTTCCAATTTTCTGCTCAGACCACATCCCATTTCTTTTTCTGCCTCACACCCTGTCTCTCAACTCCCCCAAAGGCACTGACTTTGCCTGCTCAGCTGGAGCACTGTGATCTTCCAGCCTTGGAAGCCCCAGGTTTTTATGTCCCTGGTACTGCTTTAGGACGCTTGAAACATTCACATTTTTTCCATGCATCAAATCAAGCATAATTTTGTGGATAACAACACATTTGCCATGTGTTTACAGGAACAAGGAACATTTGAGTAAAATGAACAGTCAGATAAGTGAGGACAGTGCTGAAGCTGTCCTTCTGTCAGGATGGAAATTAGCAACAAACTTCATGCTCCAAACCAGCCCCACTGGGATCACCTGGGTCCTTGGGAAGTGCCACCACTTCCTTTGTAAAAGGTACAGAGATGTTTTTCTGTTACTGAAGTGAAACCCACAGCTTTTTATTTTCTTTTTTTTTAGCATTATTCTCGAACAACTGTTTTTTGTGCACCCCTTAAAAGCACTGCCACAAGACTGTCACAGCAGAAACACAAACAGAAAGCACATGCCTGAAGTCATACCCAGCACAGATTAACAATACACTTCATAACTTAAAAAGTGGCAAGAACTTTAAACAGATGTATAAAAAAAGGTGGGTAACAGCCAAACCTTTTATATGAAACTACTTCCTTGCAGATAAAAGAACACAAGGAACTGATCTAAATATAGACTGCAATTACCTGCCACGGTCTCCAAAACTGCTCCTTGCAGTTGAACCATGAGCCTATGGAAACCTTCCTGCCCTTCACTTAGCCTCTGACCCCAGCTCTGACCCTCACACTGTCCCCAGCCACATTACTCATCTCTCATTCCTTCTCAGTACACAGTAACCAGATGACCATAGCTCACATACTGCATTAACCTATTATTAGGTGACCCTGACACCCTACCTCACATTTTCTCAGTTCACATACACAACAGCTCTAAACTGAAATATTAGTGGTGATAGGAACTTTTTATCCATAACCTTGGAAGTGGTAATGAGAAAGAAGGCAGGATGGTACATGACACCCTCAGTTACAGCCTGTGTGATTATAAGCTAGGAAAGTGGAAGTGAGCTTTTTATCTCTTCCTCCCTTAAAACACATAACATGAAAGTCTGACTATGAAGAAAATGGTAGCTTTATTTCCTCTCATCAAAAGTCTCAGGGAACTTTCCTGTTGAATATCTGAAAGATGGAGAAGTCATGCAAACAATTTTATGAAACCAAAAGATCTTATGCAACCTCCCAAAGCTTATCTGTCATAAAGAATGGGCAAAGCTTTACAAATTAACTTGTTCAGCTGACACAAAGCACTGCCCCTGTCGTGCCTCTTCTCAAAATTAGTCACTGATGTGGAAGGGGAAAGAGGAAAACCTATTGAAAAATCACTCTCCCAGGACTAGAAGAACCTGCTGGCCAAAGGTGTAGCCTGCTATGTGCACCAAGGATGAAAGAAATCACCTTGTTATTCAAAGCCAAGCATGCACAAGGGGCATTGTCAAAATACAGTGGAATCTAAGGAAGCAGATGCATTAAGCTTTGGTTTTCTCAACACCCATAATCACTTGGAACTGTACCACAGTAACATGGCTTGGAACCAAATACAGCTTGCAGATTACAAATTTAAGGCAAACACCTAAAATGAAAGTGCAACAAATAGTGAAAGATACATTTACTAACAGAAGAAGCACCTGCTAACTGGAGTAGCCCAATCAGCTTTTTGCTGTTTTTTGCTCAGCAAAAGTCAGTGTTCAAAAAACTTAAGAAGATACTCACCAGCAAGTGTGTAGTCCATATCAAAACCAAAGCACTTTATTTTTTCCATGGCTAAGCTTCTGTTTACAAAGACCCTGAAAAGAGAGAAGAAATATCACCAGAAGTACAAGCATTTTCAAAATACTCACTTTTTAGAACAAACACATTCTGCCACTGTCAGGATGTTGGGCTTCCATAGGTCAAAATCAGCAAATATACCTGAAAACAGAGTCAAGTCTCATTTTTTGAGAGTTCTCCTGAAGGAAAGCCATGACTTTGCAGAATTATTCTAATGATTGGTATGCTCTCCAAAGACATACACGCATGCATGCACACTCACACGGCCTTCCATGTGACCTGCAAAAATTCCTAAGAATACAAGTGCAAAATCTCCTGAAGCAGAATGCAGACCTCAAAGGATATGAAACTGGAAGCAGTGATGCAAAGCAATATAATTCACTTGATTCAAACAAATAATTGGTAAAAGATAAGAAGGAAAATAAAATAATTTCTGCAAATAAATTCACAGCATTTGCCTCCTATTTCGAACTACATCTGGAAATTCAAAGCAAATCCAAACAGATCCATTTTCACCAATACCATTAAAAATGTAATAAAGCTGTGAAAAAGAGTAACTGAGAAAAATTTTCATACACAAGATAAGCCATTTCTGTTGTGAATTTTTTTTATTTATAACTCCTCTGAAACTTGCCAACTGCTATTTTGTAAATTAGACCTTTACCATTAATGCTTATTACAAAGAGACTCTATGCTGAATGCTTCCAGGCCCTTTTAGATGACAGCATTAATACATGATATCCAATTTAGTTCAAGTAAGTAACAGGGTAAAGAAATAGGTCAGAGAATACAACAAAAGCTTTTCTTGCTTCCTGTTCCGACTACGACAGTAACTAAGCTGCTTATGCTTCCCCAGAACTTTAAAGCATAAAGCAGATCTGTAATTCAACAGGACTTCTTTCCACTGGCTTATCTGAACCTTAAAACTGAACTCATCTGTGGGGGGGGAAGGCTGAGCTTTTCAACACCCATCTCAGACCGAAATCCCATGCACTGCTCGAGATGTGATGCCAAGACAAAATTCTCCTGTAGGAGAAAAGTCCCAGAGCCTTCACCTGTGCTCTGATTTCAGCATGTGAAAATTCCCCAAATATTTACTGAGTGCACTGCCCTCAGTGCAGTAATTATCCTCCCGGGACGCGGCATCGGCTCAGGGACGGCGAGACACAGCGGAGACGGCAAGTGCACGTTCAGAAAGCCGGGAAAGATGGGGAAGCCAGGAAAGATGGGGAAGCTGGGGAAGCTGGAAGGAGCCCCGGGGAGGCTGTGCTCCAGGCAGGTGGCCGGCATAACCAGCCCTGTCAATCCCACAGCCCGGATTTCAGCAGCGATCCGCTCAGCCCAGGCTGCTGCTCCTCTTACCTCATCTCCCACCGATGTGCTCCCTGCTCAGCTCGCAGCAGTCTGATTCATCTACTTGTCTGAATCATATTACAAAATTCCTTTAAAGCTTCCCTGGTACCCATGCAATTTTGCTTGGATCTGATTTGACTTCAGAAGATCATTATGCCTGAACCAAGCCTTAAAGTACTGTATATCTTCTTGGACAGTGTTCTAGAAAACACATCTGTGGCTAATTTAACCAGTCACTGGATATTGTTGTTGTTCCACACAAATCCACTTGGAATACAGTTTCTCTGGCAGTAGTGCACTTTCCCTCTAACCTTGCACACTCTCTCTGGGAGTCACTGTTTCCTGGCAAAGTGCCTGCCTTCGACAATGGGGCTTGTCACTAAGGGGCCTTGGAGGTTATACATGACGCTCTTTTCTGATAGATTTATGTATTTCCTAAAGAAGACAAAGTGATAGGATGAACACTGGAAACCGGTAAAGAAATGCCTTTTGGAAATATGAGATGGGCTTGTAAGTCACTAAAATTCACTCTTGAAATAGCTGGCTTTTGAGTAGGTGGAGCAAATTATCTGAATCTGCAATCTGAATCCCTGTTTGTCTTTTAACATCGAGACAGCTCTGATTTACAAGAGACCAAGGAGAAGCACTATTTAGTACTAAATACAGTCTGATACTTTGTACGATGCATATGATTACATGGTGCTGCTGCTGTCAGGAAACATTATTTATTAGCAAATTCAAGCATAATTTCTGATCTCATGTTTGTGCAGCTTGTTTCTGAGAATGCAGAGCTTTAAGAAGGAATAACATATCTCCAGGAGACACCGGCAACATTTCTTTGTCTAACCTGCAGAGTCCAGTTCTGCTCTTGCCTTTAGGCTTAACCCCTGCAGCACAGTTTTCTGACTGTCTTTATAAGACAGGAGCAAGAAGGGAAATTTAGAGATCACAAGATCATTTCAGAATTGCAACACTTGGTAAGTTTGCCAAATGAGGACAAAAACCACCAGTGCTAAGACACAGCTGAATGCACTCACAAAAAGGGTAATATGACAGTGCCTGTGGAAGGCAGAAACAAAGGAGCTGTGACCCAAGAGATCCGTTCCAGTCCAGTCTCCCTGTGTTTAAATGATGACGACAACAAACTGACCAAAATCCATGGAAAGATCACCAAACCTCTGACAGATGTCATCCTCTGCTTTTGTAGTATTTAGAAACTGAACCCAAAACCAGCATACCTTGAGACTGAAGATCTGGAAAAGTTTTCTGAACAACAAAACAAATAGCACCCACTAGTATATTTTTGTTCCAAAATAAGTCCTTTGGAAAATTACCATAGCAGCACTCTTTGGTAACAGCTGGTGAAGATGCCTCTTTCTCCACCAATTGCACTTATTGCCTATGACCTATAAACTGCACTGGCAGGGTCTAATCACACCCCAGGCTGGCAGATTTCAAGGCATCCTACCAACTGATCTGATGTGGTAATTACTTCACTCACCAGCGCTGGAGTGAGACAGAGCAAATATTAAAAAAAGCTAAAGAAGGTTATTACACAACATGTTCAGGACAGGAAATGAGAACACTTTAATCAATTTAAACTTGCATACGCCTTGGCAGATTAAATGCAGACTAAACAGTGGTTAAAAAAAAAAAAACAAGGATAATTTTTACTTCTCTTGTGAAGGCCAAGATAGATGTTGGTTTATTTTGTAGGCACTCAGGACCTCAGTTTTAAATCCTGATAAAGAAATCTCCCACGAACAGTGCTCCCCTAGGCACAAGGGAGTAAGCAGCTACTTAAAAATATTTACTCCCAGAAACGGACCAGCTTAATTCAGGATTTTACTCAAAGTAGTAAATATCTGCAGTGTCCTAGAAACTAAAATTAAAAGCCGAGATTAAATCTCTAGCACAGTTTCTGGGAAGAACCAGGTGCTTCCCAGAAGCTGCAGACTTAGCCCATTCCAAAGCTGCTCTTAAATTCTAATTGAAGGTACACTCAGCCTGACTACAAGAATACTGATCAAATCACAGGATCACAGAATGGTTTGGGGTCAAAGGGACCTTAAAGATCATCACATTCCAAGCCCCTGCCATGGGACACCTTCCACCAGATGAGGTTTCTCCAAGCCCCATTCAACCTGACAGGGTGTCTGTTGGCTACAAAAAGGTAACATCTCCTCAGAACAAATGCTATAGAGAAATTGCAGGAGTTGTTTTTGATGACTATAGAGCAAGAGCAACCCGAGGGCCCTAGGAACCTCAACCACCTGAGAGAAAAAATCCTCTGGTCATGAAAGGAAAGGATGAAATAAGTTTTTTTACAGCTCATCCAGATGAACAAAAATCAAAGAAGCTTCTAGATTACAAACAGCAGAAATAATGTCAGAATAAGAGAAAAACTAAAACGATCTAACATTTTTAGGCAAGGAATTTTTAATGCAGAATAATTTCTCCACTTGCCAGAATCAGAAGAAATCACACTCTCCCTTCCTCTGAATCTGATTTTTTCTATTTAGAAAATAGTCACTTCAACTGGAAGCACTGGAGTTAAAATTTAAGCTGTTCTAAAAACTTCACAGCACTGGGCAGTAAGACAAAACAAACTGCAGGCACAGCACGAGAACACCCTCTGCATTCCCTGTGCTGAGGCAGAGGTGAGGATTGCCTAAACCCAGCTCCACACCTGCATGCACCCAGAGCACCTCCTTAAACAGGACACTGCCTTTCTCTTGCCTGCATCTTTTCCTCCTGATGAAAACCCAAGCTTTACATTTCTGCTCTGAGGAATATCCTGCATTTTGGACTCCCTGTCAGTGTGGCTGGAGTGACACAAGGTGTGGAGCATGTGGGGAAGGCACTTCCAGGGACCATGTCCCAGCTCCATGGGCTCTCTGAGCACAGCTGGGACTTGGGGAGCAGCACCTGGACTTGGGCGGCTGAGCCTGGCACAGATCCCCACCTTTGGAAAAATGGACATGAGGAGCTGTTTAAGGGAAACCTTGAAGCATATTTCCTCTCTAATGAGTTCTTCCTCAAATATAAACCCTGCAGCTTGACCACAGCAGAAGGCTCTCAATGACTACAGTATTTATTTTCTTTTTGAGCTCTATGGATTGTGCTGGGTAAGAGAAAAATGTGTTGCACTGCAAGGAAGAAAGAACTGCTGAGCATGCAGCAGGGAAGCCACAGCCCTGATAGCCACAACTCTGCAATTCATAGTCCTTTACATTTTCACAAGAGAACTGATCTTGGTTTTGTTACTGTCCTTGTCAATCAATTCTGAAGCAGAAACCTAAATCCCAACTCTTCTCAAGTAACGCTGGAGAGGAGCAAAGACAGAGAGGGAGAAATGTTTTTATTTTATTTGTGCAAAACCTCTAAAGAACTGTATGCCCTGAATGAAATTTATGTGCATAGCAGTCTTCTAGGTTGACCAGCAAAATAAACAAAAAGCACAGAACTTTACAATTAAGGAGGAACTTGGCACTTGGCTCACAATTCCTCACAGCACAGAAATGAAAATGAACAATGTGAGGCAAGGTTTCTGGAACAGAGAACTTCATAACAATTTTCCAAATGTGTCTAGAAATACCTTGCAGCAATTAGCATTTTTCTGGGCAGTATGTTTCACTGGAAATTAAATAAATACAAAGAAAATTGCAACACTGCTGAGTGGAACAGCAAATACAGTGGGAGCTGGCTAAGCATGACCTACATGTGTGTTTAAAAAAGCCTGTGGTGGACAGTTGGGCTTGAGCCAACCACAAACCAGGGACTAACTAGCCAGAAGGCTCAGATTCCCGCTTACTCAGGGTTTAGGAACTTTGGTTAATCCTCTCTTTATGGACAACTTCCATTTTTTAATAAGCTAGAAGATTTAAAAAGAAATAATGGGAACTAAATGGATTAGCTTTTAACAGTCTCCCACGCCCAAGGTCCCCGTGGCCTCTTTAAAAAGGCGAATAATGAAATAAACATCCCTGCACTGTTATGACAACTCAGTGTCCTCAGTATGACCAGCTAGTCCCCAGATGTGGTCTGCTTGGGGACTTGTGTCACTGCTTGACATTATAGTTCTGGTCTCAGGTGACTTCCACCAGCAGCAGCAAACCTCCCCACTGACCTTATTTATCTAGTACAAAGCACGTGAGCAATCTAAAGAAGATACCACCATATCATCCAAATGTCTCATCTTTGTGTGCTGGATGTTTTGGTAGCTGCCTTAGAGAAGAAATAAACTGCTTTAAATTTTTAAAACCAATGAAATTGTTCTTTTGCCAAGTCCTGCCTCAGGCAGGTATTGACCATTCCATATACTAATTTTTATCATACCACTTTGGTTTTATTTTTTAATTCTACATTGTCGGAGTTCTGTTTTATTCCTTCTTCAACCAAAGATGAATATTCTGCATGTTTGTAATCGTATTGAGAGATAGTATTTGGGCTTTAGGGGATGACATAGTATCAGACAGGGGAAATAAAAGAAGGGCATAAAAATTTCCTGGCCACTTCTAGTAACATTTCCAACACCATGCCCCAAAATTTCACAAGTCTAACTGTCCATGCACAGTTATAGTGACATTAAGGTGTAAAATCCAGTAATGACTGGATTCAAAGCCTGATGAGGCTCTATCCAGAAACACAGATATAAGCACTTCCTTCTGAAATTCTGCAGGAATCAGATGCAAAGAGAGAGCCTTGGCCATTTCTGTTTTCATTGTTTGGGTTTTCTTCCCAGGCAACAGCAAAGTGCCAAGAAGCTCACACATGGATTCCATCCCAAAATAACACTTCTCTGCTCCCTGAAACTATTAAAGCTAAGGATCATGGGACATTTACAACGTAATTTCTTTATTATTAATTTGGCAAGTGGTGTGCTTTTTTATAAGCTCATCCATTCTGCTTGACACACTCCCTCTCCCTCCCACAGTGTCTAAAGCACTAAAGCAAAACAGAGAGAGCCACACGCTCCCTCTGTCACACACATGCCACCACACAGGTCCCAGGAGGCTGCTCAGACACATGAGGACAGACCACGGCCAGCAGAGCCTCCAGAGCTGCCCAGGGCATGGGAGCACCACGCGTGGCCTGTCCAGTTGTGTTTCATGAAAAGAGCACTTTCAGAATGGGAAAGATTTGTTCTGGTCTTCCACCTCAGTGAACTGATCATTTTGAAACGATTTTAAATATAAACAGATGAACAGTTTCAAGTCTCACAGCCTTGTTTATACAACATTTCCACCTGTTTGCAATCACTGATGATCCAGTAACAATTAAATGAAGAAACAAGATTAGCAGTGAATAGCCCAGAGTCTACAAATTTGAACAAGCTAAAGTACATCTTTGATCCAGGAAATCAAAACAACCCATTGGCAATCCTTTTGCTTTGTCATTATAAAAACATATATTATTTTTTAATCCAGAATTTCAGTGTACAGTACCAGCTAAAATCACTTATATCACCACCATAACATGCTCTGAAAGCAAACTGAAGTACAAGCTATGAAGCAACTTACTTAATACTCTATCAGCAGTCAGGAGGAGAATTAGGATTAGGAATCGTGATGCCACATGCCCTGCACTAGCCAGTAAACAAGAGAGCAAGAAAAAAACCCAACAGTTAAAACAACAACAGACACCCCACATTCAGGATAAGAAGTCTCAAATTAATCTGATGCAAAATGGTAGAAGCATCCCAAAGCCAGTATGTTTAACAAAAAGACCATTTCAGCCTTACTGCTCTGTTAAGCCAAAACCACAGATAAATAAATATAAGTGCAAATACCTGTTTCCTGGATCTTGGTAACTGTCAGTAACAAGAGTGGATGGAACACCAACTTTTTCCATTATTTGCTTTAACTAGATGGGGTTGCTATTTAAACACTAAAGAGCTATGTGAGATAATCCAGAGGGTGCCTAGAAGTGCTCACTCCAAGTTAAAAAATAGACACTAGGGCAATTTGGTGGCTCAGAGTCAACCTAGTTCTTGCCTAATTACAATCACATTAAATGACAGCACTCCTCCTAACAAGTGATCTAGTGATTATCCTCTACCCGGAAAAGTCAACAAGCAGCACACGAGGGAGGTGGCCTCACCACCACACACAGCAAGGAAAAGCCTCCCAAGAACTGCACATCCATTTTATTTCTGAATTAAAATCTGTGTTGCCAATAGCACAGCAATGCAGTATCCTCTTACCAGTGACCTCTGCTAGAGAATGAGTAACATGTAGCTTGCATATTAATTCATCTTCAGACCTCACCTCCAACAGGCGCCAGCAGTGTTGTGTAACAAGGTCTGACAGCAACACCAGCCAACCAAAGGCTTTCATTAAAGTTGTTAGAAATTCCCTGAAGATAAAACCCCACCACTTCTCCTCCCCAACAGATTTTTCTGATTCTATAGCTATATAAATTTGATTCTGAACATTCCTGCCCATGGCATTCAGATATGATTACGATATAGTCATTATACTCTGAGTCAGTATGCACTACACCAGTTAAACCAGTCTCAACTGGGACTTGTGCCAACAATTATTATATGTTGAACATCTATCCCTCAATTATGATACAATTATAAGTGCAGCATCTGAAAAAATACATTCCAAGTAAGAATGACCACCGTAAACTATGATTATTAGAGGGGTATCTTCAGAGGTAATTTTTTATAAGTTTTTTTAAAGTTTCATGGCCACAAGAACATTTATATATATTTTTAAGGTAAACTATTTTGCTTTTGGAAGCTTTTCCCCTGATTTTGTCTGAATTCATTTACAATTCAAGCGTATCAAATCTGGTGTATTTCATGAGAACAAGAATGTTAAATTGATTGGTCTAGGTATCTCCACCGGTATTTAAGTAAGCATGAAGCAAACAAACAGCGAAACAAGTTTTTCAAATTTCACACTTCAGAAAACTAAGCATTCCTAGCAGCATTTAGAATTTGAGCTCAACTAGGCTTTCAACGCAGGTAACAAAAGCTAGTCCCACTTATTCTCATCTGTAAATGTGGTGTAGCTGCCAAGCTGCTCCAGCCTTTCAGACTGGGCCCATAAAATAACTTTGACTAGCTTTAAGGTAAAAAAAAAAAAACATAATAGGTTTAAATTCAATGCTCTTATTGGTTTTGTTTCTAAGTCACTTAGATTCATGTTTTCAAGGATTTTTCCTGTAGCTGCTGGAGTAAGAAAAAAAAGAGACAGGAAAAAAAAGACTGAAAGAAAAAGAAAAGAAAAAGAAGAAAAAGAAAATAATCTTGACAATGACACCATGTATTTTCCATTTCTCTTGACACCATGTATTTTCTATTTCTCTTATTCATAAAATTTGCAGTGCTTCAGCATTACCCAAGAGTCAGAGCCTACCTGGACCTTAGTGAAACAAATCTACATCCTACAACTCATGTCTGTGACCAGCACATGTATTCTGCATCTGAAGCATTAATGAAACACTAAAAAAAAAACCATCAAACACCAAGGGGAGATAACTTCAGTCATACTCATGTTAAGTTTGCACTTTTTAAAGTAACATCACATCTGTTAACACTACGACCATGAAAACTACCAGAAATAGAAATCTGACAACACTGCCTCTGGAATGAGGTTGTTTCAGATTCTCACAATACTGGATTATCAAAATAACTCTCATGAAACTGGTATACCAAAGCCATTAATAGCACATATTTATTCTACAGTCTTGGCATCAGGTTCTCTCATTCTCTCCCATTCCCTCCCTCTCTCTCTCTCTCTTTGAAAGAGGATAGAAATTCAAAAACAAAAATGTGCCTCTCCTTAATATTGTGCCTCCCTAGTATTCCCAATGTTGTGCTTCCCATGAAAATCTGAGATGCTAGCAGCACTTCTGCTCGGTATGTTTTGCCTAAGACATTTCTAGATGCTAAAAACAGGTACCTAAACTTTACCACAGACTAAATTTGGGCTACCAGATCCCAGCTCCTAGTGGGCAACCCTCCTTTATATGACTGCACTCCCATCTTCCATAAGGAAATTATTTCTGAAAGTAAGGATTTCTTACACAGGTAAGGTAAATGTGATGAATGTATGAGCTCTTCAAGACAAGTACAGCTTCCTTTGGATCCTGTACAACATTTAGCAAACTGTCAGCACTTAACCATAACAAATGTTAAGGAAATACTTAGAAAAAAATATAGGCATTACTCTGACTTGATTTCTATCAATCTGAATCAGGAGTAACACAGCTGAAGTTTTAAATAATTTTATGATACAAAGGTAAACCTGTCAATGACTGCAACAAGGTGAAGAGTTTCTGACAGGGAATGATATAAAATCCCTCTCTTCTTACATGCTATATATAGTTACATTCATTAAATGCTTCCATATCTGACAAACCAGCTGACAGAGAGATTCAAATAATGGCACTACTTAAGACATGTTGTTCAAACATATTCTTTTGGAAACTGGAAAGCTTCAGAAATGCATCACAGGATCCGTCACTTAGCCCCGGACACTGCAACTTGCACAACCTGGCCAATCATATGATGCACTGAGGCGTTTTTCTCAAATTAGATTCCATTTGGAGAATCAAAAGATATCTAACACTTCCAAAACACTTCCCCAGAAATACCACCAATGTGAATCACAAATGCAACGTGGCATTTAAGCATGAGGTTAAATGTTTCTGTTTCTACATCAGACATACATTTCCCCTTCTGCTGAATATCCTCTCATCATCACACTGTATGACTTCTCAAAATAACGAAGCTAAACTTTGAAGGTACACCTCCCACAAACAGAATACTGACAATTACTAGACACTGTTGTTTTTAACTCTGTAGCAGTCCAGACATCTGATAAGGATACAGACTTCATCCCTCTTTTATGCTCTGTGCTTGGAACCTTGAAAGCTGTGGCCTAAATTCTTGGCTCAACCAAACCTCCAGTGTGATCTTGTAAAAACAACCTAGGGCCTGCACTTTGATTCCCAAACTATAAACAAGGAGTGATAACGTTCCTTTTATTTTGAACTCTGATGGTTTTAGGTACACCTAACAGTGAAAAGGCTGGGCCCTTGCCTAGTGCTCCTGCATGCTCCTGTGGTCACACAGTTAATCACACTAGGTGTAATTCTCAATCAATTTCTGACCCCATTTGATTTCCTCCTTATTCATATTTGTGCATTCTAGTGTCTAAGGCTCTGCTCTCCCACTGTGGCCTGCAATAATTATTATAAAACCTCTGCCACGGATTATTTATTGACTTGAAAGTGTCTATCCAAAATCTGACTTTGATTAATCTTTTGACTGCAATAAGAAGCATATCCTGTCTCACTCTAGTACATGTATCTCAACTCAGCTGTTTGCAAACTCCTGCAGGCCAATACTGTGCCATCTTCTAAGCTCTCTTCTACCAACAGTCCTACAAGGAAGGTAAGAACAACCTTCCTGTTTTACTAACAAGCCAAAAAACCCCAAGAAATGTGGTGATAGGCTCACCGGTGATAGGCTTCCCGGCGGTACTTCTTCAGAGCGTGTCCATCCATGTTTGCAGGGAGATCTGCTGCATTCTGCAGCCGGTCACTCCATGAGGTTGTCATCTTCAAATGCTTACTTATTTCTGAAAGAGATAGAAAAGAAAAGCTTGCTTGAGTTCAAGGTTTGTTTTGCCAGGCACTTTGCAAGACTTCCTGAGTGGCACGACCGGAGTATGCAGGTCAAGTAAGATGCTGCTCTTTGAGATGTTAAAACAGAGAGCTGGGAAGGCTGTTTTGTATGGCTGCAAAGATATTCCTATCCATTGTGGTGAAAATGCATTTACAAACAGAGACCTTGTTTTCATTACTGAAAAGGGATATTTTTGATGCTAGAGTTACCAATATGCATTAGCTGTAGGTGACAGAAAACCCTTAATGCATGAGATAAATTCAACAGTGTAAACCGCACAAGCCCCACTGGGACTGACCTTGCCACTTTTACCACAGAGTGAAAACAAAGAGCCTTGTCCCTGGCCATTTGATCTCTAAGCAAAGACAAAGGCTTCAAACTGATGCTAAATTAGCAGGAACAATTGGAAGGAAAGTAGAAAGATGATCCTTTGTCCTCTGCAGGTCAGACACATTCAGGCAGAGCAAGAACACACTGCAAACCTGTAACATGAGCGATGCAAATATTCCCCAGCAGTTCTTCACAAACACAAGCACCCCTTCTCAAGTGCTGGCTGTCACCACCAAACCACAGACAGTCCTTCTCATCAGCAGGAAAGAGGGGCACCTTTCCCAATTTTGTTATTGGCACACTGGGGCAATCCTGCTGGCCTGCTCCTCCAGCCAGACACGTGCTGCTGCATTCCCTGGCACCAGGTGGGGTTATGAAGGAGCCCCACACTGGCTCAGTTCAGCTCACCAGTGCAAGTCCTCACCTGTCAAAACCAACTGACCAAAAGTGAGGAAAGGCTGAGTAGTGCCCGCTGGTCAGCTGAACCCAGGCTGAGCCCAGCTCAACCTGCCACACCACTGTCATTAGAGCTGGTAGGGAGAACAGGGTGGGAGACACAACCCACAGTGATACCAAATTAGATATTACATGAAACCACACTCTGGTGTAACCCACACACCTGCTGGACTGCAGGTCTTGGCTTGTTTGCTCTTCTTAAAAATAAACAAAAACACCCACAAACTACATGGGTAATAATACAGCAACTACATCTGGACACCTCAAAAATATGACTGCATTCATTTTATAGGAGGGAATTTAATGATTCCAGCAAAGTAGAGAGCAGAGCATGTGTTGAAACCATTGCTAGAAGTCACAGCACTCTCAATGTCACATGCATACTCCTCAAGGAAATGTGTATAATTTCTTTATTTTAAATTCTATTAAAGAGTAACAGTTCCAATGGTCACAGTGCTTTTTAGTATATTTACCTACTATCTGCTGGTCATAAACACCAAACAGAGAGCAGACAGCTTGTCTGTAAAAAATACATTCCTCCTCCTCCAGCATTCTCCCAGTTACTATAACCAAGGTTTACAAATGCATCTTCTGCCACATCCTAAAGGTCACCAAATTCAGGCCCTGGCAGGCAGCCCAAGAGACCGCATGCCATTGCTGAGAGCTGTCCCCCTGAATTCCCTGCCACACACCCAGGAGAGGAGGTCACCACAGCGAGAGGGTGACGGGCCACTGCAGCCAGCCACAACTTCCACAACAGGGCATGCAGGGAGAATCAGCTTCCAAAATAGCCCCAGCCACAGCCACCGAGGGCTTTACAAGTAATTACCAGCTATCTAGTTAAGCCGTGCCCAAAGGCAGACAGAAGGCAGCGAGGACACAGATCTGGAGGCCCCTCAAGCACCAGGCTGCTCCCATTTCGCTCGGAAGGCAGGGCACTGCCTGCAGCAGGGCTCCTCAGGGACAGCAAGGGCTGCTCAGGAGAGGAACAGTGCTCCTGCAGGGGTCACAGCCTCAGCCAAGGCGTGCAGCAGAGGCAGTGATCTGGTAACACCCCAAGTCTGCAAACTACAGCAAGGGCCTGTGCTCTCAGAGGGTGGAAAAGCAGCTACTCCATGGACATTCCAAGATGGTCCAGATCATCACAACCTTGGTCTATTCTGAGGCTACTAGCCCAGAGCTCCAGATTTGGGTCCGAAAGACACACTCATTGAAGGCCTCTAAAAGGCACATAAAAAAGCTCTGAAAAAACTGTTGCATGGCAAACCTTAGGAATGTTACACAGCTCTTCCAAACAAATCCAAATCCAAGCGCCCTGCTGTTTAGAAGGGGTACACCACTCTACTTACCCAGCCAGACACATAGCAAGATTCAAGGATTTACACCCACAGACTACACCAGAGACATCGTGTTCTGTTTCTTCCCATTTCTTCTGCTTCCCATCAGCACAGCACCACATCAGATGCTGCACAGGTACTAGGCTAGGACTGCTTCCAGAGGCCATCCATGCCAGACAGCCAACAGCATACACTGACAGTATCCTACAAAATACCCTGAAATCCAGATGGCAGAAGAATTTTAGCAGGCTACCTTTATAATATCCATTCTAAAGTAAGGAATCAGTGAAGCAGTTCGAGCTCCTATGTGATGAAATCCTCCTCTACAGTACAAGAAACCAGACAGCATCATTTAATGTGTGTTGGGATTCAAAAAGCTGAGACTTGAGGAAGCCACACAAATCTGAGTTTCCATAATTAGGCAAAGAAGGCCTGAATTATTTTAATGATCCAGCAGTATTTTGCTGTAGATGCAATCAACAGAGTTTGCAGGCAGGACAAGGTTTGTAGACAGAGACAGTATCTTTTATTAGACCAACTGGAATGGATGGAAAAAATAGACAGGCTCTTGGGTACACAAGTTTGCATGTTTTCAAATTCTAAAGGTTCTTCTAATGAAAAATATTACCTCTACCTTCAGGATTCATTAAAATATTTCTTCTAATGTTCATACAGCATTAAGTAGCAAAAAAATATGCTGAAGGTTTCTATTACACGTACTCAAAGGCAGGCTTACAGCTTAGCAGGCTCCACTGACACTGTGACAACAGCTTGCTGCCCTGAAACAAAACAGTGACAACTGACAAAATATATTGTGAGGGACCTTCGCCATCCGAAAGTCCTACTCATGCTAAAAGCCTCACAGACTTCACTGAAATTGTTCTGTGCTCCAAAACATAAAAACCAGCCTGCTTGCGTGGGTAAGAAACCTGGAACCTGGTCCCTGAATGCAAATTCCCTCTTCCAAATAGAGAGAGAAAAATAAGAAGGACAGAATCACGCCATACACTTGTAAGCCACTGGAATAAACATCTAAGAGAGCAGGCAGACAGCCGGGCAGGATTCTCAGCTCCAAGCAACTGAAATATGATGCATCTTTCTTTAGTTACAAATCTATTTTTGAAATCAATAATCTGTAAATAGCTTCACATAAAAATAGAAATCTTTACATAGATAAAGCCTGTCAGAACACATCCCCATAAATATAATTTATTGCAAACATGCTCCTTGCTTGTGCTGTCTTAATTAAGCATCTGATACATTTATGGTACAGGATTCCTTTTGAAAAGGTATTTAAGTCTCAGCTGCAAAGCTTTGATACAGAGTTGTTGCCCAGCACATATGCTTTGGTCCAAAAGAACATGAGATTTTTAGCATATATTTTGAATTAAGTACATTTGTCAGATTTTAGATGATTTAAAGTATTATCCATAGTGTATTTTTTCAAATACTCATATAAATTAAATAAAATGTTCCGAAGCATTTCCCTTAAAGTTTTACTATTACTTTTTAAATCTTTTTTGGGCAGAAAATAGTTAGAAATTTCTGCACCTGATAATATCTGACATGTTCATGCTAAATGCACTGACTGCCTCTCTTTTTTTTTCTGACTTCATCTTGACACGTTGATGATGCAGTGCCAAATCAGAGGCATCCACACTGAAGCACAGAGACGAACAAAACTCTGGTGACAATCCCTCTATTTCCAGGATATTCTCCGAGAGCTTACACAGCCGAAAACAAAAGCATCCCTACGTGAAGCCAAGGTTGTAGCGTACTCACACTGACTCACCGTGCACTACAGCAGCCTCTGCTCACATGTTCTGCCTCAAGAATCATTAATACCTTGGCAGCACAGCCCACACACGTACGTGCACAGCGGGAAGCGGGCAGAGAGAAGATCACCAGGCCCAGGGTGCTGTGCTCAGGAGCTCTGTGTCTAGTCGCAGCTGTGGGAGGACAGACTGTGACGCCCTTGCCAAGCCTGGAGCAGCTCCCGGCTCCCCGCTGCAGCGCTGCTCCATCCCTAAGTGCTTTGGGGGGGTCTCAGCAAGGGAGGAGCATCCTAAAATCCTGAGGACTGCAAAAAGCAAAGGGAGCAGGAATAGGGTTGGCTTGTTCATGACTCGTGTCGAATTCCTGGTCTGGGTCATGACACAGCCTCACGAATAGGGCAGGGGAGGGGAAAAGCGACATTTTCTGCAGCTTAGGGGACTGTCCATGTAAGGGTGGTTAGGAAAAGCAAGTGACTCACTTTCTAGGAGCATTCCACCCCTCCAGTGAGGGCAGAAGTAGCTTGCACCTTGATCAGGCTACGCACTTGGGACAGCAAGCACTGCAAGAGGTGAAATCCACTCAGGACAGCATCACACCCCTCCTGATCCTCTGGGAGGGACAGCAAAAAGGGGCCAGGACTGTGTCACCCCCCTCAATGACACCTCCCACTGCCACTGTGTGAGCAGGGGCTGGGCAGGCTCCTGGCCCCACCAGAAGTGCCATCCTCACACCTGCAATCGCAAAGCACTTCACCAGCTCCCACTCACATAATACATTCAGGGACAGCAAAAGTGCTGTCCCCATTTTGTCAGCTAGGGATAGCAAGGCACACAGAAGGTAATAACACAGAACACGTGGGAAGCAAATGCAGAAGCACCAATTCCTCAGTCCCTGTGCAAAAAGTCAGTCTGAGTTCCTAGCGCTGTCAGGATGAATCACAGATACACTGCATGTTCCTAGCACAGTATACTCTTACACAAATTCGAATTTCAATACTTAGCATCAACTGGCAGACACAGAGAGGTCAGCCTGTACCTCTGCGTGACAGAAGCCACAGAGCAGCAGGCTTCTGATGGGCTCCAAGACACAGGGATTGCATGGATGCCAAATGATGCTCTGATTTCATTCTGAATTGCAGCCCTACACACTAGCTGTTAGTTCCCATAGCTCCTTCCCTTTCCCCCACAGCCCAGGGATGACAATTCAAACCACTCTTGTCTTTTACTGCCAACACTTCTGCTTGATGGCCAAAGGCAAACTGTTTCCAAAAGGTGTTTTTAATTAGCGATGCTTTTGGAAAACTATTATGTCCATGACTTGAGAAATAAGCAGTGATGCTTGTAAATGATCTAAATCAGAAAATTGACTTTTTTCTCCTCCCCTCCTTGTGCCTAAAGTTAAATTCTTCTTGAAGATCTTCCACTTCTGTGTGGTTGCCTATCTGACAGCAAGACTTCACATTCGTTATGGCAGGACAGGCAGAACACATCCTTCATATTAGAAAATTAAATTACTTCCAAGAGACACTTCAAAGCGTACTCTCACCTCATGGTAATTGAGGTTGGCTTTAAGCAGGATAATTCTGTATGCTGATTACAGGGTATTAAAGAGGTAGAGAGCTGCTGTTAAGAACCTGTTAAGGTTAACCACAGATATGTAGTGAGCTTACAGGTGCCACTTGCGGTATCCAAAGATCCACTGGATTACATTAGATTAATAACACTCTCCTTGCTTCCATGGATCATACTAAACCTCCTAGCTCCAAGCCTACTGGCTCTGACTCCTCCTGCAGGAAGGGTTAGCAGTTACTCTTGGACACCACCACAGTGCTTACATCATGAAGCTGCTTTTTCAAGAGTGTGCTTTTAGTGAAATTGGTCAAGCATTCCTAGTTTTATGTTCATTTGACTATGGTCTGACTGGTAGACAATGGTAACTCATGGACTACTTCTGAATGGGTAAGATATAAGAAAGGAGAATTCTACTCAACCCATTTATTATCGGATTTGATCTAATTTCAGGTTGAATTTTATCTGCTTTAAAGCCAGATGCTAAAGTAATGTCTATTGTACAATATATTATTAATGTATATTGTAAAATATATTTAACAAAACCATGCTTATTTTACATGGATTTTTAAATCAGCATATTTCTACTGACAATCATACCCACAGAGCAGCTGTGCATTTCCTAGAGCTCCAGCAATACTCCAGGACCCCAATGTATTAGACACACTAAAACCCAGAATACATTAATTTGGAGTTTCTTCTCATGTTCATCCGTTTCTATCCAAGGAATTATATTCTTTCAGGAATTCCAAGCAGCACTAGTTCAGTAAAATATTTTAAGTATTATTTAATTATCATCAATTTTATGGATGGTTAGAATAGAATTTGGAAAACAATGAAATCTGCAGTGCAACTCTGAGGAGCAAACCTCAAATCTGACCCTTTCTGAGTCTCCTCACCTATCTGCAAATTAGTTTAATGCCTTGAAACAGGAACTCCATTCTCCAGTGAGCTGAGCTTGTAAGTGTATCTTCTACATTCCATAAAGCTCATGCTTCTCACTGTCATTTCCAGAGCTACCATTTTAGTTATTTCCAATTTACTGCTTCTTACACAAAGAGTTTGTTAGGGATAATGCTATTTCTCCACTCCTCTAACTCTAGTGTGCCCCTTTCTCCCAGCACTAGAAAAAAAAAGAAGGATCATACTTAAGGAATGTGAGACTTGGTCCAGAAGCACAAGAGCTACGTCACAGAGAAGAATTAGCAAACATGAGCTCTCAAAGAAATGCTGCAGCTGCAGGTCAAATGTGATCCTTGGATGTACAAGACTACCAAGCAGGACTCCATGTCTCTCCCTGTCACTGACACAAACTCTGCTGGAAAACTGTCTTCAGCTGGCTGTTCCCACTTAGAAAGGAATACACTGAGGAAGGAATAAAGCTGTGAGAGAGAGTAAGGCTGGAGTGGAAGGCTGCCAGCGTACAAAGAGCAGCTCTGCAGGTGATTTGAAAATTATCTAGAAGCATTTGCACACAGGATAGCAGCCTGAATGTGGAGGGTTCTCAGTCTAGCAATGACAGAACAAGACACCGTGACTGGAAGTTAAATAAATCAACCAACACAAAAATATTAAAAGAGAAGAGTTAGCTGTGAAACAACAAATTTCTGAAATCATCATCAGAGGGCTCTTAATGAAGTGTGTGGGTGTTTCAATCAGCCTTTTTTTTTCACAGAGTCAATAATTAATGCAGAAAAGTCAAATGGTCTGAGCTACACAGCAGGTCAGTCAAACTGAGTACCATACCTCAGGAGACTCTTCCTCACCTTATACCCCAGTGCCTCAGTGGATATGAGGCTGAGGCACAACCAGTATTCCAAACAAACCTCCAGAGAGTGGTTTCACCTGGACAGAAGGTGAATGGATAAGCAAAGGCTCTTCTGAGCCAACACCAATATAAACCATGCACCCTGATGGCGCTGGGAAACTCTCTTCCTTGGGAAAAGGCCCTCAGCAGCCTGCAGCAACCTCTGCCACAGAGCTCCCAAACTGCTGTCCAACTGAGCACCTGCCAAAGGCAAGCAGGGACCTGGCTACCACATGTTCTCACTGCCTTTTGTTTCCAGGTGTTAAATTCCAGCAAGAAACATGTAACATAATTCAAATACTTTATTCATATTGTTTTTCCCATAAGCAATTGCTCTAGTTGCCCAGAGTCTTTCTTGGAAGATTGAAAACGAGAGATTAATTTGATCCCTTTGCTGTAATACAGCTCACCCTACAGAAACTATTTCTAGTATATTTATTTTAAAATATTTATCAGAGTTCCCATATATTTGATTTAGCTGAAAAAATGGGCAGTAAACTTTGATGTCAATGCTCACCACAACAGGAATTCAATGTTTGAATGATACCTGCAAATACTTTATTTGCTACACAGATGAAGCCTGACAGCATGCCAGCCAAGCTGTAGGTTAACATAAAGATCACAAAAGGCAGAAATGTCGGCATGGAAGTATACACACTGAGTTCTGCAAATCAGAAAGGGAAGTCAAGATAATTTTTTTTTTTTACTCCAACTCTTTTTTTTTTACATCAGAACAATGTGCTGGCAAGAACAGACAAATGTAATCCCTGGTACTGAGCAGACAGAGCACTGCTCCCCATTCTCAAAGGGAACTGCCAGTTTCCCTTCCCTTGTCACCCCTAGTGATGCTCAGCCACTGATGCTCAGCCTGTTGAAGGGTCTATTCCCAACTCGGGACAGCTGAACACCACGTGAGTCACAGCTCCCACAGGGAAGAACAAGATGAGACGTGCCATCCCCAGAGAGAGAACTGGGAAGCCATCCTGCCACATACCAATTTCAAGCCTAGGAGCAACTGCCACTCCAACCTGCTATTAAGGATTATACAACAGTAGCTCTTTTGGCAGCACATCAGAGTGTTTCAAAACAATGATGCTTTTCATTAGATTCCACTGTGTTTTGGGAAGCAAACACAGATGTAACCTTTCCAGAAGCATTCCAGGTAGCAACTGACAAAGTATTTGAGATGCACAACTGGGCTCAGTGGCACAGCCATTCTGAGAGCATGCAAACAGGACAGCTTGGGTAACGCGAACAGGCAAAAGTTCACTTAGGGCATTTTTATTGTCTTTCCTTACTGACTGAGCTTACTGGCAAAAAACCCCTCGTGTCTGAAGATCTCATCCTGCTTCATTAATATTTTAACAGAAAAGCAAAGATACTGAAACTTCATTCTGGCTTTTTTTCTAGTCTTGAAAAAGAAGCAGGATGATTTTTTTAGAGACGCTGGAACCCTCTTCCATGCAGGACAGACCCTCTCTACACATTTATGGGCTCCACAAAAAGATGTGACAGCAGAATCACCATCTGAACCATCTCTGCAGGCTGGAAATACGAACTCACATCTCCCTCCAGCCTCAGCAGAAAGGTTTCCCTGCTCAGCCCTGGTGAGCAGAGCCAACTGGCTGCTCAGCCTGAGTCCCAGGGCTCTAGACACAGCACTCGCCAAGGGACACACTGCTGAGTAAAGAACTGGGGAGCACTGGCTCCTCCTTCATTAAAAATGGGATTGAAAATAAACACTGACATCAACAGCTGAAAACAATCCAATAATTCTGAGAGCTGCTCTGTCAAAACCAGTGAGAACTTTCTTTCCCTGTTAAGAGTTTTCTTTTCCTGTGCCATTCCCTTCTCCTCCCAGCTTCTTTAAGGAAAAAGCTGACCAAATGCTTATATACTAACCTTGTCTCTCTTCTTTTTGAGAACTTACCCAACAGTAAGAGACAGACCTTTGACAAATAAACCCATCTTTCAAAAAACCAGATGACGATGGAACTATGCCAGACATAGAATAATACCCAGTAAAGCCAGGGACTTCATACACAAAATTCAGCCAATTTCCATCTTGCTATTTATTCACAAAACCCAAACCAAAATAATGAAGTTTTCAGCTGTAAAGGGCACTGTGAAAATAAATACAGAGATAATTTAGCAAGGAGGATCCTGATTCTCTGCTATCCTAACATATAGGGCTCCAGACACATACCAGCCTAATACAGACTTCATGGGCTTCCTGCTTTCATCCACAATAATGGTTACCCATCTCGCTTCCAAGAAGCCTTCCCTGAGGCTGATCCAGCCTTTCAGGTGAGCACAGCCTGTGTGCAGGCTCAGCTCATTGAAATCAACCCTGGGCTGGCTCTCATTCTCCTGAAGTGCTCACAAAGGCCAGAAGTACAACCTCCTCCTGCTCTGTGCTCCTCCTAGTTCAGTACCTACAGCTGCCCCTGCCCTGCAACCTGCACCACACAAAAGTCCTCCTTCTCCCCCAAATCAGAGGCTGGCTGGTAGCTAGCACTCCCCACGGAGATCACAGAGGCAAGTACCCACAACCTGCCCTGCACTGTGCTCTCAGCAGGCAGCAGCTCCCTGCTGATGTGAAACAAGCCACACAGACCTACCGACCGAGCAAGCACAAAGATGGAACACCAGGGAACCTGAGCACTGTACAGTGTTTTGAAGTGCTCTTGCCCTGTGAAGTTCCCCCTCCCATCCCATAAGGAGAACAATTCATTACTTTTCTGACCTGTTTTTTTAATCAGAGGCAAATATAGTAATTATAGTCTGCCTGATTACAAATGAAATTACAAATCTGTCCTAAGGGCACAATACTGTCCCCATCTAGATGTTATCAGCCCCCAAATCTAATTTAATCTTGACAGATATGTAGTACTGAGGCACCACTACAGGAAACTCTACAAGTAAATTAATTTTATGAATACCTTCTTTGCAGTATATACAAGTTCTTCCAAAAGACTGCTAATTTGTACAGCTTTTGTTAGGCATCCTATGTGACTAAATTAATCAGTAAAAGAACAGAACATTTATGATGACTTTGAGCTCTTGCTAGGTTTCTGGCTTCTCTTTGATAACCTAACTGACTCAGCTTTATCAAGTGATTCCAAAGACCTACATTAAACCGTTTTCCAACTGAATCAACTTATTTTCCTTGGAAACTTCTTACTATCTGTCCAAGCAAAACACAAACCACTAAGTTAATTTGGGGAAAGAGTTACCTTTCCATGGGCTGTTCAGGTCCCTAGGTTTTAATATTAAATCAATCCTGCTGACACAGGAGCCTGTTCCCTGGCAGAAGCAGAGGAGAACACAGAGTGTCATCTCTGCACTTGTCCCAGCATAAGCAGTTCTCAGAAGGGACACGATGAAGTGACAGATCTACTACATCAGCTGCAAACTGGAAGAAACCTGCCAGCCTGAAAGGTGAGAGAACATTAACAAACAACTAAGAAGGCATCATCAGCACATCCCTGTTATACCAAACCTGAACTGAGAGTTCCCAGCACTGAACCCTCCCTCTGGCCAGGACTTCTCTCTTCAGGGCATCTCAAGTACCTTGTAGATGTAGACTGGCAGATGCATTCAACAGCACAGTCTTGTCCTGCTGCAGATGAGCAAACAGCTTGGATCCCCTGGCTTTTGAGACACCTTTACAAACATCTGTCCCTAGCAGAGCAATATGAAAGCCCTGATTCACCCAGGACCTCTTTTTCAGCGTGTTACCTGACCTACTGTAGCCACTAGAAAAAAGAGCTGACCACACGCCCAGCCAGCACAAAGCCTCCTCCTAATTGCTTTCAAATCAGCAAATGAAAAGCTCCCAGCCTTGCTTTGAGCGTCACAACATGGGAACACAGTTCTCTACAAGTTCTAACCTTTCCAATATTTGTTCCTGACCCCACCAGCACGCATTGATTTATGAGGCCTCACAGTGAGTTTTATTACTGTCTTTGTTAATATCTACTCTCTACATGTCTGTGAAGAAAATGAGTGGTAGATGAGTAAAACACTGTTAGTTTTTCATCATCTGTTCCCTCCTGATTGCTCAAGTTTAGCAAGCAGAGTATTTTGGCCTTGGCTCATATAACTGGCAGTGCAATATTGAAAGAGAAGTTAAAACACATGTAAAACAAGAGGTTAAGAACCTCCTAATCTCTTATCACATGAAAAAAAAAGGAAAGGTTAGATTGCAAATGTGTTTTTAACTAACTCTTAGAAAGACTACAGTGTTATTTTGATCAGACATGAAAAAGTCCCCAAATTATTGAAGGCTATAGATAGGCACCCCATTTCAGATCACAGCAAGTAAAACTCTTTCCATTTTTTTTTTTTAAAACAGAGGTAAGCAATGGGGAAATGCAGGATCCCCAAACACTGAAAGACTCAAGATAGGCTGTCTTGCTGACCTGCTCTTAAACATCACTGATGCACCAACTGATAACTGCAGCGTGAAGTGGAAAACGAAATTTGACTCCTGCCTCAGTTTCCAAACATCAGAACTAACAGATGATTTACCAGTCTGGCTTGCCTCTATGCTACATTCCTCTTTCCAGCTTTATTCAACTAAGAGCAGTTTCCAGGGTCAGTCTCGAGTTAACTGATGCTCAGAACACCTGCAATTTATGGTCACTGACCAGTTTTTTTCTTTAGGGAATAAACTCATCCTGATCTAAAAGAACACACTGAGAGTGACATGAGAGCAACACTAGGAACTGAACAAGCAATAAAAAAGAAACAATTATGTAGCTACTATGGGCATCTGTTCTTAAAAGCTCTCAGGGAATACTGCAAAGGGTGTCAGAAAGGACATGATTTAAGAGGACATTTGGGACCAAATTTTACAGCCCTTTCCTATGACTTCAAAGGCCACGTACATCTTTGCATAGTCTTGAAATAGTCTGTAACATCCAAAAAGATCAGAGAGAAACATTTTAAATACCTTTGCCAACATGTTAAGCTGTTCCTTTGGGGGGGGGGGAAAGGTATCTTGGAGACAGAGAAAGCAAACAAAATTAACATTAAAAGATGATTTCTTTTTGATTGCAACTGTTCTATTTACTGACTTCCAAAATTACCTATGCTGCCTGCCCTTTGCTAGCACTTATTCTTAGATGTTGTTATTGGTAATTGCCATGTTATGATTACAAAGCTCTGGCATAAACCTCAGGACCTCTTTTGGGTTTCCAAGAGCAGAATATTCACATGCTCTCCTCTGACCTCGTGTTCCTAATTATTCACTGTGCATGCCTATATGTAACTCACCAGCAACTGAATCAACCCAAACACCAGCAGATTTCAGCTAGTCTAGAGAACTCTGGGTGCTTTATGCTAAACCATCTTCAGTCTTCTAAATTTACCTTCCTTTCCAGGTTACTTTACAAACTGACTACAACATTTCCTTTGTTATATACCATGGCCAGACATACACTACATTTGATGCAAATGCCAAGAGGAGCACAGTCCAAGCAGTAAAGTATGAGCTGATTCAGTAAAGTATGAGTTGATTCCCATCCGTGGCTAACATTCTCCAGAGGAGATAAGGAATAGTGATTTCAGCAGCAAACACTGCCTGAACAGCCAAACACTTCCTCCGGAGCCCGATGGACACAGCTGGGATGCAGCTGTTCCACCACAGCAGTGCAGGCAGCAGCTGCTGCCAGGGAAGAGGCAGCAGCTCACACAAGAGGGGGACAACCCACCCAGAAGGTCTCACAAGCCAGATCTGGCCACCACAACTGCCAAACCTGGACCACCCCAGTTGGAAAATATTCTGGGGACGTGTACCTTCCTGGAAGGTTCGGTGAGAAGCTGCTTCCTGAAAATCTAGCAAGAATGTGTCTTAAAGAGTTTTATCTATTATGCCAATGTTAACAGGGAGAACTACAAGGCCTGGGTCAAAGCCAGCTAATCCAAAGGCACGCTCTTAAATACACAGTGGAAAACCACTCTACCTCAGAGCCTCCAGCAGAAATATGTACAGGAACTTTCTGTTTTATCCCTTCCTCTGAACCAACTCTGCCAAGAAAGGTTCAGTGGTAATCTTGTAGTAAGCACATAAGCAAAATAGCAAGTCTTTGAAAATATCTGAAACATAGCTAGGAGCTGTGAATACTTTATAATTAAATTAAGCTAAGTTTGGACCACATAATGACTTCAAGGAGCTTTTGTTTTTAAATAAATCACTTGTGGTGAAAAGAGCTGGAATGGCAGTTACAGCAATGACCACAACCACCTTCTTATTTACAGGCTGGGTACAACACGAGCTGCACTACATTGTTCCTGCACATCTGTTTTTACTAACCTCACTTTGGAGCCACCTTCCAATCTCAGAAGAATCACATCTCCTTGGACCTCCCTTTCTTCTTCCATCCACCTACAGAAGCTCTGCCCACACATTTTTCAGTTTCAAACCAGAAAGCAACAGCTTTCAGTCCCAGCATCATTTCTATAGATGCCTCATTACTGTGGCTCCTGCTCTCCACAGCTGATGGGCTCATACCTTTGCAGAACTTAAGCCAGTTTGAGCTGGTATGATGCACAGGGTAAGAACCCACTTGTTTTCTTCCTTGGTTGTTAAGAGAAGCATGCAGATGATCACAGTGGCATCTCCAACCTCCTCATTTTATTCAGAATGGTGTCTCCAGTGAAACAACCAAAAAAGGGCTGACACTGCTGGTAAATCCTACTGCAGGTATTCATGCCCAGAGGATAAGTTAAGACCACCAGCAAGCCACAAATTTAAGCTCTACCATGCTGTACCAGACTTGAAAAACTGACAGAACTTAAGAGTTCTGGCACACAGCCACTCAGTGCTGCTATGTCTGGGGACCCAATTGTCCAGGAAATGAGAGCAAATCTGTTTTTGACTTCATAGTATGGTGCACACACTGTTACACATTCAGGTAATAACAGACTGCTGTGGGTTTTTTAGGCTGAATTACTCAGGCTCCCTCCTAGATCTCATACTGCCATATAAAAAATGTATTTCTCCTAATATGGCTTCATACAGGCAGGTCTCCCCAGCACCTTTTTAGCCCTGAAAACACATGCAGGAGACTTAGTAACTACATTTATGTAGCTAGGTCTAGATTATCAACTGCTTACACTGGCTACATTAAAGACCAATGCAATTTTTTCCAGATGTTGCTTAAGGTCTGTTTACCATACATAAAGTTCTACTTATTGTATATGCTGGATTCTCTCTGCAGTTGTGTTAAAGAAGCAGATTCATGCTGCACACATGATCTCTGTGTAGTGTGCACAGGTTTTAGGAACCATTCCAGTTGGTAAGTCATGATGATTAAAACCAAAATACAGCTCATTGCTCCAAGCATCATAATCATGACACAGTAATTTCTTTAATAGCACAAAACAGACACTTTAAAATAGGAAATATTTATACCAATGTGCTTTTCAAATATACTCATAAATAATAAGATTCAGCACAGAATAGCCAACTCTTGAAGATTTGGATTGTGGCCATTTCAAATAACAATTCAAATTATATTTGTGCTGCTGACACTAAACAAATAAAATTTTAAAAGTACATGCAGGACAGAAAATAAGTGAGGAATTCCCATGCACTGACTTGGAAACATCTCTTCCCAAACACATCCCAAAGAGCCAGGCAAGGCTTCCCCTCCTGGGCACATTCTGTTCGGTTTTCTGTCCCATTATTCGTGCAGAAGAAGCCACAGCTGTTTTCTATCAGGACACCCAGTGTCTGTGGGCCACCCCCAGGCAGGGAGCTGGTGCAGGGCAGGCGCTGTGAGCTCATCCCAAGGCACAGCACTCAGGCTGGGTACAGCACTGTCCTCAGCTTGCCCTGGCAGAGCCCGAGTGCCCTGCTCTCCTCAGGGCTTTACACTGGATGGCATGTGAGTATTTCTTAACCTGAGGTGCTCTTTCCAAGGAGCGAAGACAAGGCACAGGCCTGCGGAACAGCGAGCCAGTTCCTATGACAACTTTCCACTGCAGCCTGGCTGGAGACCATTAATCCACTTTCCCCAGGCCAAGCAGCTTCTCCGTGGTAACGCTGCTTTGTGTGGGATTGTCACCAGTGCCCAAGCAATGGCAAATGCCACGGTACTGAACCACCACAGCACCACCTCCACAGCCCTCCCTAGCTCAAAATGCCCGCAAAACAGCGGGTTCACTGAGTGTGACTGCGTGACTGCAATTCTGTCTCTTGCTCAAGATTTTCAGGGAAGAGCTGTAGTCAGCCCTTCTTCCTGCACCTCCTCGCAAGTCAGTATCCACAATTCCTGCAGGATTCAAAGGCTGCAGACCCTCTCAGCTTGTCCTGGAGCACCAGACCTGCTCTGCAGCCAGCCTGCGCCATCCCCAGATAACAGCTCACACTGCAACAGCTCACCCACCCACCTATCACTTTTCAACAAGCATTATTTTATTAAGATGAACTGCAAGTAAGAGTTACGATGGAATTAAATAAAGCTATCTGTTTTTTCAATAAGCATAATTTAAACACTGTATTCTAAGACTTTGCTTCCCTTCTTCCAATGCAAAAATAATATACTTGTATATTTTTGAAGGAAATAAAACACTCCTTTCAGTGTTCCCCAAAAAGCACAATACCACAATGTTTACCAGTAAACACCAACTTAAGCTTTCTGTTAAAAAAAAAATCCCCTGAAAGTTAAAAAAAGTCTAGGATAAATATTTCTAGTGATTTTAATGAGGGTCTATTAGCTTTCTCTTCAAGTTATATTAGGAATCAAACATGACAAGGAATGACAGTTCTAGGGGGATATTATTATCATCATCGTTACGATGATTAAAAATTGCCTACAAACTGGAAATTTGCCTGGGAAAGTTTCAGCCTGCGTCTGATTTTCGCTAGCGTGTATCCTCGAATCATCGTATAACACTACTGCTACCAGTGCAAATATACTGACAGGCTGCTAATTTCAAACCTCAGCTGAAAACATCTCTCCCATTCTTACAGCTTTTCTCCCCATTTCTCTCTGCAATTGTACTTGATTCAATGGAGCATTCGGTGGTGCATTTGCCATACAATTTGTTTGAATGACGCTGTACAGAGTAAAGGTTGTATTGTGCTATATAATGAAACCACGTCTATGCTTGAACAAACCCCAACTGCTGTTAATCAAACCAGCAGGTTCCTGAACGATCTTTTGGACTCTGGACTAATGGCAATAGATTATTTTAAATAGCAGTTCCACTCTAAAATATGTTTAGGTTGACAGGGGCTGACGGAGACAGTGACAGACTTCCTGAGCTAAGCTGATTGATTTGCATGTAAAGCACTGGCGTTTTTGCTCAGTGCTGGAACTACAAATTCAGCACTTGAACCGAAGATCAAAATGCAGTTTTGCGTTTTCTTTCTGGTTTTCAGTAAAACCAGAACCTGGTTTTTCAGTAAAATCAAAACCAGTAAAACGCACCACCTGAAAGGACCTAAAAATCTTCATATTTTCAGTTCAGTCACTAGTGACAAGTGAGTATTTGGATCACTACATTTCAGTCGGTGATGATGTTACTCTAAACTGACAGGGAGACATTTCTAAGTGACTACTTAGAGAGTATTTTGCAATCTTTGATGTTCAAACAATAAATCTTACAGAGCTAAAAAAAATATTTTAGAACATGAATGATTATGGCTTGGGAGGAATGTTCTCAAGACCACGTCAAAGAGCAGCCTTAGCATCCAGCTTGGCAGCCTTTACAAACACTAGCAAGGGAATAAACTTGAGCGTTTCATAATCTCGGTGGTTCCAGGAATTTTCAAAACTGTCTGTGCTACAAGAGGCAGTACTGTCGTATAAAGTCATCTGGTCTACCAGAGAACCAGTGCAGGTTTGCTTCCATCATACATTTTGCAACATTATTTTTGGCATGCAAGGAGGGATTAAAAAAAAAGTAAGCAAAATGCGAGGAAAGCAATCTCGCACTGGTCTGTTATATTTATTAATTTACTTGGTGCCCCGCGCCCGGCCGTGGGTTATCAGCTCCAGCCCGACACCGCCGGAGTGCCAAGAGCGAGTGGAAGGGAGCGGAGCGGTGACAGCGAGCCCCCGCTCAGCCGCACGCCTGCCCGGCACGGCGCCGCTCGCCCCGCGCCCGGGACGGGCACCGCCGCCTCCCCGCCCGGGCGGCCGCCGCCCCGGGGACCGGCGGGCTGGAAGGCGCCGCCGGGACCCTCCGCTCCACGTGGGGCGGAAGGAAAGCGGAACCGGAGGCACCGGGTGCCGGCCCCGGCCCTGCTCACACGCACCCCGCCGGGGGCTCGAGCGGCGGAGCGGGCACGGAATCGCCGCCCTGCCACGGGCGGGGGCAGCCGGGGAGCTGAGGCGCGGCCGGGAGCTGCCCTGCCCGGAGCGGGACGGGGCAGCGGCGGCCGCCGGGGCGAGGGAGCGCGGGCAGTGTGCGAGCCCCGCGGCGGCCGCACGGCCCGCGGCCCAGGGAGCGTCGGCAAAGTGCTGCTCCGGCTGCGGGCGTGAGGGCACTCTGCGGCGTCCCCCGAGAGGGGACACACTGCGGGAGCTCGGCCTGAAAAAGAGACACTGAGAGCGGGTCTCATCAGTGCACATAAACCTCTCAAAGGCGGGTGCCAAGAGGTTGGCGCCAAGCTCTTTTCAGTGGTGCCCAGTGACAGAATAAGGAGCAATGGTCATAAACTAAAGCATAGGAAGTTCCACCTCAACGTGAGTCACAGAATGGATCAGGTTGGAAGGGACCGCAATGGATTGTCTGGTCCAAGCTCCCACTCAAGCAGGGTTATCCTAGAGGATGTGGCACAGGATTGTGTCCAGATGGTTCTCGAACATCCCCAGTGAGGGAGACTCCACATCCTCTCTGGGCAATCTGTTCCAGCACACAAGTTCTTCCTCACGTTCAGGTGGAACTTCCTGTGCATCAGCTTCTGCCCATTGCCTCTTGTCCTGTTACCCGACACCAGCGAGCAGAAATTGGATCCATCATGTTGGCACCCTCCCTTCAGATATTTGTACACATTAATGAGGTCCTGTCTCAGTTGCCTCTTATGAGGCTGAGCAGGCCTCAGGCTTTCCTCATAAGAGGTGCTCCAGCCCTTCTCTGACTTCATGCTGAGGGTGGCAGAGCCCTGAACAGGCTGCCCAGGAGGTTATGGAGCCTCTATCCCTGAGGACATTCAAAATCCCGGTGTCACATGGTCCGGGTGACCCTGCCCTGTCAGGGGAGTTGGATTGGGAGATCTCCAGAGGTGTGTCCCAACCCTAATTTGTGATTCAGTGTGGCAACTCACAGAACAACCACAGAGCCCTTCCTCAGCAGCCTCCTCCAGGCCTGGCATCGCTCCAGACAAAATCCCTGGGGGTGCACCCCCAGCCTGCACCTCCCTGGCCTGCCTCAGCTCCCACAGTTTTGTCAGCCAGCCTCTGTGTTGCTGTACCACATAATGTTCATTTTCAAAACCCGTTATGAGGCTGCTTTGTGTTAGTTTGCCATTGAGTTACAGTACCTTGAACTAGGAGCTTAAGGAAGCATAGGCTTCAGTATCAAATAAAAACGTAGTCACTCTACTTTGACATCAGCTCCCTATGCTGCACAATGTTAATTTATTTTAAGCTCCACAATGGGTGAGAGAGCCAGAGCTTTGGTTAAAATGAAGTGATTAATCATTGATACTTTTGGGTGTGTGGGCTGGGACAAGGCTGGGGTCATTGTGTGCCCCCTCTGCTGCCAGGAGGGTGGTGAGGAGGTCCCCAGGCAGCTGGGCTGGCAGAGAGTGATGGCTGGGGGCTTGGGGGACAGTGCCCCCAGCAACGAGCAGGCGTGTCCCATCCCTGTCTACTGTGAGCACAGACTACATCCCTCACGCCTCCAGGCACGGCCACTAGGTTGGGCAGGCTGAGGGGATCATTGTGCAGAGCAGGATCTGCCTGTGGTGCCCCCCAAGTTCTGCCACGCTGGGTGAGCACCACCACAAAAAGCGCAGGGCGAAACAACCCTCCCAGGCAAAACAAGCCTCGCCTTTTCTTCTGTTTCTCCTGACCCTGGAGGGCTGGAAAAGGGATTCTGGCCACCTCAGGCTGATCCCTGCCAGAGACAAGGGTGATGGCAGCCATCCATCTACCCCACCTCATCCAGGCCACACTGCTGTGCCAAGCCACTGGAACACTCATTCAATCTCCTTTCCCACGCCTCAGTGGTAGCCAGAGGCTGGGGATGTCTGCCTCACACTGGCAGCAGCTCTTCTCTCCCCACTGCCATGATGCCTCCTTTATCTCCCCAAGGACTCCCTCAGCTTTCCCTATTGCCCTCCACTCTGCCCTGGGTGATAAGGCTCTGCCACCACCTTCTGGCACAGGGACATGCAGCTGGACAGGGTTTTGCTGACTTGGCCCATTGTTCCTCTCCAGGCTCTGTCAGCCTTGCTCCATTCCCTTCCAAGGGGAAACACCCAACAGCACCAGAACTATTAGTTCTGGCTGTAGCAAAGTCCATTTTTGGTGCCAAGCCTTCCATGGCAGGAGGCATTGCTCACCAGGGAAGCTCATCCTGCACTTCCCAATACCCTGGGACATCTCACAGCCCCTGCACCAGGCCCCCAAGCAAGAGTTTTTGCTTGGAGATGCAGCCACCTGTATTTGTCATTTCCATGCATCCTCATGGCAGGGCCCCTCCTGAAATGTCTGTCTGTGTGTGTTTCCAACACAGAACCCCAGAAGAGTCACTGAAGCCAACAAAGATGACTAAAAATGTGAAATGGCTTTTCTGTGAAGAAAAATTAAATAGACAAGAACCTTTCAGCCTAGGAAAGAGGTGAAGTGGGGTAAGGCAGAGGTCTGCAAAATTCTGCACAGGGAGTTGGGTGGGGAGAAACCATATCCCAGCTCTTCCACTGTGTCCCACAAGTCAGAGACATGGAATGAAATTAGCTGGCAGCCACTCTGAAACATGAAAAAAGATGTTTTTTCATAGAGTGCATTATCAAACTGTGGATTACAGAGCACAATGGCATGCAGGACATGAACTTGCACTGATTAGATAAGGGCCAGTAAAAGGAGATGTGACTGCTGTCTGGGGAGCCCCAGCACTGCAGACAGACAGAACCAGAGAAGTTATACCAAAGAAGCATGAATCTCCCACTGTGAGAAACAAACTCCTGCATTAGAGGGATCCAGTACAGCCATTTCCCTATTTTTGTTAGTGTGTCTATGTGTGGGCAATTAACAAATGCATCCATCCTCCTTACATGTGTGTTTACCATTTACACTTCTCCATGGCCAGACCCACCTGTGCCACAGGACATCTGGCAGTAGCCTCCTGGAAGACACTGGGATCTGCCTTTTTCCCACTGCTGGCAAGCATTTTCCTCTCGTGAAGCTGCAGTGGGGAGGCTGGGTGGTGAAGCAGCTCCCCAGAGCTGCAGTTTCATGGTTTGTGCTGGCCAGCAGGCGTGTGTCCCACTGCCGAGTGTGCACAGCTCAGAGTACGGCTTTTCCCTGTGACTCACGAGCCCAGGCAGATTGCTCGGGAGATAAGTGGTTTAATGAGCCTCGTCAGCAGGCAGATGCTGTGTGGAGAGTAGCACAGAGCTTTAAGGAGTCCTCCTGCTGTCTCACATGCAGGACTTGATTTTTGAAGTATCTAGGAGGTACAGAATGGTCCTGGGTAATTTAATCCCTAACACAACCCTTTGTTGTTTCATTGGTGTACAATTCTTAGCTATGGGACTGCTTCTCTTTGGTTTTCTGCTTGTTTTCTAGCCTCATAAAGCTCCTCCTGATGCCATGTGTCTGTGCGCAACAGTTACTCAAGTGCCAAGGTTTCCTGATGATGAGTATATCACAGGCACTGCTGTGCTTTCAGTTTGTGCCCACTTGTCCAGCTTGTCATGTCTTTTCAGGTCTGACATGCCAGTGTTCAGCTTTTCTCCAGCCTTGGAGTCAGAGCCTTGTTCTGCAGGACAGCAGTGCTCACTGTAACTTAGTGACCCTGATCCCTTGTGCTCATTCAGCCACACGGTTCCAGCACTCTCACCAGTAACTGGCACAGGTCTCAACTGTTTCATGCAGCCTCCTTCTGGGTGTGTAAGTGATGCCAGAAGACCTTGACCCCTTTCCCAGAGACAAAGGGATTTTATCCCATGGTCTTTCCTCATGGAAATCAGCACTTCTGCTACCTTGTAGTTCATGTGCTGGAGGAGACAGTGGCTCTCCTAACTCAGCTGTTAGGGTACATATGTATGGCAGTGCTACAACAGCATGAGTGAGGAAGCCAGGGTAAGCTGCACTCCACTTTTCCATGACAAAGAGAACCACAGAAGCCTCTATCATTAGTAATAAGCATCAGAGCAAAATCATCAAAGCAATACCACATACATAACTAAGCAGAGCTGCAGAGCTGGAAACTCCTCATTTCTGTGATCAGTTACTCGCAGCAGTAAACCCTGACTTAGGATATTGTAGTGCAGAGTAGGAGACACTGAGGAAATGGTAAAATGCACTTGTGTGTGAGTAGTACATTAAATACCTGGGGAAAAAAAACAGACCAAGAAAAGGATTTCTGCCCCAGCAGTGTGAGCCAGGCAGCCCAGGCCAGAGCGAGGATAGCTGGCAGCCCCACCTGTGCCAAGGCTCTCCGCCTGGAATGCTCTGCCATCAAAACATGGACTGCTTGTTCATGTGCAGTGGATGATGCAACTGCACATCGAGCTACCTGCACTGAAGGTATTGCTCAACCACAGCAACAGCTCTTTTGGAAGTCACAGCTCTCTCCAATGCCAGCCCTGACTTGTTTGTCCTCCCTGCTCATTTGCTGGAACTCCCTCATGCTGTCCTCTGGTCACCTGTAAGGACAAACAGGGATAAGTGGAGTAGAGGAACAGGACATTAGTGCAGATTTCTGTGCCATAGATAAGTACAGCAGGGGACAGGATCCAAATATTTGCTCATTTTACCCATGTTTCTCACACTTAGATCACAATTAAGTTGTTTTTCCATCTCACAGCTATATTTTGTGCTGCTGCTCCCAGAAATCAGTCACTTCTCATTGATTGCTTGGAGGTCCTGCACTGGGGTGCAGGCAGTGCACTTGGCCTGGAGGTGGGGTGCGCATGTACCCCTCTTCCTGTCAGTGATACAGCCCTGGGTGCTCCCAGCAAACCCTAGCCAGTGGGAGGGCCCAGCCTGCTTGCATGGACAGTCGAGAAAGTGAAGTGCTTCAGCTCCTGGCAAACAACCTGAAGGCAAAATCCTCCCTGTGTGTCTCCTGTGTTATATCTGGACTCACCATTATCAGTCTTTGTCCTGGTCACACCCTCCTCCAGGCATACCCCCAGCTCTGCACCCCAACAGTCCCTATTCCCATCCCAAGGAGATCCCACACAGACATAGGCACCCTGGTCCTTATCAGAGAAGAGGGGCTGGCACCAACCCCCCCAGGACACCTCCAGCCCAGACACAGATGCACAGCACAGCTTCCCTTGAGCATTGGAGGGGACAGCTGGGGATACCCCAGCAAGAGCAATGGCTGTGTGTATGTGTGTGCACACGTGTGTCTGTCTGTCTTTTGTCTTTCCGGGTGCCTGCCTGACTCTCTCCACCTGCCCATTTCTACCTGCTTCCTTCTGTTTCTCTTCCTTTCTGCCTCTCCTTGCCAGTGCATCTGTGTGTCTCTGAACGGCTGCTTGCCCCTTTGTCTCTCTGGCTCCGAGCATGTGGATGTGTTTGTCTTGCTGTGAATGCACCTGAGCTTTTTCACATGCCTGTGCATCCATCAGTCTCTTTGTGTCTGTGTGACCTCGTCCATATGCCTGTGTGTGTTTGCATGCTCCTCTGCGTCCGTGTGACCGTCTATTCCCCACACACATCTCCCCCCACATCCATCCATCCGTCCGTCTATCGGTCCGTCCCGCCCCGTGCCCCGCCCGCTGCCACAGCCCTTCAGCACCGCCGCGCACGGACAGCTCCTGTCGCCTCCTGCCGCGGCGGCACCGCGCACCGCACCGCGCACCGCACCGCACCGCGCACCGCACCGCACCGCGCACCGCACCGCGCCCCCTCCCCGCCCGAGCGCTCCGCCCCGCGCCCCCTCCGCACCGCGCTCCGCCCCGCCGTACATAAACGCCGGCACCGCCGCCGGTCCCCCTCCGCCGCCATGAGCTACAGCGCGGAGCCCTCGGCGCTGGCCGCCTCCTATCGCCACCTCTTCGCGGAGGCCCCGCGGCGCCCGGAGATGCTGGCGGGCCGGTGGGTGCGCCCGGGCGCGGAGCCGGAGGCGGTGCGGGAGCGCGGCGCGGAGCCGCGGCGGGCGCGGGGCAGCGAGAAGGAGCAGCTGCAGGGCCTCAACGAGCGCTTCTCCGGGTACATTGAGCGGGTGCGGGCGCTGGAGGAGCGGAACCGCGCGCTGGCGGCGGAGCTGGCGGCGCTGCGGCAGCGCTCGGACGAGCCGCGCCGGCTGGGGCAGCTGCTGGGCGGGGAGCTGCGCGCCCTGCGCGCCC